>NW_019211455.1:57122265-57607311 GCF_002443255.2 Varroa destructor | reverse complement strand
ATATATATCGTAAAACTATGGTATCATTTACTAAAACTCACCCGATCATCGGCGTGAGTGCACAGTGTGGCTGAAATGAACACGCATGCGCAGACATATGCAAACACACAAAAGCAAAGGGGCACTTTACCTCATAGAATGCCGATTCCTTGTAGTCATCCTGAAAAAGAAGCTTGCCATTTCTTCTAGGAGCATACACAATGATGAGGCAGCTAGGAGGCAATCGAACCCCTCCGAATAATTTTATCTATGTTATCTTGCTCCCTTTTGTGCTCTGCCACTTGCCCCACTTTAGGTCGCTCTGTGTTTGGCAAACTTAGATGAGTTTGAAATTTTTAGATGCTGTCACAGGGGAGCGGGTTAACTGAGGTCTGCAGAACATTACGAACGAAGTAAAATCATGTCGGCGATAATACTGCAGAGACGCAGATTAGAAATTTAAAGGGACCCAGGGGGGCCATGCGGAATTGGGAAGTCGAGAGTATTGCATCTACTGACAGCTGTCGCCAGCCATGTACCACTAACTCTAGACAGACGATGAACAAATATGGCTTTTTTATATATACGCCGAATGCGATGCCTCTGTCTCACATGCTATAATTTAGAGGCTTGTAAAACGACGTATACTTGTGAAAAGTTATGTGGAAGCAGTCAATACAAATGGCGAACGGCTTGCTCTATTGCAGCACATTAATGGAAGAACTTCGTTTTCGCTGTATGAGGGCTTCTTATGGTCTGAATGCAAACATAGAAATTTATTTATTTTAGACTTGATAGTTTAATTATAGGTTTTGTTATTGATTAGAAATGATTTGAGCTCCCAAGGGCAACAGAAAGCTTAAAACTATAGTTCTTTATTTTTTACTGGTTTTTATTAATCCAACGAGAAAAATAGAGAGCGTACATCCCATCTTTAGTAGGCAGAATGATGCTAATCTGTCTTCACGTAACGTTATTACGATTGTTTGATATTAGTTATGGTCGAAGAAGCTAATTCGCATAATGTTTCAAGTTTTACATGCAAGCTTCACGTTTTCACTCGTTTGTCCAGTTGGTCTTTGTAGTTAATTTATTCATTGGACCTCGTATCTGTCCGGATCGCACCATTTCGTTCGTCGTTAGGGTGTTCTGTCCTAAATGACTTGTTTCACTTTAGGCTCAAGGGGGATCTCAATATCGACGATAGAGCATCGTCCAATTCGCTGCGCTATCGTTTGTCGGTATTCAGTCGTGCAGCTTTTTCTGTCAATTCGCATACTGTTATTGCTGTAGGTATGATTGCTTTTGCTTACTGCTACTAGTACTATCATCGTTACTGCAACGTTATTGCGTCCGATGCTGTCTTGAGCTGTGGCAACAAAGAACGCCAGATATAAATTACGTGGTCCAACCCCCTACCATTGTCGCCGTCATTGTTACCATAGGACCTGAATTTTTAGACACCTATTTGTGTAATAACTCTGTCGTTGCAAACCAACTTAAGGAACTCCATGTACAGCATCGCTACACACGTCGTGTTGCATGCCTTCTCGCTTCTCGGCCTATAGTTGCCTTTCTTTTTCTCAACCAGCTTCTCAGTCTTCTCCTGTCTTTATTCGTTGCCGTCTGCACCCCTAACGACAAATAGACTTTTCTGGCAAGACTTTACGCTGTATTTGCTGCAATTTATTTACCGTCGTGGCTATGCTGCCGCTTCTACTGTCAAATGGCGTTCATCGTTGTCGCAGCCATATTCGTGCGGTCGTCTTCTCCCTCCTCCAATCATTTTCCTAGTCGTTTGTTACCCCTATTCCCCTTATACTTGATAGCTTCCTTTCGTGCTTAACCTCTGAGGTGCTGTTGCTTCCATTACTGCTATTGTTGTTCTCGTTGGACTGCGAGAGTGCGGGCGTAGATGGGCAGTCAGATCGCTGGCTCAGTTCTGTCATTTGTGGCTGGTGCTGCCTCTGCTCCTGTCTATGCTGTTAGCTGTTTTGCAAGTCTCAGACGATTGCACTAGCGGAATTCACTGCCTAATGGAATAAATGAGAGCACTGCAAGACCAGACAAGGACCCCAAAGGACAGCAGAGACTAGGGAATGTTTGCCAATGTTTAATATTGCTCAAGATTTCTTCCGCTTTATGCTATAATCGCCAACACCGTCGGAGGATCGAATATACAAAAAAAACACTAGGAAAAGGCAAAAAGGGCCTAAATTGGTTCTACCCGTTATCCCGAGTTGAGAAGAACTGAGATGGAGTTGGATTAAAAATCCGAGCTGAGGGTAAACTCAAAAAACCTCCGAAAAACGACGATCGAAATTCTGTGTCAACAACCCGACAGCAGCCTCGTTGTATTTCTACTGCGATTGCTGTCGTAATATAAATACGATAAAGGCTGGTGAAGAGGACGCGTACCATTTTAAATAGAATAAATAAAGGACAACGAGGTCGATAGTGAAACAGGTTGAATACGAATTGATCTAGGAGCAAAAACGTAGCTCAAGCAATCGTTTTGGTGGTCTAGCGAAGTTCGTTCTACAAGCATCAACTTAAAAGTTGATGCTTTTAAGCGAGTCATAGTATCACTTCAGCTGCTGTTCGCTAACCTCTTAAACTTCTGTCCATATATCTACATGTATAATCCTTAAACCAAATTCGATGCTATATGTATTTACACATTGTAGGGCTTCACCAGTTCACAGCAACGTTAAGTAAGCTATTCACTGTCGTCTGACCCAAACGCAAACATCTCGCTCTCTCTCTCCCCCCCTCTCTCTCTCTCTCTCTCTCTCTCTCTCTCTCCCTCTTGCATTAGGCAAATATACCCGCACGTCTTCATGTCTGAGTTCTTCTTGTAAGTTTATGCTGATCACGTAAAGTTTTTGACCCTTCGAAAAAATGATGCATCAAATCGGAAACACATTTTTCTAATGCAACGACAAATCATAGGGATGATTCGACGGTGCTTTTGGTATGGCGTTTCGACAGCTATGCAAAGAGAGACCTGGGCAGATATAGGTCGCTTTTCAAGGAGTTTTAAATCTATGACAGGGCTCTGGTGACGATCTGCTGTTTCGGACCTGCCTCTCGCTATCCAGCGTTCGACTTGTTAAAATTATGCCCCTCAAACGGTTTTCCTTCGTCGGGCCGTCGTCTTAACATGAAGTAACACTTGCCTTCTTTTGTGAAGTCGGTTATGAATGATTACACAAGCAACCCCTCCCTATAGTTTGCTCTCTGCCGGTGGGCATGTTCCAAGTAGCAGGTTACGCTAAAAAAGGCAAATTTAAGCAGTATAAGTGTAAAGGGTGCAGCTTTTCCTTCATCGTTCTTTTGCGTAGGCTTAGCGAAAAACCATTTATTGGCACAGTGAAAGAAATAAGGACTCATGAATGTGTTTTGCTGTTGGAAACAGCGTGAGATTGAAAGCATGTTAGCAGACGACTAAGATCGAAAGGAAACTGTCAAAAAAGTAACTATGTCAGGACCCTTCCTCGGTCCAGTTTCAGTGTCCTGGTTAGATTGGAAAACGCTTCTCAAATGTTTCCTTGTTTCTCTGTAAAGCTTCGATCCTGCTACGACAATTAATTTTCTTGACATGGTGGCTGAAATGAAAAAATTAAGGCTGTGCCTTTTGCCTTTCGACTAGCACCTTTGCACCTATGCAAGCCAACCTCGTGGATCGGAAGGAATCCGTTCCATACGACCCCGGTCCCCACCCCATCAGTAAGAGTACCGTAAAGGTCTCACTTTCTACAATAGAAATCTGGTTCCTCTTATCACTATGTATTTGATTTAGTCAAAATATCAACTATTTATTCCCAGTCCGAGAGCTTTAGTTACCCATAAATACTAACTCAGCAATCTAAAAATGCCGAAAAGATTATGAGTAGAAGGATAAAGGATGCAGACATTAAACCTCTCAGTAATTTTCTCGAATACCATCAAAATACCGTGAGCACATTTTAAGGTTTTTCATTTTAAACAGAATGGATAGCGAGCTCCTTTTGGGCGGTCAAACGATGTGATGGGTTTGATTTCAAAATCATCCGTGAGTAAAGGTCCTTACGTAGTTCATCTTTGAGCTTCCATTTTTTTTTTCAGGCAAAAGCGCCTATGTGATAGCTTTATCAATTTCCTCCAAAGAAAAATAAATTCGTCTTTTACAAAAATTAACTAATACCCGCCTGGTTGAACAGGTGATAATCGAAGTCTTAAGTAGAGCTTTAATAAATAAAAACGCCGTACGCTGATTTAGGACCATTAAATTAGACAGCTCAGCAGTTTAAGCTTACCTGCCCAATAATAAAAACATAGTGGTCTGGCAATGAATCTTTGTTCAAGACTTTTAACAAAAGCAGTAGAGAGAAAAGGCCTTCCGTTGTCGTCGTTGTTCAGGGCAGAAAAAATAAGCCCAGGCAAGCCAAAAAGGCGGCATCATTGTTTATGCCGCTTTCTGTGTGAGTGCATAAAGCTACAAGCACGAGACTTGAGAGGCATCTCAGACCATAGACATATAATACATATCAACATACAAGTAATAACTCAGTCAAGTGATCAATTGGGTCAGCTGGTTGATGCAACAGGGCGAGGAAGCATTTAGGCAACACCTTCGCAGACACTAATGTTCCATACTCGACAGTCCACAAGGCGAAAGACCGTCCTGTTTTGACAGCATTTGCGAATTTTAACAGTTTGCAAGAGGCCCGATGCACTACATTAGGTGTATCTATGAGCAGCCAGCCGTATGGAAATTTTGAAGACAGTCTATCGAGGTCAAGGGAGCTGAGATCTAAACTGATATGTTAAAGCATTACAGGCTTTCTTTTAAAGAACAAAGCAACAATTCATGTAACTGTGAAAAGATTTTAAAAATACGATTCTCAAATAATAATATCAATAGAGCCAGTAGCCAGCTGACTTTTAAGTAGCTCCGTAGGGCCATCCTTCCTACGAACGGCTATTGGCGGCCTCTTCGTCTGAGCAATCCTGAGCTTGTTACGGCGAAAAGTCTGCAGCGTTTGGCTAAAGCCGTTACTCCTAAGGTGTGTGCAGTAAAGCAGATCCCCGAAAACCAATACAATATTGCTCTCGTCCCACATCCACCGTAAAAAGACACCAGTTGTGTACAACTAGCGGGTTTAATGCTCGCAGAGGCGGATGCAGCGACGGTCGGTGAGGCCAAAAGAAAAAAAAACAACCGAAAAGAACAAACGAAGCTTGGCAAGGTTTTCCCTGGTAGGTTTTTACTCGGGAGCTCGGTTCGACAGCCCAGGAAGACGATGACAGAAGTGACCTGTCAAATAGGTGGTCGTTTTGTTGAGACAGATGACACAACATGACTAATAGTCGCAAGCTTGCTGAGTTCTGTTAGTAGGGTAGGCCTCAGGTCCGCCAAAAGTTCGTCCACGGTCCACTGTCGACGAAATTATAAGATGAGACAGCAAGAGGTCAGAGTTGCTTCATTGGAGAAAGATCAATGGTTAATATTGATATTTTTGCAGGACACACATGGTAATGAAGATCGAGCCAAATTCAAACGTCGAACTATATTGTAGGGGACAACTCTTAGAGTGACGAATAAGGCGTTAGAAATGACGCTGGATTTGTAGTAGTGTAATCGTCTAAAGGAGATGTCCGAGTGAAAATAGGTGATTTCTTCTACTTAATCACGTAATCTACATATGAGTAAATATGCTACTTGACTGAGTATGCGCTCAATTTGGGCAGGTTAAAGTTACTCTTTGTTATCCATAGTCAAAAAGGATGCCCACATGAGACATTTCTCATATGGGCCCGTACGCGTATGACCGTTAGATGCATGACATTACAAATTTCATTGTAAAGCATGTATATATATATATATATATATGCGCACATATACATTGGCATATGTGGTATTTGTTAGAGAACCGTAAGCTTGGTAAAATAATGTTCATGCTTCGATCTCCTCTGATACTATTTTGCGATACGGGTTTTCTCATTCATCAAAAATGCGGATCCGATATGAGCAGGGGATGATTACTGGAAGTTTTTCATCACTGCGAAGGGGAGTGGCTAAACGATGTTCTTGCAGTTTTGACACATCCCGTAGAAGAAAGTAAAGTATCGTCTGGTGGTCATTTACAGCAGAATTTAACACATACGTTTATATTTACGTTACATCTAACTTTTAAAGAGTTAAACGGTTCAAGACGCTAGAAAAAGCACTTGTATAGATTCAGACGTTATCCAATAACGACTTTTCTATAAACTTTTGGATGTAACTGTCAATGTATGTAAGTTGTCCGAATCAAGAAATAACTACCTCTTTTTACAGCAACCTAGCCACGTCCGTTTTTGGTTTGCTAATACAGAGACCGTATCATATACGTGCGGTGTATACTGTTGCTAGACAATATCGACTCGATTTTGGTTTACAATTGAGCTGTTCGGTACGTAAATGCAGAAGGAAGTGGGTACGGTTCATGATAGACTCCAATATCGCACAGCTGGTGCCACACCGTACTTTTCTTTTTTTTTTTTTGAATATCTTTTGTACTACTACACACTGTCGATATCCCGATTACAATCAGCAGCGTGGTGAGGCCTGAAGAGCGGTCTCGGTCTCGGTCTCGACATTTAGGAAGGCATATATAAAGTCGGGTCTGCCTGCCTGTCTGCCGGCCAGACAGCGGACGTAGAGTAGGCCTGGCGCCTCTTAGCTTTAAGCTGGCTCCTAGGCGAATCCTGCCCTTTATGGGCTCCGGGTTCTCGCCGAAGGTCTTTCCAACGGAGTTAGAAAGCTTCCATTTAACATATACGCTCCCATCTGCACTGATACACGCTAGTTTCTCATCGTTCTAGCTGCTGCCGATAAAAAAGAACAAGGATAGCAACAATGCGTATTATCGTTTGGTCGACGCAGAAGCGATGAATATGAGTGGGGTATGACTGTGTAACAATACAGTCCCTCAATTATTATTATTAGATATATATATATATATATAACACACGCTTCGCAATCGACTGCACGAGCACAAATACGTGTGGCGTGCCTATCAACATTCCTTATAGCATAAACAACAATTTGGGAAAAATCCATTAGGTATTTAGTTGGTCCTGGCAAACCTATTTGCCAACTTAATCCACAGTGAGTATCAAGTCATCTATCCGGGCTTCACTATGCAGCCTATAAAAATCATCTATCTTAAGAGGCATTAAATTAGTGTGAAGTTTTATGAAGAACTCAGCAGCTTTATGACAAAACAATAAAGTGGAGAGTGTGGCATGTCGAGCTTGGACATTGAATAGTTATGATATGTTATAAATGTGCCTTGCTGTACATCAGCCTGCAAATTCGTTCCTTTCCACCTGCGCCATATTACTGCAGTCCTGATGCGATGCCGTTTAGGACCATTGAGGATCCACCTTAATTATTATAAAATCCATTATATATTACGCCATTACGTTACAAGGAAGTTCAGGACAAACATTTTTCGCGTTGGTATATAGTAATTTGCTGTTCAGATAGCCTATATAGCTTATCATTGTCATTCAGTTGTGGGAAACATTGTCCTAACACAAAGCGTTCGCTCTGATCTACTCACTGAGATCGAGAATTATGTTAAAGCTTTGGGCCGTCATCTAATAAAATTCCGTTACAGATCTTTTAGCGAACGTAAATCGGCGAATGCAAAAATCAGATCTCACACGATGTTTACCATTGTCTAACATAGATGTTGCTTATAGGAAGCCATTTTAGTTTTCACTTCATGATTTGCCACTGTACTTCTCCGTCTGCTCTAACTCAGATTTAAACTTTGCCGTCTTTGAACAGTAGGATCATTGCCATCGTTCTTCTCACTTTGATGGTCGGTACCTGAAGGATTGTTTCGGAGGCAGCAGGCAAGGATAGGGCATCTACTGACAATTTTCTAGAAATTAAGGCCGGGCTACCTTTCCTCAACAGTTGCTACCGAATCTGTCCTTGTTCTCACCACGAGAGCAGCAGTAGCGACTTTGCTGTAGCTACACGCAAAACGGCATCTTCTATAGCGAAGCTATTCCTGCTGCTAGAAAAGGACACGAAGCACTCCTGCAGGCAATTTGATGGTGGTAGTGTGGCACAGGCTCCCACGACGCATGTTCAGTCGTTTTTATTCCTGTCGTGCTTTTTATTAGTATTGTTATCATTAGCGTCAAATCGCTTTTCTGTTTGTCAGCGTCTATTTTAGTATTCGTAGAGTATGGAGAGGTGTGCAGCCAGGTTTGGCCCTTCTTTTTGCCTGCCTAACTACTCGGCCATATTCTGAAGCGCCTGCACCAAGGCGAAAAACACGTGATGTTTGTCTGAACGCGTCAGAAATTCGTTGTTGCTGTATCGGGGGCTTGGCGCAATGGGCGTATACAAATAATCAACAACTCCCACTGTTTCGTTCGAATGGATAAAGTGAGGCATACATCCCCACGCTCGAAAACGCTGTCTGCCAATGGTACATACAGGTGGAGAGCGCAATCATGCATCAGCAGCATCGAAGATACTGGTTTGCCCTCAACAGGATGAACTCCTTCACTTTGGCCGCCCTCTTCTCCCACAATCCTTTACCTCTATTTGCCCGTCTCTTGTGGAGTTAAAGCGGTCTGTAGGGGACACAAAAAGTTTTCCTTTTCACCCGTTCCACTATCAAAAGTATATTGTAGTAACCGAGCAGAATTCGACAACGCCGAACCATTTGTACAAGAAAGTAAAAACGCACGATTGTGTTATCGTGCATGCTGCATGCCGTCTGCTATATATAAGTAAACTTTTTTTCATGCAAATAATAAAAACAGAAGCCAACTAGCTTCTTCTCGTATAAATCGCCTTAGCTTTTTTTTTTTTTCGTTTTCCCGATGGAGCTGCCTATGTCCCTCTGAAGCCATTTGGCGCCCAATAGTCGACAAATTTTTTCATAGTTTTCAGAACGGCTGCTCTGCCTTGAAGAAAAACTCAGGAATAAGCCAGTTGCAAAATGGGGTCTGGCCAAAGAAAAAGGAGTGACGAAGCAAACACATTGGGTTCCCTCAGATCGCGAGTACGGCAATTTTACGAATGAACAGGATCGCTATTATGGCGGGAAGTAACGAACGCACGGAAGGATGGGATGGGATGGGGTGTGAGGTTAAATTAAACGGCAGTCGAGAAGAAACTAAACGAAAAATTCGGTAACGACAGCGAAGACGTCGCCATAACAGTAAACCGGGAAGTGCCACGAGCAAGCAACGAAAGAAGTCGTAACAAATTTACGAATTTCGCTTTAATATAGAGGAAGGAACTGACGTTAATGGCCGAGTTGTTGCTGAAGTCGTTCGTTCTGGGTGTTATTTGTACGCTGGTAGTTGCCCGATCGCGCCCACACTGGTGCTAGTGTGGTGACCGTAAGAAAGACGTGGTGTAAATATTAGGTTGGCTACTGAACCCTTAAAGTAAACGAGTGTTTCTCATTCGCATTTTACTTTTGTTTACTGGGTGGATCTTCTTCGAAAGTAACTCGGCCGCTTAGAGGCCGTTATCTCCTCTACCGTGACGATGGCAAAATCAATCTATGGCAATTGTAGCCAATGGGCTATTTCCTCGTGGCATGGTTGTGAGAGCAAATAAATAAGATCGACTCACGCTGCGGCAGCACCAACGAAAAAGAAGGTAGGTAGAAACAAAGATGCCCTTGAGTGCAATGTGCTCAATTTTTTTAAAATACTTATAATGCGATATTGGCAGTGTTTCAAATTCATTTCCCTCAATAAGGATCATACGGCATTCTAAATCTTTTCATCTAAACCTTGACACACTGTCGAAAGAAGCTGATAGCATGCCAAGGTAGCTGCAAAATCGCATATCTGCGGTAGCAGCTTCTTTGATTCCTTCTCTCTACATTCAGCATGTCTTATTCTACGCAACCATATGGCTATCTGGGTACAGCACATATGCGAGGCCCTCGATTCGCTAGTCCAACGTACCCCTCGGATGCAAACCTGGATACCTCTCACCGCAGCTTATTACTTGTGGGCTAACCAATACAATCACCGATGCATTCAGACAGGGATCTATCTACCTTTGTAAGCGCTGGCCCACGAGCAAACCTATCTTTCAGCTACTGTACCTGTACATACTTTCGCATATGCGTATAGAAAAGTGATTTCCTTTTAGGCGTGCAGGCTTAGTCTGATTCCGCTTTCTCTTCCTTTTGGCGTGGCTAGAAAGGCACCTTAGCAATCCTTCGTTACAGACCCCGCCTTTCGCGGTCAATCCAATAAGCCCAAATCGCCACACTCACTCGGGCCGTCTCTGTTTTATTCTTTCAGCATTGTTCTATTTCTCTCAGTTTTGGATGGCGAGGGGTGGCAGACAGGTCCTGCCCTCTACCCAGCTCCGCGTTTTCTCGCAAACACTTATAGTTCATTTGCTCATACATGGATGCTGTTCGCATATATCTAGACCTGAAAAGCAGCTGTAGAAATCCGAAGCGTATGCAGACCTCTTAACTTTGCGAAAACATTGCGAAACTGCAACGATACACAATGTTTTCGTATAAATCGAGTGGCCTGCATTCCTTGTTGTTCCTAAGGTATCTTCCCGCTTCCAGGAGATATTACCTGCTGCACTCAAAATTCCTCTAAGCACGTATTCGCTGCCATAAGCTGGCTCCGACTATCTTAATTAATTGTGAAATAGTGTTCCACTTAAAAGTGCGCCTCCTACCAACGTGCGGCGCATGATTGAAAATTGCCGCCGGTTTAGATTGCTTCATCACTAATGCTAGATTTTTCTTACTTCTTCGCTTCGTCCGTATATATATCGACGCAATTTGCTGAGGAAACTAACGATTATCGAATACCCTCGGCGAAAACCTGAAATATCTGAGAGCCGCCGAGTATGGTTGCCGACTGAAGTGGGCTCAGAGTGCCTCTGCCTAGCTCCCGCTTTTTTTTTTTGATGAAATATACGTAAAGAAAAATATACGAAACGGCTCGGCAGAAAAGGCTGAGCAGGCGCACGGCGAAAAACACGGTGATCCTATTGTGGCTGGGCCTAATAAGGATACGGCCTTATTCAATGCGATTGGTTGTGAAGACAGATTGAGTCAACTGTTTAGGCTAACGAACCCTGCCTCCAAAATTGGTTTTATTGAACATTTCTTTTATCTAATATAAACATTATCCGGGTGAAATGAACGTCGTAGTCAATATGTTAACAACAATAAGTTTTAACTACCTTCTCGACCAGCCTAAAGGGTAATGAAGGGGTGATTCGATTATCTAATGTGCATGAAGCGTGTGTCTTTAATTGATCACAGATATACCTTCGCTCTTGGCACACTCATTCCGACAAAGGACCGGCTTTCAAGTAGACACGTTGGTACTGTTAGTGTTGTTTCTTAAGCTGGAAATAAGTGAAAGCCTTGAACGACGTCCTAGTCTATATTTACACTAGGACACCATCGAACAAGACGGAGAATATTTCTCCACCGGCCGTCTGAACCGTCAGCTACGGGAACAGAGTTTAATTATTGAAAAATTAAATTTAATTGAAAAAAAGATTAAACTGAAATTGCAAAATAGCTTGCACACGTTCAGTGTTTAAGATGAGAAAAAAGTTTCAAAACGAACTCTTTTCGCACTCGTTGCAAAAATGCCCCTGTCTTCTCTGTGTGCCTCTAACTTTTTGATTGCGTACAATATATTTATTTGTCTGTCTCTATGATCTGGTGGCTCCAAAGCTAACTGAGGAAAGGCCGGGAAGGTTTACGACGGCGGCGACGACAACATTTGCCACGGAATGTAGGGGAGAGAAGATAATTTTGATGAAGATTCAGATAGCGGCGCAGTCTCCTTCTCCACTCAGTAAAAAGAAAGTACTACGCCATTTTATCCGTAGACGCTCGTATCCTTAGCTACACAATCCGAAAGAACTGTCTCAAAGAGGGTCTTCTGGAACTGAAGTTAAAATATGGCTTGGAAAACGAAATAGTAGTAAGAAGGAAATTATAGTTACTGATTCTTATCATGTTTCGCAATTTGCTAGACGACAAAAGGCAAGCGAGATGCGAACCAAATCTGATTAAACTTTTCAACTGTCGCTGTGTCGTAAAATAACACATGTGAAGTGTACGGGAAGGGACCGATCAGCGTAAAAACTGCCAGGCGGAAAAGAACGCATTACAATTAAAAGAGTCCTGAAATGAGAAAGGAGAGAAAAAAGGAAGTGAAAGAAAAAACCGCAGTATAGCAGCCTAGTAGGCATAATATTTAACACCAAAATTCAATCACCTAGAAGCATGTGTCCTAATACTCAAAAGAAAACGAATCCCGAAATGACTGACGTATGCCTACGGGATGGGCATGCTAATTAGCAAGGTCGGAACATCCAAGCGGGGAAACCGAAAAATGGCGGCGTGCACGATGTAACAGGCAGCCCGCTGAGGGAAGTAATCAAATCAGATTAGTCCGCGATATTAGACAAGTTGGTGGCCTCGAACCGCACCAAGTGCCTATCCGGCCAGCTTGCTAGCGTTTTCCCGATTTCCCGTTCAATTCAAATAGGCTCACCACTTAAAAATCTAATGCCTTTGTCAGGCCTCTGTATCTGCGCCGCTTTTAAACCCACCCTGGACACGAGCCAACTTGGAACTTACTTCTCTTAATAAATGCTAGGTCCAGGTCGCATTCTCCCTCTGCTCTTACCAAAGGCACTACGATCCTGTCCATGTCCTTTTCTCGGCCACAAAGTACTACAAGCTCCGGACTACACTGCCCCCGAGTCGTTCATTTCCTCGGCGGCTGGACAACGGCTGCAGCCAAGACCAAAAAACGCGGCAACGAAATCTTTCAGCAGCGCATAACAGTCAGCGGTTGCGAAAGTAACAGAGTAAAGCAACAGAAAGCTCGCTGGTGGCCACTGAAATTGGATGAAATTCATCGCTATCAAGCCAAACCATCCCAGTGGCAGACCGGTTTATTTCTCCCCAATAGGCATTCTTAAGGAACTGTTTTCCTCGGGGTTTCTGTGTTGCTTGTGATAGTCGGAGGACAGAATCCCTGTCAGAACATATATCTGCCGACGCGTTTCCAAGAAGAAAAACGGAAGGCTAGAAACCGAATTGCGACAATAGTTATTAAGTTTGTGTGTCCATGACGGTTGAGAAGCACACAGGCTGACGCTTGCGGTGGCAGTGATTGGTAGATAGATTCTGCTATACGAATGAATTGACTAGAACTAGCCGAAAATAGTAACTGGTTCAGAGGAGGAAACATTTCAGAGAAATCGCTACGGGTATGTTTTGAATGATTCCGCCAAATTCTCGTAGCGTTCAATGGCATAGGACTAAGAAGAAAAAGAAGCTGGGGCAGAACAATCACGACACTTAATGTTGCAATTCTTCAGAGATTTGGGGCACAGTTCCGGGACATCGGAAAAATGAAATAGGCATGATATAGACGTCCTTTTTGTCAAGAAGATGAAAACTATTACCTGATAATGGGCGTGTTGCTATAAGGATTAACAAGTTATACGACTTATTACACTGAAAAAAAGTATTTTACAAGCTATACGTGAACTCTTGTAAGTATTTGCACGATCTGAAGCAATTCATACGCACGGTCTATTGTTTCTTCATTTATCAATAAAAAGTTCTGTATACGTTTACTCTTTTATGTGTCAACAATTTTCCCAGTCACCTGTCAGATATAAATCTAAATGTCGCTTCTACGAATGCGCCTAGAGTTAGTGTAAAATCAGCAAGTGCAGCGAAGCTTGTCGTTATCAGGCATCCCAAACCTGTGACCACCTAGTAAGTCACAAAAGCGGTGCTTTTCGCTGCGGACTGAGGAGGCGCGAAATCAATAACATATTGTATACGTTTCTGCATCGACGCTATATACAAAAGACGCATGGCGAAGTTCCAAAAATGGAATTAGATTAGTATGAAGCACGTTTCTGCACCTTGAGGTTCTATCGCTTACAGGAGAGTTAAATCAACGGTTTCTGAATCTCTGTTCATTTACAAAAATATGCTACAGCTTGTTTAAAGGTCAACCAAAGCCTCAAGCCAAACCGTACCATTACCGAGCTATCAGCGATAACCAGAGTTTTCCGTATCATGACTCAGGACTTAAGGAGTGTTTGTAACGGAAATCCGACAACAATGGCTCAACCTTCAAGTCAAAGCATCTGAGAGACCGAGCGAAACAACGAGAGACTAAACCCTGCTATTTAGGTTTTTAGGGGCCGTTGCGGAAATAAGAGCGAAAGAAAATTGAAGCTGGCACTTCTAACAGTGCGAGCGTTGTACCGCTCTGTTATTACTGCTGTCTTTGCTGGACGGTGTTCACCTATGGAACGAAGGAAGGCTAAAATATAGACAAGAGACAGTTGAGTACTATTGAAAAAGGAGCTACTACATGTCAGCGTATCGATCCATATATTATAATACAGAACGACACTGTGGCCAATGCAGCACTAAAGTTCGGATACCTATATGCATTTATGTTTTATATGTACCGGTTTTTGAGAAACACAGAGGCCAAAGGAGAAAGACAGTCAACAGCGTTACATAAAATAGTGGCGGTTCAGATGGGCTGCTACCCACTGGCGCCTACCCTTGATAATTGCAACATCCGTGCCATACATACATGAATGTCTAGAGAATGAATTCACCGAACCGTACGCAGAACATTCATTCATTAGCTACGGTACGTCGAGCCATAAATATGCATGACAAATCTGCGTGTAAACATGTATATACAAACGTACAGATATAAAGTAATTCTGCGGGCCGTGATAGGCGAGTGAACATCGTCCGCATGCTTATCTAACTTATAACGTTTACCTGGCACCCATTCGTGGACATACCCTGGCGTTCGAGACCCACAAGCGTACACAAACCCACACACCAACGAATCGCCAACTAACTTACTGCTTAGTGCTCCTGGGTCGGTGGTTAATCTTGGGGAAACGAAGTTCGATGTGGCCATAAGGGTGGATTGGTTCTTCATCCGGAAAAAGAAAAGGCAGATGAGAACAGGCTCAGAGGAGGCTGACTGATCGAAAAAGAAGAAGAACAGACCGAGAGAGAGAGAAAGCGACAACAATATATCAACGTTTGGTGGCTAAACTATGGTGGGCTCGAACGGCTGACAATGGACGCTTCGTCAGTAAGATGTCCCCTGTTCGTTGGCTGACGGATCAAAAGCAATTGTTAGCGGTAATCGTTCGGCTTGAATAGCGTCAACATAACTAATAAAGGGTGGTTATCGTAGAGAGTCCGCGCGCTGTAGAAGAAGTAAATACTTAAATCAAGATTAAATTTCTCACACTTACGGTAGGCTAATGTGATACGCTAATACGAAATCCTTCACTTTGTGTTTCATTGTGCACAAATCCTTTGTAATTTGTCCTACCCTGGAAACTATAATTGATTTCCTAAGGTGTGCCAAAATAATTTGATTTTATGTCATACAGTAGGTTATAGCTCTTGAAGAGCCATTGTTGATTTTGGATTGATTTTGCTAGGATCAGATCACCCCGTTGTTGCGATCCGTTAACTCTTGCTCTACCATGAAGCTGTACGAGGTGGCAATTGTATCGAGCATCGGCAGAAGTGTCCCTGCTTATTACACGCGTATTCGATAACGGAGGAGAAGCAGAAAAAGATGCAAAATCTATTTTGCTGCCCCAAAAGCGATCGATCCCATGCGAGGATACAACGGATGGAGCGCCTTCAATTGATATGAACAATAGCTGAATTAACGAAAAAATTTGAAATCATCATGATATCACCTGGGTTCGAGAAGGACACGTCGGACCTTGGCTAAAATGTTTTAAAAAATATATATATATATATATACTTGTGATTGCTGTAGAGAGTACCGTTGATTACAAGTTAAGGCCAGTTAAGGTTCGTATAATGTAATGCTTAAAAATGGTATATGGTGTTTTTTTCTCCTAACTGTTTTTCCGGAGTAGTTTTTTAAGCATGGTCCGGATAAGTCCGGATTTCCTGCATTTTCAAATCCGATGGATCAAATAAAATGTTAATTAACATCTTTTCTTTTCCTACTAGGAAGGATATAATAATATGGCACAATTGATATGGGCATTCTCTATTGAAAATTCACATTCAGTTTATCTAAAACTTACAGTAATTATCCACAATTGTGACTGCGCAGACGACCACAGATATCAACGTAATCCAATCCCTTGTGCACCTCTAGTAACAATAGGTAACAAATAGAAAAACGTTTTTTGAATTTTATAAACTTCGAATTTTAAGTAGTATAACATATATCGTTTACTTAGACATTATTTTGCTTAAGTTTTGTTTCATGTTCACAGATTCAACTGAGAACATTGTAAGCCTTTTGTTGGCTTCCATTAAGACTAATTGGCCATTCTGTGCGCTTATTATCCTAGCTCAGTTAGTGTGTTTCAATAGACTAGCATGACCCTGACATATTTTTGTGCACTATGTATCGTTTACTTCTTTACATTTTTGACCGAATTCTATCTACCGAAGGTAACTTGTCAGACAGCCGGAAATTTCGACGCTTCTCTCAGCATAGCCCCACCTATCATCGCAAATGGTGACAGACAGATCTGCAATGAATGTGTCGGTGCAAGTTGGTAGATCTGAACAAGACAACGTAAGTACCCAACACTGCTACCGCCACTACATGGCTCAATCTTCTTTTTTTTTTTTTGCATGACATGAATATTTACTTTTTAACTTCGTTCACCAGCCCGACTTACAGGAACGAAAGTTCTACTCGGCTCCGTCAACTAGGCCATATAACAGCTGTACAACACGAAGTTATGCTGATCAGAGAAAACGTAAAATTTTAGGATCATTATTTGTAATAGTCATTGTCGAACGGGAGTTTTCTCTTTCTTTTCAGCATACTTCTCACTAAACTGCTTTACTACTTATGGTACTACAACGATTTTCTTTTTCATTCTGCCAAGAACAGTCGCAGAGTTTACACCTACTATTCATACCCTGAAGGTGACCGTTTCCTCTCTGATAGCCAACAAAGAAGCATACACAGGGGATCATGATTCGTGGGCGCTTTAATACTCACCAAATAAGTGTAGTTATGTTTCGATGCACGCTCGCGGCCTGCGGACCTGTAATCAGTGGCCCGCGGCCTAGAATGTCACTGCTATGACTACATGAACAAGCGCTTGCCGGGAGAAAGTATGACAACAAATGTTGTTATTGCTACGTTTTTCTTCTATATTTTGCTCGATGCTACTCACTTGCCGTCATGATGTAGCCCGACGGGGGTCAGCAGACGGAGCAGTTGTCGTCGCAGCGGTACTAAGCAGCGGTACTATTGTCGATTTTAGAGCTTGGCGTCGGAGCAGATACACCGATTCCTTAAAAATGCACTTGGGTTATGCCAGTCAGAGAAAGATCGTCCAGTCTGGTTAATGTGCTGATTTTTGTCACTAACTTTATGGCGCATGCAACCTCACTGCTCCTCATGTTCTGCTTGCATTTAGCTGTCCCTGACTGAAAACAAAAGAATAAAAAAAAAACGCAGCCCGTAACTCAGCTCATGACACGACCAACCTGCGAAAACGAACGATCAGCCGGCCAACCTAGATGCACCTATAAGGCTACGAGAAAACATACAAGGCAGAGGCAATTGCTGATCGCGCTGGTCAGCTAGAAGAGAAAAAGAGTAGTAAGAGCTGCCAACCTTTTGAAAAGTGCAGTACTCCCGCATCCGGTTCCGGTGTCGTTATCACTGCACATAACACACTGGGCATGATGTACATATGGGTAGATGCGTACATCTGTCTGTGAAAGCCACAGCAGCTTGAACACCGACGCGACCCGAAATGCCCCACAGGCCACTACCTATTGTGAGGCCGCTTCCGTTTAGAAATTAGAGCTGCCTGGAGGATGAAGCCGGCATAAGGGTACGGGCTAGTGAAAAAATATACTTTTTGTAATGGTGGTGATGTCAATACAGTATAAGCCGATGTGGAGAGTTATGGTCATGGTGGTGCCTTTGATTGACTGGAGGCAGAGGCGTCTCAGTGAGGAGAGGCAGGTGCCTCAGGCCCAGTATAAAAGTAAACTTCTATAGAATCGAAACGCCTTAGTCTTGTCTACCTTGAAACGTTAAGAAGTGGGCTGGAATAAATGCGTGCGACTCGGTGGCCTATGCTATTTTTTCTGGCTAGGTAAACAAGTCACATACAAAGGTCCTCCATATGTGAGTTGTGTTAAAGTATATAGATACCCTATTCTAGAGTTATGTTATCGATGAGAGCAAACGCTAAAGTGTAACCGAACAGGTGCGTCCAAATTAAAAACTGCCTTCAAATCATACAAGCTGATATAATTTGCGTTATGTTTTTCCTGCGTAAAATACTTGGGTTAACCGTGATTGATAATTAAACCGTATAGTAATTTTATAAATAACGCAACTTTCAAACTTTGATTATTTCTATTAATTTTAGCACTATTACTATTTGAATCACAACTGAAAGACATTTTCTGTTCAGGTGCCTAACAGTAAAAGTTGTATCTATGATTCGGTTATAGGAGCTCACAGAACTTACATACTGGTAAGTTCAAAGGCAGCGTTTGGCGACAACAACGATACCTGCCATTGTAGAAGGAGCATTTAGAAATACTGTGTAACCATCGAGCCCTTTTTCGATTCTTGTTCGATCTCATCATCGTGCATAGTCACGTTTTTTTTTTGCCAGTTCGTGCACTGGGTGCGGCAACGACATCTATATGCGTATGTAATATTATTAAATGTAATTTCATAGCTGTAGATATAATAAGTGGGTAAGCGCGTTCTGCGCTAGCTATTTATACATGGCAACTGCTGTTAATCGTTGTCACCACCACGGCCGCATATAGGTTCAGTAGCGGCAGATCGCTGGCGACAAGCTGTCCATTCGAATAAAAGTACAGTTGTCCTTAAGGCCAAACAGAGCCTGACTATGGCTTAGTTGTTTCGCACTGGCCCGTGCTATCAAAAAAACTACGAGCAGCACCATTAACGATGGCGAGATGACAAAGCTGATCATAGAAAATAGTAACGACGTAAAGAACTTTACTAAGCAAAGATAGATGTCAGTAGCATTTTTCTGTGCAGATATTCTGCCACCCTTCGACGATTAGCCAGCAACAATAAAAATATAACACTGTCATAAGAGTGGTGTTGTCGATTTTGCAGATCCTTCGATTATCTCTGCTCTTAGTTCAGACGCAAACAAGAAATAACGGGGAAACTACGGATGCCAACAGATAGTAGTAATGGCTGTGACGATATTAAGAGCAATTATCGTCGACCCACTGGGAGTATTGGTTGCATACAATGCTTGTGAACGTCTGATATAGATAAAGAAAACAGACGACAAGCACACCTATGTTCTTGCTAAGTAAAAAAATATAGATATTCAGGACTGACCGTGCTACGTGAGTGTGGGTGTCCATTCAAGGGTTGATCGATACTCACAATTAGACTATACAATTGCTAGTCTGATCGGTGTGGAGTAGTCTGCCTACTCCGTATACAATCTAACCGATCGGCCAACTGATCAAACGATGAAAGATTAAAATGGTAATTCCAGCAGTCAAGTTAGTCCCGTATATTGGCGTAGTGCTTGCGTAGGATATAAACGCCCGCAATTTTCGTCCTACCTTTCACATTTGGTTCGTTAACAATTCTCGAACTATGAATTGGCCGGCTCATACTAAACATTTTATGATTTATTTAGTTATCATATAGAACATTTTATGAGCCTCAACATGGTCGTAACTTGTGTGTAGACCTAATTGACTTCACAATCGGACGAGTGAAAAACGCTCTGGCAGCACCAAAATCCGTTCACGCCAATGTAACATGCAATTTTACACTCCTGCAAGACTTATCTTTTTTAACCGCTCCGCCTATTGGTCGTGTATTTAAAAGGGTCTCGTGACACCGCGCGGTTCGTTTCCTACCTTCATTTAGTTGGTTCAAACGGGGGCGTCACTTGGCTCCGTTTTAATCCCTGTTTTTCCCTTTAAACGGCCCCAGTATACCCTTGAAATCATCTTTAACTCGGAATAACAGCTCGGCATCGGGACGATGCCCCATTCTTTTTTGTATCGTCTACTACCGCACATTCATTTTTATATTCTAACTAGGAACGGCGATTGGTTGTAGAACTTGTCGTAGGGGTAGTGAAGACAACTCGTTGAACGCTTAGTCTCCAGCCTGCCTTTTCAGCCCACTCTGATTTTATCCGTCTGTACCAACGACTTTTTTTGCCTGTGGCACCGCCGCCGCTCCTGCCTTAGGTCAGTTTCATAACCCCTCTTCCATACGTGGTTTCCTCATTTCTGTCTCATAGTACACGCATCAGAACGAGGCAGCGTGCAGTGCACTGCACTAAAATGCTTGCTTGCGTGCCTCATAGAATATACATGTATTGCAGATTGCGCCTTATACTTGCCTCCCCTCGAACCATCAGTTTCAGCGTTAAAGGTTGCCGTGTGGCATCGGGTCGGGGCGTTGGGGATAATACACCGCTGCGTGGCACGTGCCAGTGCTTGTTCGTTGTGAGTGCGTGCGTTGGGGAACCAAGCACAAATACGAGTGGTGACGGCAGCCGCGATAGTGCATGACGTTATAATGCTTTTACAGGCAAAACAGTGAAACGGATAAGGGCGTCTCTTTCTTTCTTCGGCCGAGGATTGCTTCCCTTAACCATCTTAGTGGCGGTTGTGCAAGCCACACTGATCGCCGAAATCTGATCGGACTAAATCAGCTACTTCGAGCTGCTTCAAACTCACTCGGTGGTCTCACCCAACGTAGGAGGCATCGATGGACGGTTATATGAATGTGTACATATGTGGGGCTGAGTCGGGAGCCTCTTTTCGTACTCCCCTATTTCCTGTCCTAGGATGGATCCATATATTTTTTGACCTTCTTTACCGGATGGCACTTATATATCGCGTACCAACAGGCGTCAGCTAGAAGCTGTGTACGCCGCCACCGCCGTGAATTGATCAGAAAGGTAGAACGGAAACACTTGTGAATGTATCTGTGCACAGCCATTATATGTACACATGAATAGATGGATATATCTATGCACGCTAGAGCAATATGATGTATGTGTGCGAGGGCATCGGAAGGGGGCGTAGGGTTGCTCTCTTCATTTTCTTACTTTCGACAAGGAGACGATTAATATGATTATGACATCAAAGATACTCTTCGCTTGTTTGGTGGGCTTGAAGATCGCAAGGAGAGAAATTAAAAATCGTGTATTTCAACATTAGTGCACTTTTTAGAGATAGAGAAACAAACTTCCCTCTGTTCCGCCATGTAAATTTCACATTATGACTCTTTCACTCAAATGACGCTATCACGTTTGTCTTTTGGAAAACCTATTTGACCCGAATTAGGTTACAGCCTTGATTTGTCGCAGTCGTTAAGGCTTTTTTTGTTTTTTCAATGGCTCTCCAGTGTTTTTCCCGTCAGTCGCCGAAATGTGTCTACTACATGGCCCATAAGGAGTACAAGCAACAAACTACTTTTGTGTTTTGATCCGTGCCTGTCAGGGGAAAAATACTTTGATTTCTTTTATTCTTAAATTTTGCTTTATTTTAACGATATCATGGTTCTGTTCGATCGAACGCTAAATGAACGCCTTCGCGTCTAGAAATGAAAAAAGACGCAGCTTGAGTCTTGCCTTCGTGAGGTTCAATCGCGCAAAAAGATGAGGGTGCCTATAAAGGTCACATCTTTGTCCGCGATTAGCGCGCCCGCTCACGTGCACGTTCCCTTATTAAGAGGGACATAAAGGGGCACATGCATTCACTACCTCACTGTTATCTCGTGAGGTGACTATTAATTGACTAGGAGAGGGGGCGCTTAAAAAAGAACGATTTCGGTGAAGCTCAGAAGTAAGAAAGAAGAAGAAGAAAGTCAGCTAGCTATCTAATGAGTAAGCACTCGCAATGCGTTAAATTCGCCAAGTATGGCATAAACAACGAGAATACACACACCCCTCCCAATGAACGACTGGCAAAGTAACGGTATCGCAGAATCATCTTTGTAATTAGTAAAGGGGCGGACGACACATATTATACAACTGTACTCGAATGGCATCCGACTCGAAAAAAAAAAGATGACTTAATCGCGCACCTGTCAGAGTAAATAATTTGAGGAGTGGCCGGCAAATTTAGGAACATGTAAGGGATACATTTGGTCCTGAGCAATTGCACCTCCACAGAATACCGCAGGACCATAGTTGGCAAAAACAGCTTGGACAATACGTACTTTATGAATGGCGGATTATCAACATGTCTTATAAAGGTAAATGAAACTTATATCTATATTTCATATTTAGCTCACTTCTGAGCTGAGTACTTTATCGTAAACGTTGTAGCCCAGGGGTCTCGAATTGCTGAGTTTGATCAGGATCAAAAGCAACGCCTTGTGATGCAAAACATATTTCATAATTAGCAGACTGATAGACAAACAAACGCCAGGATGTGTATCAATAATAATCCGACGAAAATTGATCTAGTCTCTTTTCCCACCTGTTTTCGTCAACAAGTGTTTGTACAATTACATTTGAACTTGTCTAGGCAATCTTATAATCGGGGTACTGTGATTCAAATAATAAAAGTATGATACCACCTAGTAGGCCCATCGTATGTACGCCGTCTTGTATGCCTGAACAAAGATTTCGTGAAGAATTGTGTTTATCGGGTTCCATGACCGGGGCGACTACATCTCGTGCACTTACCTGAAATAGTAAACCATTTTGAGCGGTTGCGTATACTTTTGCAATTTAAAATGAGGCAAATATAGTTAACGGGTCATGGACGCATTGCTTTTTTGTATGGTTTTCCAGAATTGCCAGTTGAAGTCAATGACACAACATCCGAACTTATTTATACTGTTCGTTGTTGTCTTTGCTGCATCGAGCGCGTTCGGTTTTCCTCCAAAAAAAACCAGCGATTACTACGCTAGCTTAATGTAGTTGGAGGCTTAATATAGAAAAGAAACTAACTTTGTTGCACTAACACGATTGCAAATGCTCTATGATTAATAGTTTCTACCCATTTTCTAGGCTAGTGGCAGCTTCCAAATATACTTCTTGCCTTGGGTCTGAAGAGAAAAGATAGATCACAAAAGCGGATTAAACCCATTACATACGTATATATGATAGCTGCTAATTAGAGGCATCTACTTACATTACCTTGACATGCCTCGGCTACAATATCTACTCTAGTATTAGAACAACAGCCTTCAGCAGTTACCTCTAACAGTATTTTGGACAAATGCAGAAAAACCGCAATATACTGATAAAGATCGTCCCCAAAAATCAAAGTTAAGTGCCGTAGAGGAAATAGTACAACGTGGCCATATCAGCAACACCTCGATACTACCAATTTTAGTATAGTAGACTATAATTATTATTACTTCTATTATTACTACCATCCTTATTCTCAACAGCCATCATTATGCTGCCGTTCAATGTATCTGCTGTAGTCAAAAGAAAAAAAAAAGATATTAAGAACTATACGTAACGAGGTTCACCAAGCTTGAAAAAGAAGTGAAAGCGAGTTATCATAATTCGTCGCAGAACAGTCCTGCCCCATTGATTCAGCCTACTCTAGCCCACGTTTCCCCACGGACTATCAAGACGCACATGAGAACGGTGCTACCTCCTCCTGGAAAGGGCATAGCAGCTGCGGAGGGTCCAGCAGCGTCAGGAAAAGGCGTTACTTGCTTCTGGGATCCTGCGCAACGGCCCAGCCAACAGTAAGTAGCCGATAGAGAAAGTCGCAACGTAGGCCCAAGCCGAATGGTTCTTTAATCGAAAAAAGTGCCCAGACTCTCTTCTTCCGCTGTCGACCATAGACGTCTCTCTTTTACACTCATCTCCAGACGCATTGAGACAATACAGCGAGCGCTGGATCATGGGCAAGGTAGCAGGAGTCCATCGGCTTTCGACTCGGCGGGCGCACACTAGAAGACAAATGTTGCAAATTTAACAAAGGCTCACCCACGAGTGCACCACAGTGAGTCAGATTTTGCCGTTCGCAGTGGAGGTTTCGTTGGACGGTTGTAGTTCGCTGGTTCGAACCTAGGCGATTAGGCTGCGTCTGTTGGTGTCGTGGGTTCGATTCTGCTTGGGCGTATAGGTGGAGTCTGCGAAAAAAAAACGCCGATTTAGAACTGAAAACTTTGTGTGAAGGAAGGAAAGCCAAAAGAGAGTAGACACCAGTGCAAAGGCTCCTAGTCTTCCCTATTCCGGTCTTCTTTCGTCTCTCGATACCACATCCCAACCCCACCTCCACACGCAGACTATTTCTATCTGTACCTAAGTATCTGAGTTTTTTGCGCCGCTGCCTCTGCTGCCACAGCAGACGTTCGTGTGTTAAATGATCCTAAAAACAGCGATCAGAGTGATCCGTAACTGACAGATTTGCTCAGTTGATTAAAGGTCATTTGGATAAGTGCAATCTTTTTCGGGACTTTTTGACCCGTCGCTGCGCCTTTCTGCACACTCAGCGGAACGGCAGTAACTTAGAACAAACAAAGATTGGCTTTATTTTAATCGTTACATCTATCTCTCGAAACTTTCGGTAGCGCTTTATATGTTGCAGTCTTTCTCAACATATATGACTTTTTGTTCGATTTTTTTTTCCAAGTTCAGACACGTGAATAAAGAAACAAAGTTTCTATCTTCTTCTAATTATATCTTCGTGTGTATAATTAGGTCTGTAAGGTCGACTCTTAAGTATACATTTTGATGAGGCAAATTTATACAACACCTCCACAACTAACGTAACTTAGGGCTCTGAGGTAATGTGTTCAGATGACAACAACCCCATCACGCTACATGCTGAGTGGCTGTGTAGATTGTGTTCAAAGAGTTGCGTTATTTTTTGCATAATATGTAAATCATAGACTGGGTGATTTTTAAAGGAGCATCTTGTGTATGGGACACATGTAAGCGAATGCACATACAAGAGTTATTGAAACGGTTACTTTTTTAGTGAGTTCACATCCGACGCATTCCTGTCCTGTTTACGGCAAGTTCTGTAACTTCTCGGAACGCGATAGAGCCACTTACTTGCCAAACATCTTGTTTCGTATTATAGCCATTATTGCTGTATTAAAAAGTAACAAGTCTCTTTTAAATCCCCATCTAACCTAACAATGCCAGGGAAACTGGTACTTGTCTTCTTTTGATCACCCTACACGATAACAAAATCATTTGCTCTGTATTTTCCTTTCTTATTCGATTGAGACATTCTCTAACCTTCTACAGTAGCGATCGGGCAACGCATGTGCATGCAACCCCAGACACTCGTGTTCACAACAAGCAAGCAACTTTTGCTTAGGCTACATCAAACTTCGGCATTTTTCCAGTTGATGTCACGCAGTCCCCGAGTGATTTCTGGCGCGTCTGCCTCTCATACCCACTGGTCAAAGTCTTTCGGCCTGCCCTTGCAGCGTCGTTGAGAAGGCTCTGCGTGGCGATATGTGTGCCGTATTTGCTTGCGCTGGTCGACCCTTGGGAAAGCCTTAATATTGTCACGAATTAAACGACTGGCTAGCGGCCGACAGCTCCGTGTTGTACGTCTTTCCTGAGCTGCTTGTTTGCGTACAAACGCAAATACCCAATTAAGCCAAGTAGACGCCTAAACCCACGAAAGGACTACGCCCCATTCGCCGCCAGTCTCACTGCTCAAACACGCACGCGCTGCGTCCTGCTTTGATACGGCTAGCAGTAACATACTGTTGAACAGAGCACGAAGCGATCTATAATGGTTTGAACGGAGCATTTTGGCTTACAGCCACTCGCGTATTTGGATAGTTACTATCTGCCATGTTTGGAAGAAACCAAAAGGAAAAGCCATATTGACAGCTGCGCAAGCACAAGACGGGTAAGAGAAATGACAGCTATGGAAGAGAGAACAGATGCTATTCGTTTGTACAATGTATTGTTGTATGTATATTTAGTTGCGTCGATGTTACTCATAACCTATAAAAGATAGGGTTGATGTTCGTCGGTAAACCCTGACGACATGTCGAATTCTATATATAGCTCGTCGGCTATTGAAAGCTCGCGAAAACAAAAGAAATTTATATGTTTCGTAGCGACTACCGGGACACCTAATTTACGCAATTGCTTTTTTACTTCATGCTCGCTTAGAGGTACGCTGAACTGTAAAATTCGAGAGCGAAAACACTAGATTTTATGTGTTCCTTTTTTGCCCCATTTGCTCGGTCTAGATCGTCGGACAATGATTAAATAACCCGGATCCCTTAAATAGTTCTCCTTACAAGGAGGTGAGGTTTAAGTTGGTGCAAAAGAAAAGACATTTTCTTTGCAACAGATTCAAACCCGACGAGTTTGCTATGGCGCTTAGAAACAGCGTAAGGCTAAGTGGCTTATATTACTATGCCCGTCCTGGTTGCATCTTCCGACGGAATTGGAACAGCTAGTATGTAAAACGACAAGCACTCATTGAAATTATATTATGAAAGCTAGCAGGTGTCTTACGGCATTCGAATTCTCAAAAGCAGGTTTTTAGCTTGTTAGCCAAAATAATTTTGCAAAAATTTACATGATTACTTTATATAGAACAAACTGGTTGAAACACAATTACCACCAAGGGCATTGCAACGCTTGGTGAAGTTAATAAACCAAAGAAAGACAAACTTGCAACTGAAACAGGCACTGTCAAAAGAAACTTATACAAATAGCTTATTGCAAGCACATTATCAATTTGCTTGCTCGGCTATTGGGCAAATCTATTCTTATTTTCACTCCGTTGTGATTCTACTGCCCAATGTACTGTCTTGAAATAATATTTCTTATGCCCCCTTGTTCCACGCGTTCTTGTCCAACAGGAAGCTCATTGCAGAGTGCACTCGTTGAATCGATGAGATTACACCCCAGTGTATAGTTTTTTGTTTGTCGGCGAACTTGGCAATCTCAGCATGTTTAAAGGGTCGCGGGTTTGAGAGGACGCTTAATGTTAACACCGTTATAGCACTCCAGCTATCTGCTGAGTGCGTGGGGTCGGTCGGGGTCCGTCGTACTCCACGGGTGTCCCCTGCTGAGGCTTGGCCTAAGCCAACCGATCCGAATCCCGCTTTAGGCTCGGTGTTTCTGTACTCGGTGCAAATGTTATAAAGCAGCAGTTGGTAATATAGCCCTTGACTCCATCGTGCTTCCAGTATATACTTGAATATACTGAGTGCTGAAGCTTTAGACAGAACGAGAAAACAGAGGAGAAAAGCAAGGTCTGATTGGCTGCGTGCTTACAAAACTAGAAGAGAGTATGGACAAAATCCGCCAATAGCAAGAAAACTAAATATGAAAACGTCAAACGCAAAAACCTGAGCAGCAGTAGCAGTTGTGGTAATAGATGAATATAAGGCAAAATTGAAAATCCGCTTATAAGGAAGAGACCAACAAAAACCTAGTTCGAATCAACCAGGAACAATCTGTTGTATATAGTATGCGAAATATATATTTCAAAATAAGGCACGTCAAGTAATTTCAGCGGAACGGGAGATAAACAACGGCCTGCTAAAGAGTCAATTAGTTGTTGCAGATCTTCCATTCGAAATTGGCATACGATAACTTCCAATGAACCCTTGATGAGTGACAATGTAGGATTTGTTATTATATGGCAAATACCTAATAACAGTTGATACTTAAGCACACACATTATGACCTGCTGAATGCATTTCCAACACTCGTTTCACAGTAACATTGGGAAAAGCCATAATGCGACTATAAGCTTTACTTAAAAATAAACATTTAACTAATAGTAATAACAACCCTCTCGCTAACATTCGGGAGAGGGGTCCCGCATATGGCATAAGTCATAGACGATAGGAAACCCGGCATGAGCAAGGTAATGGATTTCTTGACGAAAACCAACAATCCGTCTCCTGTGCAACAGCGTTCTCCTGTGTGACAGGCCAACTCTACAGCGCCCGAATAAGACGATGAGCCCAGCGGATATTTCGGGTGTCGGACTTGCACGCCCTTTGAACCTCTTGAACGGCGGTCGGGTCTGTTGCCTCTGCTAGTCCGCCGTGAAGATGTTTGCTTATTTAGATGAACTGTGAACTATTTTTAGGTTTGCATGTATCGTACTCCAGCCTGCGTTTAGCACGTTCATCATCTCCTTTCTGTGCACCGGGTGGCAGCGTGTCAACGCAATTGTTTGGATTTTAACAAGGTCGAGCTTTTACACAGGTATCTGCTAATAATAATTCGCCACAAAGGCATAAACTTGTTCCAGCAATTTTATACTCTATGTGTCATTATCTTACATTACATAATTACAATTTCGTGACTTCACATCAAACATTTTACCGACTCTGATAAGGACCTGACCGGGTTTAAGATTGCCCTGGGTTTTAAGTGGCCACTAATATTCAAGCCGTACAGATAATTACATTGATGGGACGTATATAAAATAGGAATCAGTGCTGTACGTATGTCGTTGTGTTGTTTGCCTGTCATCTCACTAAGCCGTGACCGACACCCATATCTGTGCACAAAAATTATCGAGTTCGCGAAATTTATATGGACGACGCCAGAGGTGAGTGGGCCCTAAATTTATGACCGTAATGTCCCAAGATGCGAAACAAATCTGAACATCAACAAGAGTGAGCTAGCACTCGGACCTATCGGAGCTTGCTCGTCGGATCACTTTGGGCTCCTTAAGTCACTGAGGCCTGAGCCCTCTAGTTGTTCTACCATTTGTTAGTAAACCTTGGTGTCAATGCGATGATGCGCCGTAATCATTGTGCAAACGGTATTTATCTGTGAGTACGTCTTTGTTCTCCCCGCATGTGTGGGCGACCCAATATGCTCTACTATTAAACAACTGAACGTGACCCGTTATGCTCCTAACGTAAGGTCTACGCAACGACTCTTGTATAGAGTCGGGTAAAAATGGAGACCAAGAGCCGCCGAGATATAAAAGCAAAAGCCAAAAAACTGAGTCACCCTACCGACGAAGGGCTCTAGGCTAATATGGACGGGTGTGACTTAGCGAATCGGCGCGCCAAACCGGCAGCAGCAGCCGCAGCGGCAATTGGTAACAGTCTAAATAGTAAAGTACTCATATCGACTCGTTGTCTATTACCACTTGTCGATAATGTTAAGGTAATTGGATTTCGTGGTCGCTTGGCGACTACCAGACCCGGCCGGCCGGCCAGCCAGCCAGCCAGCCAGCCAGCCAATCGACCAGTTAGCCAGTAACCCACAGGAGAGAGCCAGACCTTCCCGCTTCGCGCCATTTTGAACGCTCATAGAGAAAGGTTGGACTCAACGCGTCGGACACCGGCTGACATGAGTAGTTTGACGTAATGATGGATGTTGCAAGACCGCTCATCGTTAGTGCAGCAAGAAAGTCGACACGACCGCTACGGCAATGACATTTTGGTAGCGAGCAATAGCTCAGCAACAACAGCTCGAACATGTGACAGAACGAGTGACTCCTGGCGATCAGAAGTGATCGTCATTAGCTCTGTCAGTTCCGGTCTGCGGCGTTGTGGCTTCGAAAATACTTCGGCAGTTGTCAGGTAACCCGAATGAGTCGGTCAATTCTGTTACATGGCTAGCGATAAGATATTTCTCGTGGCGGCAACTTGGCTTGTGTTGTACTGTTCTCCTTTTCGAGTAACGCGATCTCGATCTCGGGACCTTGCTGCGTGTGCGTATGTAAGCATTGTTCTATATTTATCTAACCTAGCAAGCAAGAAAGGCCGTGCAGAGATTTTCGACTGAAGGAACAGCCACACATAGCTGCTACGGTTAGTTCACATCAAACTATATCCGGAATTATGGCCGCATAACAATTTCATAGGAGTGGAGTAGCTCAAAAAGATAGCGATTAACTGCAACCAGATCTGATGGGATATGGGCTTCAGCGTACAGTGCATAATGGACAGTATCTTTGTCACTTACAGACTATGTAAATACTTTATGTGCTTGTTTATGAAGGTTTAGTAGAATGGTCACATTGTGCTGGACTGTCTATGTGCACACATGGAAGCTTCTCTTGATCAAACGATACTGCTTCTAGTTTTTTATTGCTGATGTATTTTTTCAAAGTGTTCAATACAGTGATAAATCAGCAAGATGATATTCCCGCCAGAGGAGACATATGAAAGAGCTCACAGGGTACGCTCCTGGCCGCTGCCTCGACCACCTCCGATCTCTGAAATCGTTCGAGACCCTCGAAACGCGCCACCGAAGCCTCGTCGCCATCAGTATAGCCCAGAGATCCCAGCGGTCTCAACTCAATCGGGACGGTTAATTGAGCAGCCACGGATAAATTCGCTGTCTAATGTTACTGAAGATGTTGTAGATTCGAGCGGTTCTATCTGTTCCGCAGAGTTCTTACGACCTCCTGAGATAAAAATCCGAGCACCTGTTACAAGAACACAACCAATACGGCGCCGCTCTAAATCCGTCATGACAACGTCACCTCGAGAAATTGAGACAGCCCCCGTGTGCCACTTGGATGAAAACAGACAGAAAAAGCCCGCGACACCGAGCAGCAGCGACACAGCAGAATATATCACTTCTCAAAATTCAGATGGAAATAACAGCAGTTCTCGAACTTACTTCGAGCTGGATCGTCAGTGGCATCACTTTACCACGACGTGCCTGGAAAGCGAAAGTATGCCTTCTATATGTGATTCGCTGCCGTGCACGCCAGGCACTCCGCCCCGATCTACGTTAGAGACAAAACGATCCCGAAATTTGCCACTACCCATATTGTGCACCAGAGAGGTGAATTTTACTAAAAAACGCGGAAGTATAAGAAAGTTCTTGTCCAAACTTAATATCGCGCAGAAAGAAAGGGACACCTCTACTAAAGTGCCAACAGCTTCGGCTGCTTTCGGAACCGTACCAGAATCGAATAATCACAGTCTAAGCATAGGTGATCCGGTACTAACTAGCGATACGCGCGGTAAGGATATCGATTGGGTGCAATTTTTCCAAGAGCTTAACAGAGGTTCGTCATATGCCAGCGTTCACTCGGACGTCGTAACAGACTCCAAAGAGCGCAGTACCATGCTTCTGTTTCGCCGGATCGACTCGGTAAAACGAGACAATGGTCGCACAATTGACGCCAGCGCGAAAACGTTAGACCGCTGTGAACGAAGTCTCCTAGGCAACTTGTTCATGAAGATGAGTCAACTAAAACAGTAACGTCAGACAAACTCTCCGTAGTCTTTAGCAATCGAATACACGTAACTGAGTGAATCCAATCGATAGATACTGTGCCATTACGAATAAATGAAATCGGAAAATAAAGCTTTACGTACTCAGTTGATTTCTACCCTTCGGCTCTGATCACCTCAGACCAGCGGCAGAACAGAAGGAACCCGATGCCTAAATGGGTAACTTTAAATGAATGACTGCCCACACACATACGCTATACACATGAAATGGTGCTTTGTCAGTTTCAGGCCTTAGATTAACATGTCTTACATTTGCTTCCCCCATTTGAACCCCTGAATTTCTCTCTATTATTTCGATATAGGTAGTGCTTGTAACACATTCCGAGTGTAGACCAACCCTGCCCGCCTTATTGACTCTATATCGCAGAATGTCTGCATAGCCCCTAGCCTTTATATACATAGCACAGGGTAGCCATTTGGTGGTTTATAAAGGCAGGAGCGAGTTATGTTTGGAGGGAAGGATACGGAAGCAGAATTAACAACAAGGAATGGCGATCACTCTAAATTTGTACCTGCTATAGCAAACAAGTCTGCTTCCGTTTTTACACTGTGGGCAATTTAATGTACCCATTAGTCTGTGCCACCTTTGCTGACTTCATCTCTGCAGTACCGGGGCCAGAGCCGGGATCATTAGCGGGAACAACATGGGAGTTGTTGGGGGAGAGGATACGGGGAATAGAACTTGCTAACTAACAAAATGTAGTAGCAGGCACCAAGCAGTAGCAACCTTTACATACTGGGCCCGATGTTAGGTGTCATCGTCTTCGTCACGAAATATCTACGCACTGGCATAAGAGGATAGAATCAGGCTTTCGCTTTACTCAACACCACCGAGATTGTTGTAAGAAGGGTCTTTGTTTATGCGCGCATCTGCAAATCATCAAAATGTCATTCTCTTCGGATCCACACGGGAAGAATCACACGAAGGTCTTCGTCTCGTCGGGTTTATCAACTCATTTCCCTTACGTAGGAACCCCTCCTTTATAGTGGATAGAATGTCTATTCGAGCCATGAGCAGATGTTGCGGATCAGTGTGAAATGTTCATGTCTCATAAAACGCAAACAGCATCGCCAGAGCCTCGTTCGTTATCTAGCTGTCTGACAGATAGATCGGTCTTGTTATACCTGTTGTTAGTATAAAACTCTGCAGGCTTTTTAGGCCTCGTGATTGTCAATATTATTAAACTGCCACTGTTCTTTGAAGATATGCACTTGTGGTTACGTCGTCTAAACAGAAGTGCCCTCAATTAACATTAGAGCATCAATCATATGCTGCGGGCAACCTTTGGGTCCCTATTAGGAGTAGCTCCCAGTTATGCTGACTGCATAGGAAACATCCTGTAGCAGACTGTCAGAAGCTGTAACTAAGACGAAGCTATCCTTAATTTCCGTGAGCTACAAATGTTCGACTCACGGTTTTTCTACCGTTAAAGTTAATACGCTTAGCTGCTTCTTATTAATTTTGATTGCGTTCTCCTTGTGATGCATTGCTATAACCTTGAACATATGCCCGTCTATTTATCCATGGAGTCACTAAACACAAAATATAAGTGACATTTATTCCAAATTGAATAAGAAATGTAGCAGTCTTCCTGTAAAACTGCAAGTAAAGGGTTTTCCCTCGGTATCAACTTCTAATTGGGAGACAGAAAACGTAGCATCTTTATCTCTCCTAAGGCTTCATCGTCACTGTCTGAAAAGGTCTGAATGGCCAGTCAATACAGAAGAGTATGCTTCCCAACGCTAAGCACTCGTAAGCTATCCCTACAGCATCTGATCGTATTGTGGTGGAGAAGATCAACGGATGCATGTAAAAATGTATACAGATGCAGATGGATCCTAGCAAGAACCTCAGACATTTAGATCAGCGAATGCCGCAGTGTCACAGTCATCTGTGCACTTTAAAGTGAAACGAATCCATCAATGTCATCTGTCCACAAGCCGCCAAAACCTTTCGCAAAATCCCTCAGCTACGCATTAAGCTCTTTAGATAGTGGGCGAGACGTAGATATATAAGATATACTACGATAAGCCACGGAAGACTTTCAATATCATCCTGTAGCCGCTTGAACTTTAAATATCGATCTTCATCGAGAGAGTGACCTGCCCGCCTTCTCGTGTCCTGAATACGAGGTTATGCTGTGTCATCCAGACATCATCATTTTCTAATACCATTCATCGCTGCTGCCGTCGTCATCGTTATCAGCACACTCAATACGACTAATATCAGCAGCAATAACACAATCACTACGTTACCACACGTAAGAATGAATATTATAACTATAATATCTTGAAGGCGATAACGCCGTTGCTGATCCCGAATTTTGAGATATGAAAAAGAGTTAAAATTACTACGTCTACGATGGTAACTAAACATTTACACATATATACACAGGCACTATTATACAGTATGATTTTAATCTGGCTACAAGCACCCCCGGCACTTCAGTTGTTTCGTCTACTAAAATAACAGCTTTATTTTTGAATGGAAAAGTATTCTCTCATCAGGCAATACCGTATCCATCATCGTTTCAACGCAGATCTGAGTCTTCCGATGAAGCAATGCACTAGTTGATCGTCTGACCCCAGCAACGAGGGAAAGTTAACCAGATACTTTTCGCACGGGGACTCTGGCACGGAGTCAACAGAAACGTATTTGCATAAATAAACACCACCGAACATGGCAATAACTTCGTCGCTTTAAACGAAAATCAACCTTGTCGAAGTAACATACTGTAGTTTTAGCCACTGAAGTTAGCGACGATATATCGCCTTCGAGGGCATCGAGTGGAGTTGATGGCCAAGTCGAGCCGTCCAACCACTCAGCCAACTGAGGCCTCGACAGATTAAAACCAAAGGCGATGAGTAGGGCAGGTCACACAGAGAGGGTGCAAAAAAAAAGCAGGACGATGGGAGCAGAACATTGAATTAACTGAATCTCTGTGGAACTCTTTCCCCGAGTCCACTCAGTTGATTTAAGCCTCAACAACAACGACATCATTCCTATGTACCCGTACATATGTTTCGGGTTTCCGAAATGCATACGCGAGCCAAACAGATCGGCTGAAGCTATTTCCACCTAATTCCACCTTTTCTTTTCAGACCGCAGCCGCCGAAGTCCTGGGAAGACCGAAGCTGGGCCCTTGTACTAACCACTACCATCCTATGGTTGATTTAGACCAGAACATGCTCAGGCGCATTTCTCGGAACCTCGCAGACGGTATATTCATCGAAACATTTCGAGTCGAATAGAATGATAGCGGGAGATTGACGTCGAACAGGCAGAGGTGTTTCTGCCTGACAAAAGCTATACACATTTGAGAAAAGGACCATCAAATAACATTGATTCTGAAGCTATATAGCTATATTAAGTTGTGACGCATGATGTCAGCTTTCGGCAAAACCTTGCCAATACGCAGAAGGTACGAGGTCAAGGATTTTGTAAGCTGTGCAGTTTATGGAAGAAGTAGGGTTCTTCACCCCTGATTCGACCATTGGTGAATTTATCGGCTATCAGGTGCGACGCCAGATGCCACATGTTTCATACTGTTACTATTGTCACCTGGCGCCCAAGAATATTATATCTCAATGTGGAGTGAGAAAAACAGAGTGCGGGGTAAATTAGGCGTACTCAACTGAAGGTGAAAAGAAACGAACCGTTACTTAGATTTGCAGTGGAAGCAGGATGTTAACCCGCGTCACCGCTGCTATACTATATGCTCTCTACGGGCGAGCGTTAAATCAACGACTTGTGACTTGTGTCAGCAAAGCTTTATCCATACAAGGTACTGAGCTGATGTATAGAGTAAGTATAATGAGAAGACTCATCGTAAGTCGACTAGATGAATCTAATTTAATATTCGTAAGTATTTACGCTTTTGCTAAAATAAACCCGCCATATTTACGAGGAATGATTTAGGGTGCCCCTGTATGGTAGGCAAACACTTATGGGCAAAACAAAGTTTGCGCTCATAGATAGCTTTTGTGAAATTCTACTTTCTGTCGTGCTCTGAGATGTTGACTATACGGTATTTGAACGATGCCATAATCAAGTAAATTTACTGTGCACTTTGGCTAAGAGATTGCGATAGTGAATGCAGCCTCTTACCACAACCGCAGCCAGTAAGCAAATATGCCTTCCCAAATATGCCAAACATGAATTCCATTTTGGTTTTACGGCAGTAGATTGAAGATACGTTAGGTTAAAGTGAGCAAAAATTAATGCCTTCGCAGGCTGAAATATTACTTTAGTTAGAGTAACACTAACAGTCCTAACAACCCTAAAAATAAGAGAGGTTCTCTCATGAAAAAGGTCGTTTAAGTATGTCCCTATGTCACTACGAGGTTTGCTAAACCGTTTTCTTCACCCTGCTTCTATTCTCGATAATGTTGAGCTAGTTTTCGACGATTTATGGTTGGGTTTTCTCTATTCTTACAAACTTTATATTCTCTTAAAACGCTCTAAAATATGTGTAATCTTATCTAGATTTTTATAACGTTAGGTTCTATAACTATTTGTTATGCAGATGAAATCAAGACTTTTTCTACAAGCTCCCCAAGCTGGCTCAAGCCTAGAGTCTACATTGGCATTCTGACGAATATATCGAAATTTTCTATTTAGGAATACGTAAAATCCATTTAGAACGTTTCCATGCACCCCCGAGGATTTCGAATACTTTCGAGGAAATCCTTGATTGCATTTTGAGGCTTACAATTTATATTACTTATACTATATCTATGTTTTGCGTTTCCATGCCCGAAGGATAAAACGGCGTATTGTCTTGCAGTCCACTATCAGATGGTCTAACAGCCTCGCAGCACAATGGATTTCTCTTGTGAACTATTTACAGATCTTTATGTATTTACATATGTGTATTTTCACTGACCTAGATAACGGTGTATGCACAATAAGGAGTTTATACATAACACACACATCAAACGACCCTGTATAGTCTTTGTGGACGTTCGGACGTACACCTAGCATTTCTAACACTCTTTGAGCATTTAGACGAACTTAAAAAATTGTATTGCTCAAAAAAAAGTATTGTTGAGTTTGGCTTCAAGTCAAGTACGTGGAAGCTTTCTTACTCCAAAAGGCCGAAGAAGGACTACGAGCTTCGACTGTGTATCGCGTTGGAAAACAGCTTTGAAGTTGAGGTAGATAACGTCGAAGTACTAAGACATTTGGTTGCCTAGTTGAATTGAGCGTCCAGAATCAGTTCCTGTATATGGCTTGAGCTATGATATCCTTCCGGACTTTGCAGGTCACACAGACTAAGAACACCGGCCGCTTGTTGGAGAAATCTGCCTTTGAATCCTTTTTGTGGACAGGGCATGCGATAACTGTTCTAAAAATTTCTGATACACCTTTTTCATTGAGTGATTGTCACAAAGGCCACGAGGGTAAGGTGCACGCTCATAGTCCCAGCTTCTTCATTACATTCGACAATCCGTCTGGCGTTTCGTTCATTTTCGACTATAGATTTTTCACTTACTGCCAGACGTTTTATGGATAGACATCGACATCGTGCATAACATCCCTAAGAGGTTCTTCTGGGCTCCACTTACTGGGTGAACCCCTCTGGTTTTGTTGTCGAATCGACCCTTTCGTAGCGCTTCTTCCAGATTACAGCCTTTTCTTTATCGTCTGTAGTGAAAGTTCCATCGACTTCGTAAATTGCGATTAGAAAGTCCCTTACGACGATCCTCTTACGAACGTAGTCGCGGACGCTTTTAAAGTTCGGGCTGCGTAGTATTCGTTCGTAACGAATTGCCTTTTTACTGCCTCGGCGCTTTTATTCTAGGGAAAGCTGATCGTAGCCTTGTTTTTTTTTAAGGGATTAATGCAGTCTTGTGATCCACCCAGATAATGGAAGCATTTTGGACTGTTTTCTCAGTGGGCCCTGCAAATATGCTATCAGTCGATCATATGTATTGCTCGAGTTCGCATAATTCTCCAAATGTGACTCGGTCTATTTGGTACGAAGTTAATTTTATTCTAATGAAGTTTCCCTTTTCGTAGTCTTGAACAGGGGTCAAGTAGATATTTCCAGCAGCGCCATAAGTAGGATCGAACCTTACAATCTAATCGTAGAGGACCGAGTTAAACCTCTACTTCCGAGACCGGGTCATCGTTGTACAACGCAGCATCCAGTACGGAAGAAACTCTTTAGTCGAGTAGGTTGGGTCTGTTACGAAACATGTTAGGGGCTTCTGCAAAGCAGAATTCGAACAAGACATTCTCTTTGGACGTTTTTCCAAATAGTTTCTCAACTTACCTTTCAGTAAATTGAGATTACTCAATATTACGCTGAAATGCTGCGGATTTATGAGTCCTTGCAGTTTCTCGCTATTCATCAGTCATTAAGGCGGTCGTGCCAACCCGAAATAGACCGGCATCAGTCGTATCGGTCCATTGGAAAAAATACTGCCGCATACAATCAGCGGTGGTAACCCTAATCGTGGCACGCTGAAGATTTTTTCTTACTAAAATAAGCATATGTTCACCTTACGAAGATCTGTCTTTTCTGAATGTTCCACTACTATTTCCGTCGCTTGGTTCACAGGAACTTGCATTATTCTCAGAAAGCCATGACTTCAAAATTAGTGCTACGTCTATTTTATGTTCCTTAAAATATAGTATCAATGATACCGTCTTTTACAATGGAGCGGACCTTCGAACAAGTGCAGCAGAGCGTTTCTGTGGTGCCGGTCGATTATCTAAGTAGGATAGTGCTGGTGATCATCATATGGATTCAGCTGATAGGCAAGATTCAACAACAAAAGCTTATAAATGGTGGAAAGCTTATAAATCATCGTTGTCGTAGTTGACGTTTCAAACTTCGAAGTGCAACCTAACCTGATCTCTATAGGATTTTAACTTCTTCATTGAGACTGGATATGCTTCTTTGTGAACTTGTAGGTTTATGATTGCACGGCCTTTCGGTAACAATACTTATTATATACAATACTTTTATGTTTATGTGAATTTCAATAGTAGACAGTTTTAATAAAGGTATTTCAGTTGACCTGTTAGCCCCGTTAGTTTTTTGCCACCTTTTTATTAGCGATTTCTTATTGTTTAGTTTCCGACGTCCGGTTGAATAGTTCTGCAAGTACTTCAATTACCGGCTCATCTTGTTACCGATAGCCAGTTGAATGCGATTTGTAAGCGGTCTTTGCACAAAGTTCCGTTAATCTAGCTCGAAACTTCTACCTGTTTTATTAACACATCGTTAGTTTTTGTGAGCTCTTCTTTTGTTCATTTCATCATTTTTCTGCTAAGAATTTTTCAGCTGTCTTACTTCAAACAGGATCGTTCGCAGGAAACAATCATCAGTAGTCCTACGATCAGCTATTTTCTTGATCGTCCTTTTACTCTCGTCACCATTTGCACTGTCTATTTCTTGTGTAAAATCGTATAGGGACAACATTTAGATTCATATAGGGGCATTGCAAGTTTTTGATAAACTGCCATTAGAGATATGACACTTCATGCTTGTTTTCCACCCATCATTGGTGGGCTTTTTGCGGTTTAAACAAGTAGACTTCACCTGTTTGTTTTCCATTAAGCGTGGTCATTCTTTCATTTTAAGGTTGTCTTTTAACCTTGAAAATTAGGTGTCTCTGCAGAGTTCGTTGAAATACATGTTCGAACCTTTGGGTGATATTATTTAGATTTCTAAGGATTGGGTCTAGAGTTATTTTATTTTGCTTCCATCCCTGATGTTTGACTGGAATAGGCAAATGGCTTTTTGCGTTGAAACGGGATAAGATGCACGCTTGTATAAATCTTTACCTGTAAACCTTAAGCTGTAGTGTAACCTTGCATTTCTATAGAGAGCAAGACAGTTTTGCAAAACTCGTATCGGCCTTATACCAGGGTCACCGTTTTAAAAACGATAAGACCCCTATTTTTTAATGGTGTATCAAGATAGTCTCATAAAACAAACATATATAATAACAAAAAAACTACACCAGGTTAATAATAAGTAAAATAATATTAGATTGAAAAGCCCTAGGTTCAATCCAGCATCGATAGAAGTATAGTAAATTGCGTTGCTAACTGAAGGTCTCGTTGCCAATTTGGGCGGATTATCGACGCTGAGAGATGTCATTCCCTTCGCTTCAAACAACTAACAAAAATTCAACGAGAGAAAAATGGCTGAATGGTAAATATATCATACATAATAAGAATACGGAAAATACAAAAGCAAATTTAATGAAGACTTGAGAATAACTTTTTGAAAAAGAAACGCGTTTAATAAACCAACGATTGCTCATAATGATGTAATATTGTTAATAACTTCAGCTGAAAATCTTAATACCAACGTCATTAGCAAAAAAAATTCCACCAATAACTGTAAGTAGATAGTTTAGTCTTCCTATAGTTAATATGAGGAAAACAAAACCGGTCACCAACCGGGATCAAGCAACGACGAATACTATTTTATAAATAGATATTGACGATGTTATTGTAATGAATGGCAATCTTTCAGCCTTCAAAGCGTTTGCTTACTCACCACTCATAAATCTGTTCACACCCTACAGAAGGGGCTACAGAGTGCTACATAGTAACGTCGGCTGATACATTGTTTCCAATGTAACTTAGTTCAAGTTTGCTATTTCATACTTCGAGGAGGTTCATACTTCGTGCCAACATATATGCTCGAGCGATTCAAATTTATTATCCCATAATCGTTGCTTACCGCCTCATACACTACGTATATATATATATACATATATATATATATATACATATATATATATATATATATATATATATACATCTATGACTAGTATTTATTTGATCTCTCATCGTTTCGCCTTCTTTATTTTTCGGAAAAATGCCTGGCTCCCCCTTTATCTGACGTCCCCTTCTCAGTTTCATCGCCCTCCGCAGTCCTGCCCATCTTGCTCCCCACTCCTGATGTGAAATGATCGCTTTGCTTTTCCTCCTTCATCTACGCTCGCTCGGACGCTCAAATATATCAGCTGCCACTGCAATGTAGATGTGAGCGTGGCTGTATGCACATACACATTGCTCATGCAGGGTGCACGTTATACGCAGAGATATGAAGTCGTGGTTTGTCCGGAGCACAACGCGTGGCGTCTTAGATGTCATGACTTAGCTCCCTGGCGGCTCGGCAGTTTGGGGTGATATGTTCAACGGAATAGGACAGAACAACTCCTCTGCTTTAGGACTAGTGCCATGTGCTTCATTTTGTAGTGCCGTGCCCGACTATCGCTCAACGTTACCACTGATCTAAAATCGAGCAGTGGGTTTCTATACCTGCATAGGTATAACCGTCTGTTCGTTTGACTCTCTCGCGCAGCATGTTGCCTCTATCGGCTCGTAAGCTGCCCCCGGCAGGTTTGCTTGCAGCAGCGTTTATTTAGTATTCGCATTTGGTTTGCTAGAGTATTTCAACCACAACTTTCGAAGTTCTCGAGAAATGTAAACTGAAAAATGCGGCCCTTGTCATTTGCGTGCGATCGCCTGCGGTTCTCTTCTGGCAGATGGACGACCCGTTATCTATGAAGGCATCGATTCACCATAAATACGTATGTCCTATACACATCTTGGGCTCATCGAATTGAAATGACTGTATTATAATGGCCACCGCTGTCGTCTCCACTATCGATATTGGCCGTTGCTGTTTGAAATAAGAAAGATGGAATTGATATCTGCGTTTTTTGGTCCACTGCGGGCTAAATTGTCGCAGCTTAAAGAAACTGTACAGCATTACAGTTGGCGGCAAAGTTACGCCTGCCCGTCCACGAGTTATGCTGAAAATTATCTTGTTATCAGATAATAATGAGCGGCCAGATCTGCGACGATAGCGCCGGTAATCTTTCTATGCTTAAATAATGGAAACGAAAAGAAGGATCGTTTCCGTTAGACATGGAGACATCCCTCTAGAGTTCTTTTAGGATCGACTAAGACACAAATCATAAAATACATTATTAAAATGCTCATGAACTATAATTAGTCAGACATTTTACTGAAGCAACAATGGACAGTTCTATTAAGTGGTACCATTATAGATGTATTTTTCCTAGGAGGTACTGGTTGTGTGTTGAAGATTAGAGGACCTATAGGCTTTTGTGCTTGTGACTTTGCTTTCATAAAATATACAACAAAGCAATGTTAACAACGAAGAACGGCACCGATATTCGTTGTTAACATTTGCCCAATAGAAAACCTGGATAGCAGTCGTATCTTAACTGTACATAAACATCTGCTTGCTATACATACGTACATACATACTCATAACGTGCAATTTATTGTAGACACAGAGATAGTAGACTAAGCTGGTACTTCATGTGTAGACATTTTTATAAGTTTTCACATGCACGTACACGTGCGTGCATACATTCGTACGAATACATGTACTCTAGTACTGAGAATGCACTTGTGCGGGCTCATCAGCTAGCGGCCTTGCTTTGACTTCATACTGCCGTTCTGGTTCTGTTCCTACGCAGTTGATGCAAGCAGAGAGGGAGTGGGGACTCAAATACGGCTTGGTAGGCCAGACAGCACCGTAATCATACGATATAAAGCATGTGGTCTTAAAGGCTTGAACCTCGGGCTTAGTCAGATTAACGCTCACGTATCCGTTTTCGTCGGCACCCCATTTGCTTTCACTATGAAAGATTAGTATGGGTAAGAGGACTCGGGCAGGTGAAGTTGAACTCAACAACAACAGACAGAGACAACTCTCGCGCCAAGCAACGGGTAAAACTCCATGGATAGCGACAGGTTAGCAAGTGAACTCAACCATAGCCGCTACTGGCAGAACTGCAATTTTTGTTGCGATGCTATTGCAACAAAGACGCGTTCCTCGACAGTAGACGCTGCCATCGGAATTGTAACGCAGCTGGCAGCAGCGGCAGTCGCCACCAACGCTTGTGGTGGTAATAGTAGATCCAGACGTCCAACTGCTGCGGTTGGTGTCGCCAATATGTCTCGCCACTGAGACGCCAACAGGCTGAACTCTCGGAAAACCCGCGGCCAGGAAATTATAATGTATTGAGTATCTCGTTGGCGTCTTCACATCAGAATGCCTTGGTGGACATTCGCAATAGCTGACAGATGAACGCATTCTCATTGCTGCGCACTGTCCGTTTTGCACACTTTTGGGTTTGCTAGCCCACGTTTTAGTTCTCATGGCTACACAGAGGCACTGTGGTGCCCAGCAATGCAGTATTAGATGACTAGCATTTTCATCCATACATTTACGGAAAAATTTCAGTACGTAGCCAATAGATCCGTCCGTCGTTGATCGCTGCTGCGATCAGCGAGTAGTTTCATCTAGCGTTCGACTCAAGTCCCTTTCACCCGAGAACGTATACGTCGTTTCGGTTAGGAAACGCTTCGAGTGCTCCTGTAAATGGTCGTGCAGCGTACCTTACAGGATAGGTAAGTGTTAGTGATCTTAATTGTGGTCGGCGGATACCGTTATCTGCAAGCGGCTATTAATATTAAGGAGATGTGATAGCAGCGTCGGTGGGGTAGGAAGCCCACGTTCTCGGTATGAATAGACCGTTTATCGTAATCTAGACGACGAGCATGCCACTGATGCCCATAACAATGGAAGGAAGGAGATATAGTCAGTGGAACAGTGTATTGGCTGCTGTTCGGATAAGAGATAACTTGCCGAGTCGTCTACTTCCGTTGTTTCGCACGAAGTAGGAATGGCGGATTCGGATATCTACGAGCTGCTCTTCCACACGAGTCAAATAACTTTAAGCCGCTCTCAAGTTTATCAGTTGGTCCAATAGCTTTCGTCATTTAACGCCGGAGCCTGTGCATTTGCTGGAACTTGAAAGGTAAACAGTCTACGCGGACACTGCGGGTCATTCGAGCTGGGCTCGACCGCTGTTGATCACTATTATTACTAATATTATGCGATTAATGGGATCCAGGTAGACTTTTTTCAGGTATATTTTTGGTTTCAATTCAAGATCAATACTGGGTGACCAATCCGATGTATTATACCGGTAATTGCGGATATGGATCAATAATGTTCCTCCCTCCTTTGATTTATCGCTTTCATTATAGTTCATAACAAACCTCTGATCGATGTCCTCGCATGTTATAGTTTGTTCTACTTGGCTGATCTGACGTGCGCCTACAATGACATGTCGTGAATGTTACTCCGACGATGCCTGAAAAGTAGAGAATAGAAAATTACTTACTACAAACATTTTATCATTTCACGGTCAGTGCAAGGTGCGGATACATAACAATTAGTAAGAAAAAGCCTACTGATAGACACAAATAACTAGCTCAATACGTTAACTCGCTTCTTCGCAGTTCCTTGTACGCCCAACTGGCTCCGTGATAGCGTAGTATCTGCATACAAATCCTGATGACGTGTCGCGGTCGAGGTCCGCGTCCAGCCGTAAGAACAGCGATGGTCTAACAGCGATAGAAAACGTAAAATTTTTCAAATATAGAGATAGTATTAAAATGCTATTATTCGGTAATAAGCACATTTCTGAGTCACATTATGATATCTTGAAAGAAATGAATATATCACTACCAAGGACTACATATAAATCATCTAAATTACACGGTTTAGTCGAGTGGGAATTACCACGGAACCCGTTCGTATATACAGCGGTTACATGTAAAGCACCAATATTATATACACCTTTCGCGTTCAGCTACTTGAATTCCAACCGAATACAGTGGCTATGCTCTAAATTCGTCACCGTCGACCTCTGTTTTGTGGGTGACAGATCATTGCAAATGGAAACGCGACAGTTTACCAAGGCGGCAGATAAAAACATCGTCTGAAAATAGCTGGTCGTATATTGGGTATGTTTGTTAGGTACTGCTAAAACTTTTCATATTATAAAAGAGAGGACTTCTACTCGCGTAGGAAATTCTGGCATTCACTAGAAAGTCACTGTAATTTATTTATCAGTGCCGAGTATCTGACTGGTGGACGGCGACGATGAAGTTGCAAGAAATGGTTCGTGCACAATTTTAACCAGTAATAGCGATATGATTATTTCTCAGAACCTATTTTGACCCATACCTTTTGGTCGAACTTCATTGAAAACGAAAAGAAAATTACTATCGTTCTCCGTATCTTAATTACTGCGCTATTGACCGTGGTTGACAAAAACCGACCGAAACTCTTAGCGACCCCGATTTTTATCATTCGATCGACTTTAATTAGATCATATAATGCTCCATATGTTAAGGATATCAGCAGAGGCCCACGTAAGTAAAGATCACTTGGTCTAACTCTTAAAATCGCGATACCTAAAGACCCCCTGAATTTATCAGTGATTGTGACGGCTTACTTTGAGTGGGCACTTCTTTACTCGCCAAATCCTCCCGAACCTAAAGCCAAAAGTTACTATAGGGTAGCCCGACAACTTGAAGTACCATTTAGTTAGTATTCAACGACAGTTAACGACTATAAAACAACGGTGGCTATCACCGATGCTGTGCGTACAAAGCTCTCCCTCGAAGTTGGATATAGCGCGGCCTGCCAGCAGAGAGCGTCGACATGTTTACACCCTCTTGTTCCCGTGCGATATAGTGACATTGAACGACGTTGTTCAACTCGCTGACATTGAAGCTCTGCCGCACCCCGTTAGGCCTGCATCTAAATCATTGCTCAGGAGCAATAGTGGATTTATACTAATACACGACATATGAGCATTTCATCTATGTCATATTCTTGAGGATACAACTTATTGCATTTAGGTGCCTACCAATCATAAAACTACTAAATAAATATACACACATATATATATATATATAAGAAAAAAAAAGCCCAGGTAACTCGGAACGCGTGATCATCGTAACCGTGAGCAACAGACAGTTAGAACTGACACTGGTTCAAGTCTTAGCGTTGATATGGCTATTATTATATATTATACAGGAATGACATACAAAGACGAAATAAATTTAGAGAGAGACTATATAGTATAATAAAACAAACAAACAGAGAATTAGCGAAAAGTGTATGATAAAATAATGTATGGACACTTGTTCAGAACATTTTAGTTTGCCCGCTGCAGGATTGGACGCCGGACTCACGAACGTGAACTTCTGATCCCGGCATCCAGTTGTAAGTCCAGCTTATCTACCCATAGAAATTGGTCGAGCACTCAATATCAGCCCACTTTGCAGTTATGTTTGACGTCTGACACGATTACAATACTTGCTACCTAAAATGTAAAAAAATTACCCTATTGAGTATAACGTCTATCGGGAGAAAAAGCATGTTCATACTAGGATTTCAGCGTTTTCAAAAAGCTAGACATTTCTGTACAGCGCCATAAAAATTTCTGCATATCTAAGCAGGGATATACGGCAGAAATATGTGCGTAAATTCGAGGTTAATCAAGTTTGGGAATCATTTGAGCCCTGCATTTATGAGCGCTGTTGTACGGAATAACTCCATGGGGGTATGTGTGAACTGAGCGACCGCCTGACCTCGACGCCGATAGCATTTTCAGCGTTCAAACGACGTCACTTACAAGTTAAACTAGCCATTAGGGTACTGCACCTGAATCAGGCTGCGAGCTGGGGTTTGAAACGGCACTTACGGGTCTTGCACCCTAATGGAGGCTGTACAAGAAGTTCGTAGTGAATTTTATTAACATCGTTATACACGACACTAGACAACTGTATATAATAATAACTGCCGTATACACGCTGTTAGGGGGGTATTTCAAGACAAATTGGATTACTCGACATTTTTATCGTTAATTGTCATTGTTGTATGGCCCATTTTAATCTCTATTCTTGCAAGTGTAAAGCAAGATTCTTTTATTTAGACAATATTAAACGTATCATCGTTTACTTATTTCAATAGCGGGACCTGATATTTTTGAAGTTTTTATGAAACATTTTCAAGTTTACATTTTACGGCGAGCCCCTCGCTGCATATGTGCATAAAAATTTCTTAAACAATATTATAGCTATGTTGGCCATTTGAATTGCTCATCTGGCGTTCTAATCGTTTTCCTTTGCTCTATTTATCTTTTTCAGCATGAGTCCTTTCTCTTTATCCATCGCTGAAATTTCCTAGCAATAAATATATAGTGTTACGTGTCATTGACACAGGACCACGTTATAATGAACGCATTGCGGCCTTCCTTTACGCTGTTAATAGAGGTAGTCCCTCCTCTAACGCACTAATTACCTGATATAATAGCGTTGTTCAATTGGATGAACTGACGAAATTGTCTGCGTAAGACCGTTGTACCAAAAAAACAGTAACCTGCTGGCCTTCTCCATTGCTGCGATTCGAGTTTGTTTCACTCATTAAGAATAGTTCTTTCTAAAATGAGCTCAATGAGAATGACAAGATGATTGTTAGCGGTCCAATACTATAAACGTAATTGAACCGTCATTTTCAGCGCCTTGTCCTACTACTTATATTTAACGGTAAGTGCCACAAGTGATTTGTCTTAACCAACGGAGGTGGGTGACATGGATTACATATTTAACAGCGTTTCCTGCTTTATGGCTAGAACCGGTTAGCGACAACGCAATACGTGATACTGTAGGTAGGTCGCCTTCCGGAAGCTTAGTGTGAACATAGATTTTTATAAAGAAATTATCGTTACATTGTAGTCTTGGTTGCCAATACGTGTCTAATGCTTGGCCTAATGTTAGCTATCAAAGGAAACCAAGCACTAGCCCAATTATCAGTAGAATGATAACTGAATATGCGATCTTGATGTTGCCTGACGCCAAAAAACAGGATGAACGTTTGCGTGAGATCTGTAAAACTTCTTTGGAATGAATCGAAAAGGTTGGAGCCCATAAAGGCAGTATGCACCTTATACAGAAGGATAGGCCAAGGGTTTGGTACCTAACACTATAAAAAAACATGACTTTGGAACGAAAGGTGTTTATTGGTCAGCAGTGTATAATTGTATTGAGAGCCTTGAATGCGCGCGCTGTTGAAGAGTACAGCTGTTTTACTGGAAAACTAAATCTATACTTATGGAGTTAAGTTGACCCAGTGAGTTCGTTGCGCACTTCTATTCAAGGAATGTTTCATTATTTATATCCTCTGAATTACAGGTTATGTTCTGGCTGCCTAAGTTGAAGTCTGGCGTGGCTTTTCATGTGCATGTTCATTTTTGCGGGTCCTTATTCCTTTCCTAGGCCTGATATTATCTCCAGTCTGTAACCGTGGCTGAGTTCGCGTCAGCATGCACAGGTAGATAGCGAGGTTTCGCTATGACTAGGCTTTGGCCAAAATTTAATCTCGGATTTGAAATTCAGATCACTTCTCGTTCGATGGAAACGCACGCGGGGCACTGAGCGCCCATTTAAAGCTCTGTATATTCGTTTTCCTTTTTCTTTTCCATTGCGTCTACGCACAGGTAGCCTTTGACCGTTTTCGACAGTCAAACTCGAAGATACAAGCCATAGCAAAGGGCATTAGCTAACCCTCTTAAGCTGTTTGCACTTTCGTATGCAGCTCATTGAAACTTATTCTTGATGCTCAATAGGGAGACTTCTAGATCATGACTACGTCTCCTGTCGGCCTGTAGGATATTTCTCTCTCAGCTACTTTGTCGGTTTATCATGCCACGTAGATCTGCTGCCCCGCAGGTCACTTTCGCAGCTTAGTTGCCCTCTCGGGGCTGAGCTTGTGCCCATGCGTATTTGCATACGCCCAGTCCGTCATACCGGTTGTCCCTAATCCTTTTGAAATACAGGTGGCTCTGCAATGCTTATAAACCAGAAACAGCCCCGTCCCACAAAAACCCCATTTCAGTCTCTGTCCTATTTAGCATTAGCCATTAAAGCTTTGTACAATATATAAAACCAGCCTCTCCGGACCCTGAGTGGCTCCTGGCAACGTTTATAGAAACGAAAACAATTTACTTTAAATTGTGTCCCGACCGTCCACACCGTACCCATGCAACGGCTTCAAGCAATTTTCGGTACCTTGGCGATACATTTTGGCACCTATTAACGACAGTAAAGTTATGCTTATTTCGCCTCCATAGTTCATACTGATTTTTGGATAAACTGTCAATACTGTCCCAAAAGAGCTTTGGCTATTTGTCGAAAAAAATCTATTCTCGTAAACTTCTAACGAAACCACATGAGCTTGAATATAGCCAAGGAAACAACGAGACTCAGAAGAAGATGCTAAAGAAAGCTGTATAAACCTGAGAGAAAACGTGCGCTCTGTAAACAGTAGCTAACAATCAACCGTGGGTTGAGTCGTTAGATGACCTATAAGACAGTGAAACTAGTACCACATCAGTAGTATAACGTTTAATCAGCCCACGTCTGACGTTTAACAGCATTAATAATTACCCAAAGCAACAAAGCCTCTCACAGGTTGGAAGACCACACTCGATCATTCAGCTAACACAACAAGGGCAGAACTTTACCCAATATCGGTGTCATATCATATATGGGAACGCCTGTATCTATGCTTGCTAACAAATATGCATCCGTCAGTTATCTTCTTTCTGCAAGAGCATCCTTTAACATTAGGAAATTTAGGGTAATCAACATGTTACTTCTTGATTCTTACGGTTTAGCTGGACTTTCGAATATGCTAAGCGGGCCCGATAACGCAGAAAAGCTAGATAACGCGTAAATAATAACTATTAACCTGCCTAGCTAGTTCTCCTATGGCGCTCTGTAATTTGTTCATTTTTACTTGCTAAACTCTCTCTTTCGGTTCCTATCTTCTGCTGTACGTTTGGTGCCCGCCTTTCCGCTTTGCTCATTTCATACACTACCTGCTAGCCATTAGCCGCCAGGAAGTCTGTTGCGTCGACCATCACGCTCATAGAGCGCAATCGTTCTTCGTTGCTTTTTCTTCCCTTTTGCCTTGTTTTGCTAGCCTTACGATTGTGATCCCGCTTGATCTATTCAGCATCGTCTCTACTGACTATACCCGCTTGACTTCGCTTTGGCGCAATGTAGACTATCACCAAGAAACCACCCAGCCTGTCAGCCAAAAGTTCCCTTGGGAAACGGCCTCATTTGACGGTGTAGCATTTCGCCCGTCGCTCTGTCCGCGCTCTCAACTCGCGTTTTTCAGCAGGTTTTCGTTACGCCGGCGACGAAATTGATGCCCCGGAGTCGATTCCACAGCTTGAGTATGCGTAACGGCTGTCGCGTTAATTAATTACATTGGCCGTAATGAGGAATGGTGCTAGGATAGAATAAAACGTCAAGCAGGCAGGCAGGCAGGCAGAGATACAGGGAGAAATGGCAAATTAAATTAAAGAATAGGTTCAGACGGTAGAATGGTGGTGTGAAACCCTACAGTGGCATAAGCGAAAATAAGAGAGCCAGTCAATTCTGGTCGATAGCAAGGGTGGGAACGAAGTGCTTCTATAACGATTCTTCTAAAAACACAAAGTGACGGCGCCAGTAGCTTCAAACATGCAGTCACTTCCCTCAAGTTTATTAATTATTCTCTTCTGTTCACTTCAACCGCACTACGTGCCCGTCTCTCATTCTGATGCAAATACGCTATGTGATATAGCGGAAGATGGCCAAAAACAACAGCATTTCGACGCTATTATTTCGTTCGACAACAGTGCTGGGTTGCTTGACCCGTTGTCCAGCAATTTATATCATCTCTCTGTGAATAGCATTCTCACGGCTTCATGAGAATTGGTAAAAGTCCGAGAGGTCGTCCACTTTTTGTTACCATTTCACCCTGTTTCTTCGGCTGACTTGTTGTTTTTCTTGGCCGTCCTGTCACTTAATTCTTGACATTCAGTTTGCGCTGACCTCAGCCCGTGAAGTTTTCCTCCTGCTTCATTTCCTCACAAACCCTACAGGGACTGAAGTCGCTCGGCTTTATCATCGTTAGCCTAATGCGTTCGTTCAGCTTCAGCCGTTTCAGCGGCACGGGACAGCCTAAAGGAACTTCGTAGAATAGTACTACCCACGTATGGTAATACTATATGGGACTACTGTGCATAAGGGCCAGCACAAAGCGATTTCATTCTCATGCGTTTAGCATGAAATTTGGGGTCTCAAGATTGGGATGAAGAGGAGGCTATGTCTGTTGTCATTTGCGTGTACAGCCGGGCATGTTGTAGGAGTGATAGAATGTCTTCGAGACTCCCCCGATGGGTCAGCTCTTTGCTCTTGGAGGATGCTGCTGCTGCTGCTGCTGCTGCTGCTGCTGCGGTTCGGTCCGCTTAGTTTGTATCGAGCCCAAATATGGAAAAACGCAGAGTGGCGGCTTGCAGACAAACAGCGGACGGTGAACAGCTTTTTGATTTCTCTAAGGAACACGATCCGAGACTATTTTAGCCGCAGGAACGTTTGTTCTCTTTGATCATATAATGATCTTCAATGACTGAGTGGATGAGAAAGCAATTCGTATCGTCAAGGCTGAAGAGCCATCGTTACCCATTCACTGCCCGTACTTAAATATGGTGGTGACATCGAAAATATCTACGTACATATCTATGTAAAGGTTGTGCATTATCGACATGTATTTAATTTGGAACAAATAATTAAAACATTATAATTCGTATAAACGCTCAACTTATTATAGTATCTGATAATCGACTCAAACCTGTGAATTCACCTATTACTTTGACCAGGTCCGGTAAAATTATCCCTGAATAGAATTCCCTTACATGCTGTCCTTAAGCCTTTGAAGTTCTTTAATTTAGGTCGAATTTCGGTGACCTAAAACTAGATTTTAGGGGCGCTACTTCAATAAAGCCAAAGAACATTCGCATATTAACTAGAAATGCCGGCAGGCGAGACAACGGCATGTTTTCGAAAAAAGAACTAGGATATCGCTGCACCTTCTCTATATTAGGAAAGATAAAGGTTTATATCACAGCAAAAAAAAAATGGCGAATACACAACGTGACAGCCAATATGTGATCTGAAAACAATTTCTATTTTGGTACTTTGTGAGCCTTGTAAGTAAAGGTAACTTGAACGTCTACAGTGAGGCTTCTTGTTACGACTTCAGATATGCTGTAAATGTATCGGATCAATTTTAGGCTTGAGTGCGTTGTTTTTGCACCATCGTGAAATACAGATATATGGTGAATTTCTTGCAGTAACGTATTCGTCTATAAGATCACAGACCTAAGGTTTGTTTCCATTAAGAGGTGAGGACGGAAAACATTCGGAGACAGATAAGTGCAACAAAGACTCACAGGCGAGGTAGCTGAACGTTTTCCAGTAGACACCATTTGTATTTTACTATATAATTAGTTAGTATTGAGCATGTGTTTTTCCCACTTGAACAAGCTGCATAGGGTTATTCAAGTTCATTTTGACGTAAATTCAAGCTTGACGTTACGGCCGCTACACATCACCAAACGCGTGTTCATAGCAGGTTATACTGCATTTGTGCTTCTACCATGCTTCCCAATTTATATTTGGTTGAAATGTTATATGAGGGAAACCGCAATCGTTTACGCTAAAAAGCTTGTTTTTTTATTAGTCAGTACTAACGTTGGTTTAGGACAGATGATTTTTCAACAAGACGTGACCTCTATGCGAAATGAAATGCGCTTAAAAAGGTTAATGGTAATTTAGTGTATCGTAACTTCACAGTTTGTGTACTACTTCAACATGACGTAACCTTGATTCCCACTTAACGCTTATATGGTATCAATGTTGAATCAATTAACATGTAAAGACCCACACATTAATCATCATCGTAGTAACAAAAACAACTGAAGAATGTCGTACGTTCAACAGGCTGTTTGCTTGTCTATTAGAAGCGTTAGTGCCGATTAGTCTGGTGCAATGCAGATAGAATCAAACGATGTCTGATTTCTTAAACCTGGGAATAACCTGATTCTGTGATGATATTTGCTATTGGTCGACAGCATGATTTAGACACAAGGGTCATTTTTGATACCACACCTTTTCCACGAGCGAATGCAGCTGCTCGCGCTAAAATGTCTTATAGACCTTACAGTCATATAATTGCAAAGTTTTCTGTTCTGAATGATCTGGACGGATCTGCGTGATCATGGGCAAACCTTCTCAGGATGAAAAGCTCCTCGAGGTCATGTTCGAGCCGATTCCTAATCAGTTCCCTACAGCGCGTCGGGTCGTGACTCTGTTACGTCCATTAATACCACGCTGATGCTCAACCGTAATTACGATAATATCCTAACTTTAGGTCAGTAGGAGTGGCACTTAGCTTCGTCAATTATAGTTGTGTATACAGCTCCAAAACAGAGATATCTGCACTGGTCGCAATACGTTGACAAAGCTTTCGTACGTTTGCAATAAGTATAGTCAAAGATGACCTCAACGAATCTGTACATGCGCACTTATTAAACAAACGACTATGCATAGACCTACGGGTGCATATTTTTTATGTAATGGGAATCCAGTTTATCACAGAAGTTACTATTATTACTATAATAGAAAGTGACGCTACGCATCGGAAATAAAAAGTCATATTGCAGCCATCGCTTATACATCTCGTTCTCTGCTTAACTATTCATGTTCCGGCAACAGAAGCGCAAAAGTATTTTGTGCCCCCCGACCAGCTTCAAAGGTTTTGTACATAGCCATTGTTGATTACGCCCTTGGGTACAGCAGATATGGGTTTGAGACCCGGATCGCATCTGCGTCCAACTAAGCCGTGGAAAAGACGAGGGCCAGATTTGAACAGTGTAAAACACGTAAAACCCTCATTCCTTCTTACCTCCAAGGCCTCTTTCCATAAACTTTTTCACAGTATACGTTTAATTTGACATGCGCATTAAAAATAGACTTATCAGTAACTTACAAGCCGGATACTTTTTCCATATCTTATCGTAAGTCATACGTGCTTCGGCACTTCGACAAACGATGGTACATCGACCGGGTAAACGCAGTTTGACAAGCAATTATCACTGTTTTGCATGTTATGTCAAAGTGTTTCATTGTAAAGGATACAGCATCGTGTGTATCGAACGAGCCATATCTATATACTCGTAGTGCAGAATTAGCTGAGATCCGAAGCCGTGGAACTGTCAAATAGCACGAAAGTTAGCTTAAGACTCTTAGATATGCTGAAGCGACGATCTAGCGGCGGGAAATACGTGATCGGTAAAAGGAGACGCGTGGATTTATCGCCTATTGCTGCTTATTGGCAGAAAGTCTCAGAACTCATGACCGTCTCAATTGAGATACAATTGCTTTCACGTCTATTATCACGTAGCCACTTGTGTGCGTTCTGTTAGCATGGTCGACTATGGACAAGTTCTCTTGTAAGCAAACACTTAACACGATCATTGATCTAGTACAAGATCCAGACTCGAGTACGGTTTTGATTTACGTACATGAAACGGAAACATAACAGTTAGAATGCAATCGGTTGTTCTTGGAGGCACAGGCTTCAAGCACAATCAAATTCCCTTCTCAAGTTTGAAATAAAGGCTTCTTCTGTCAAGTAGAATTAAAAATCGCTTCCTTTCATCCAAGCGATATTTATGTTAGCTCAAATACAATGGCTATGAATGCGACTACGAAATCAACGCAGTTGCACTTTAAGGCCAGAATATCGCCCTTTACAAGACGATGAAGTTTGAAATGGCAACGTTGTAAGTGCGTACATCTTTCGCACCCCTCTGTCCGAGCTGACTGGCAAAGGCAAATCATACATTGTCGGCCCCTTTCTCCTTGACAGCGTTTCTCTCGGGCGGTAGCAGACGGCGGCGTCTTTCTAAGCGGAGTTTCTTAGGGATGTTAGTTTGGTAAATTTCCCTGAGAGCTCTTCACTTTAATGGGTAGCCGCTGCAGCTAAAACCCAAAACGTAAAGAAGATATTAGGGGGCTGTCGACGAGTGTCGGGTCGTAGAAGAAAATTCAAATGCGACCCAAATGCGAGGCTAGTTCGCCCTAAGAACGCACGCGCACAACAGCGCGTAGCGCCTTAGTCCCGTGCCGAGTGACCTGCGTTGCCATTTTACTGTGTCGCCTGTATCAGGCGCATAGAGGGACGGCAGATCGTTATCCTGCAGCTAACTGCGACCCAGTAAGCGAGTTTGCCAAAATAAATAAATAGTCAGTGAAAACGAAAGATCAGCCTTTCGTTTAAACAGACGTACACTCGCGTAAAGATACTCAGTCGCACACAGTTATATACCCGAACAAATTGATTGAGTAGTCGGCCGCTAATTACAGGCCGTGGTGCGTTAAGGTGCGCGGGGGAATAGCTTTTAGCTAATAGGCCCTGGTGCTCCCAAAGATGTTGCATCGGAGGGGAGACTGGCATTGTGCGACAAGCAACGACAGAACGAACTCGCCGTTCCTTTCTACTGGTATTTCACTCCATGGCTGGCTCCATTCAACTAGCGGTTATTTTGTTGTCTAGAATGGTATATCGAACCTCCCCCTCAGAGGAGCTCGAAGTTGCATTAGCAGTAGTGGCAGCGGCGGCCGTTGCCCCTCGTATATCAGCATTAGCTGTATGCAGTGAGCTGAAAGTAGTTTGGGCCATGAGCAACATTGTCAACTCTGATAACGACGTGTTTAATTTCAATTACAGACGATCGCATGCCGCTACCAGACATGCTATAAGGCTACGAGAAATAGGACGAATACGAGCGAAGTGGTGGGATATTGATACGAGACAATGTCCAAGTCCAGGCAACAATCACCCTATTTAGGGACGGTAGCATAGCCATTGGGATCCTCTTCTTGTTCCTCTCTCAAAGCACAACGACATTCTGTAAAACACGTAAAGCTGACACTGCGCCAGAGCGAATACAAAGGTCCAGTATATGTATTCTACCTAAAACAAATGCGACTACCTTTTATGGAAGGTCGCTCATTTTAGTAACAGAATAGCCCGAATGATCCTGAACTGCCAATCGTTGCTATGAAAACATCTTAACATTATTCGATTATGTGATCTGCATTGCGTAACAAATAGAATCTTGTTGCTAACGAAGGATACGCCAATAGTACGAACACCGCAATACCGATGTGGGGTAGGATCAAATACTTGGATATTTTTCTGAAAAACAACTTAAAGCATTTGAGATATTTTCTGCGATAGATCTGCGGGATTCTACAAGTACATTGTATCTTATGAACGTATAGACGTTCATTTTGTGGCAACGAATTGATAAAACAGCTTAAAATAATTGAGAAATCGAGTCAAAGTTAGCGGCTAGCTTTTTAGCGGGGTAGTTGAGTCTGCCAACCTCCTTTTTAAGGGGGTGATGCGAATCTTAGTCATAACAAAGCGAGAAGCGAAAGACAAAACAAATCTCGATCGCAGGAGATACGGGAACGTTATTGAACAAACTGTAGACCTTAAAATTACTAAAGGTATTGGCAATCTGCTAGTTCTCGACTTCGATTTTTAAAAATGCCCGCTTTTGCCCTAAAAATGTTTGCCTGTTATTATCCTGCTGAAGTTCTTAATGTAACCTCTTTCCTCAAGAACGGCCAATGTTCATTGTGATATGCTTTTCCGCGTGACCGTATCGATTCCAGTGGTTGGCTGCGGTATTAGTATTACGCGGTTACTAGTACCCTTTCGATATGCCTACTTATTATTGAAGAATATATACTGTAGACTGAAAATAGACTGTAGAAGAAACATACTGAATCATTCGAAAAACAGACGCAGCAAAAGGCATTATTATACCGATTTAGATTTACAATATAGACCTCTTTCTGGGGTGCAGTGAACGGTAAGATTCTATAAACGGCTAATCTAATAGGATAGCTAGCTTCCTATAAGCTTTCAGTGTGTAAGGGCTATTTTTAAAATTGATAATCCTTTTGGTAATCCTTCAAAAAGCTCGCCGAACTTATGAGAGAGAACATATCATTTCTGAAACGGGCATTCATTAGTTCCCGCTTGATTTCGGTGACGCTGCCCTTCAGATTGAACACATAAACGAATGTCTCCTGAGACGCAATTGCATATTAAAGTTGGGTGTGGCCAATAAGATTTAGCTGTCTTCCAGGTAATCCTCCCAATAGCGGTGTGTAAATCTTTCTCGCCCATTCTATTGCTTCGAAATCAATTAAAGTCACATGAATATTTCATACCACATGGGCTAAAGAAGGACAGGGATGCCTGTTCTATAAGGAAGTCACAGAGACTGAATATTATCACCCCAACTTGGTCCACTATATGAATGTGTTATTTTACGACCAAAGAAAAAGCCCAGAGTTTGCAAACGTTCCCATTCCCTTGATTTTTAGTACAGGGCAAATAGACAGAGCGAGAGAAAGAGAGAGATAATGGCCTTGCGGTAGGAGAAGCAGACTCGAAGTAGCTAAAATGGTGATTTGGTGTACGAGTAAGTAAGCAGGCGACTTACTGTTGTCCCAATCGTGAAGAGACCTATTGCGCCAGTTCTTTTCCTACTAAAAAATCTGCCCTAATGACAGGGTGACAGAAAGGCCAGCGAGACAAGGCTTTGGCTGCTTCATAGATTGATTCAGTATATATATGGTTTAATAATGTGGTTAATGTTCAATGCGACAGGTTCACACTAATAAGAATTAGGATTCAGAAGTTCTCATTCCTATTTCGAACCGTTGTTGAATCTTACGAGAATGCTGACGGCAACTGTGCACCAACTCTACCTGTAAATAAATAATCCAAATATAAACGATTCTTCTATCCCTACTAGTGCAACGTACCGCAAGTGGTAAATAACTCTTAGAGCTTGTCGTGATTTGCCGATATCTATTGCCACCGACTCCAAAATTGTATGTTGGTCAGTATTTTTTTCTTGTTCCACTGGACTATGGATCCATCTGGGTTGATACACGCAAAAAACGGTAGCGTGAAGCCATATTAATCCATAAACATTTCATTCCATTTTTTAGTGGAAATTGATTATCACTATTTATTTATTCATCTTTTTTACCGTACTCACCTCTGGCATTGCCCGAAGCTAGCCAGCCGTCCTGGTAGTAGTTGAGACGGTTAAGCCGCCAGCCGTCATCTTCAGGCAGTTCGTCGGGCACCTTGCCCATCCACGATAATGCCTGCACCGTCGAGTCAGCACGAGTACATGCGCTTCGCTCGAAGTGCAAATGCATCCTGAGCAGCTAGAGATGATAGATCAGATCTATGGGAAGATAGATGTATATGTACGTAGATATATGGATAACAGGTACAGGTGTCCTGGTTAGCTAGCCCGCGGGTATTCTTCACAGATTTACAAAGCCACTTGTTATCTATTATAAATGACCCACCGACGCAGACGCAGGCGCAACCACAGCTGGTGTCATTTCCGTCCGTCCACTTAATCACAAAACACTCTTAAATACAAGCAGGATTAAACAGAAAAATCTATTGCGGCACGAAAAAGACGTAGGATTGTTGTTGTTGTTGTCGTTTTCAAGTAGTACGAGGATCCTTTTTGGCCGAACAAGTTTAGTTCACGTTTGGCTACCACGCGTTTATATGTATTCTCTTTAGTTGTTTGCTCTATTTCGATGGTTCTGACCTGGACCTGCCCTCTGCGAGGCAGGCACTACTACACAAAGGTGTTTGTTATGGTTCATTGTATAGTAGCTGGTAACGTCGCGACCACTCAAACTATTAAAAACCTGTATATTAGGACGAAAGGGTGAAGTAGTCTCGTAGAAAAGCCCTGATGAGGGCTTTTTCAAGGCTTTCTGTAGATTACCATTAGTGAAGGACATTGGTTTCTCAGCTGAGAACTGACCCTGAGACGTCGAAGTCGGCAAAGCAGAGGGCCGTTTAAATTCCGTCGATGGTACTGCCGATGTTATTTTCGTTGAGCGTATAACCGCTGCTATGATTTTCTTAATTTTATTTTATTTCGGAAGCTTCCGTTAATTCACGCGTTTTTATTATTGTTGTTGTACATACTTTTCTTGTTGGATACTTGTAGTAGTGAAAGAACCCTTATGTCCTCAATGTTTACGATGACATGGTTAATATAGCACAGATAAATACGTATCGATGTTTTGTTTACGGCCGTTATCTCTAGCTGGAAACTAACTGGTGCCTGTGACGCTACTAAGTTCTAGAGCCAGAATTTCATTTTAATTCTAGGTGAGAATGTGGTCCTGGTCGTCAACGTTCACTCCGACATTATCGCTTCTGCAATGCCATGCACGAGCAGCTGATCCAGCGGTAGCAGTTACGATACCTATTAATCCGATCAGTCACTTCAGACAATCAATCAATACAATTTAATCGAATCGCTCGCACACAATCAACCACATAAATTCATCCACCCGTTAGTCGGAAGAAAACGAAAAGATCCGGTCAGAATAAGAGGATGGCACTACGTACACCTGATACTATTATTATTATTATTATCAGGCTAGAAGACACACTACGTTGGCACCGCTCTTTTCGGCTAGCTCACAGTAATGCTCGAACGGGGTAAACGACAGACGACAAAAACGTTTATGCTTACGGGAACACGAACGTTGTTGACTAGGATCGTACTATTTGAGCAATTGATATTCCATTGCTCGCACCGCTTCTCAAGTTCCCTCACAGACGTTATTTTATTCGTTCATGTTTTTTTACTGTGTCATACTGTATGCTAGACACGTTCTAACACAAACAGCATAACTATCACAGTATGACTATCAATATCGGACTGATGTGACGAGGCGGACGATGACGGCAGCCGTATAGTGATAGCTACTACAATAAAGTTCTGTTACTAAAAAATGCTTTCTATCCTTTGAGCGATTTTCAGCATTACTGTTACCTTACTTATACTACCAATGCTGTTTGCACTGTGACACATTAACTGCTGCTGTTTTATGGGAGGTAAATCGCGCGTGTTCAAGCGGCGCGTGCATCGAAACTGGAGCCGACAGACGACGACAGCGGACAAGGCGACTAGTGATCCCACAGTGATCCCCTTTCCATCCCCGCAGCATGCCGACGTATGTCGTCACAATCGCTCTTCCTGCACGTAAGAAAAACAGCGCACGACACGCATTCCGTGAAACAAACATCACCTAATTAGATTTCGACAGAACATTAGCACCTTATCACTCGAATGGCTGTTCAATCGAACACACGAAAAAGAAGGCGAATTCTGAACATTCGCGGCAATAACGGCAGCGGGGGCAGCCGTCAGGCCACGTCAGCCAGCCGCACACCCGTGTACCTTATCCGCTCCCGTGTTCGGCAATGGTCACGCGGTTCATGTCTGCGGACTGGTCAGCCACCATTGCTACGGTAGCTTCCTTTGGAACTATACGCGAATCCTCTGGGTTATACGATTTCTCCGTATGGCCCCCACACACTCTTACGTTACACAACGTTAACAGGCGCTCCACTGACGGCTTGCTTGTTTTGATTGCCGTCAGCCAGTTGCGCTGACGTCGCGAAGGTTCGGCTGTTCGGGCTCATGGCTGCAGCGACAGCAGCGAATTTGACTGCAGGAACAGTTTGCTGCCTCAGCTCGCGACGACAGCTGCCTGATAACAGCAAGTTCGAGGTGTCATGGTCGTTTTGCAGATCGTCGTCGCCGTCAACGATGGTAGTGGCACCCTTTGATGCAGACGACGATGCTATGTTAGTAGTCGCGCTTCCGTATTCCGGCTGGTGATTGTAGTCGCGCTGATACTAAGCAAGCATCCAACGAAACGACGAACGTTGTCCGTCCACTGTCGAGCAGAGACAACGAAGGCACTCGGCTTTCCGCCAGACCTCCCCTCACTGCCAGACCTCTCCCCCGGTCTTGGCAGAGCCAACAAAACGACCCGAGCGGGGCTCTGAGCTCCGACCAACGACAACGACGATCGCGACGAGGAGGAAACTTCTGAGAGGGCGGCAGAGGTCGGGGGGCGAAAGGTGGACGACATAGGAGCTCGAGGAGGAGAGCAGAAAGAAACAAGCCCTCAAAACATTCCCATTGATCCTCTACCATCTCCACCTCTAATTTTAGTTTTACCAACTTGCATCTGCTTCAGTAGTATCCTCCCCCCCGCCCCCCCGCCTAAGGGACAAACAAACAGGCAACCACATACAGAGACCGCCAGGCTCTGCCCCTCGTGTCAACACAAACGCCCGTACAGCATATCTACCCACAACTATTCCCCGCTTGGTGGCCTATTACATTCCAGAAAGTCTGGAAGCAGTTGTTGACTAGGCCGGTGACATTTACAGCGTTGCAACGTAAATTACATGCCAGAATATCCAGAGATCATCAAGAACAATATCTAACATTAATGTTAATGTAGATAAAGATTCACAGGTTTGTGTGTATCACATACGCATATACATATACGTTGTCCATTTTTTTACTGCAGTTATTTGTGAGAGATAAGCTTTCTAAATGCAATACTACTTTTCGAATTTCTCACCGACGATTTGGTGCCGTTACTGTAGATAAGGTTTTTTTTAAATGTGATTTCTCACGATTTCCTATCGAAACTAAGAGAGGCTGGCCTTGAAAAAAATTTTTGTCCGCCAACTTCTTGATGCTTACGTCTTGGTCTTCCCATAGTACCGTCAAGACCGTCAAGACAGAGTAGGCCACTAACTATAAGCACGGAACACATAATACAGTATTGCTAAGTTTAGTAATTACAATTTTAACCATCTAGTTTACATGTTCCTTGAAAGGCATGGAAACGCCGGTTGATATTAGGCTTGTCGCGTACCGTTCCACTTATCCTATTGAGCTAAAGTTGAATATTATATATTCTTTAGCTCCCGGCGATTTCAAACGCTGAGTCTACGAGCATTACCGCACTGTTACTTTGATAAAAACTCAATTCAGTAAGTACGATTTGCATTACGTACAACGCGAGTGTAGATCTTCATATATATTGCGATAAGTTGTAATAAAGTAAAAATAAAGTATAGCTTATTATATTCCATGTCCTGGTGGTCACAATTGTAAGTGTAGTCTATAACGACTCTTTACATTGTTCTTTGCCCCCCAAATGATCATGAACAGCTAGCGCTAGACAATGTTCAACCTGCAAAAGGGTTTACCTTTTATTATGGTCTTTGAGGTGTTGTCGCCTGAACTTCGGTCATGCAACATCTGCGAGACATCGAATAAGACTCAAAATGAAGAACCATTCGTGACGTGGTCGATAGCGTCTGCTGGGAAAAAACAGTAACGTATTTTCGCGCAGATGCTTTCGCGTATTATCAAAGCAACTTATATATACTTTGTCTCATTATACAGTTGAAGGATGCGCACAGCTATGGCACGTAGTTGTAACTACTATTATCTAGCATTTTAGGGAAGCTCGCAACGTTTGTTAAGAGGAATAGTTTTTTTTTTTTTCGAGTAAAAAGGCCCACTATTTTACTCGGATACATCTTGTTACCGCAGAAGCTATAAAAACGAGATCTGCTAGAACAAACTGACGCTATTTGTATCGAAATTCTTTCCATCCTATAATAGATATGAAAGAATGGCTGCAAAGAAGTCGAAGATGAGTAGGAAATAAAAGAAGAACGATCGTAGTCGATGTAAAACAGGGCAAAACACGATCGCTGTATTGCTGAGCGCCTCTGTCCCAGAATTTGCCCCTCTTCCCATTTTTTGTGCTAATCTTCTATTTCAATAAATGAGCGTTTCATTTTAGCATATGCGAATTACGAAGCGCTTCAAGAGAGCCCCTCGAATCTCTCTAGTAATGCACTATCTCAGTTCGGCGGTTTCTCTGGGATTTCCCGTTGGCCCTGACAACGCCGTACCTAAAAGGTCAACGTGCGATCTATATGCCTATGGAAGCGCCAATAGTGAAAAAGCGGGCGTATAGAACGCTGGGAAGATCAAGGATGAGGAAAACTACCGCCATACATTTAGTGACTCTGGTACACAGAGTTTCATAACATCCCTGAGAGGGTAATCGGGGACCGGGAGACGTTGTTGAAGACGGGAAAGGCTGCTATCATATGTATAATAGCAGTTTTGTTAAGCACTGCAATTGCACAAATAGCTGAGTGACTGATCGATCGTAATGAGTAAGTAGTTACAAGCAGAAAACGGGGAAACTGGAGAAATCACGTAAAATTTATCTCATTTTATAGATATACACACGTCTGTCTACATCTGATCCCCGTGTAATTGTTCTATTGAAAAAATACCGATCACATAATTTCTACATGTGTTAGATGTAGGTTATTGAACAGGAGTAAATCGGACTTTGTAGATGATATGCATTTCCATTAGAATTCATCAGCGACGGAAAGTATTTGCCGTATAACATCTTCTAGCCGTCTAGTTACTCTAGCTAGCCTAGTTTTTGGTAATTCGTACAGAAAATTAACAGGTCCTTATTTATTTAATTTTATTTAACATTTTGTTGTTAGTGTATCGATAGCTATCTACCACATACGAAAACAGTTTTTGGAGCGTTATGATCGAGCTCGAAGCTAGATTTCGCTGTTAACTTGTAAGTGAAAATTAGTTTAGTGTTAGTTTAGTGAACGTAGTTGAAGTTCGAGATATTTATTGTTTAGAACAAAAAAAAAAAAAAAAAAAAAAAAGCTAGTTTCAGTCCCAAGGAAAAGCCGGACGTTGCTACGATCAATGTCTAAGTAGACGCATGATCATCGCGTACCTTCCGATATGATCTACAGACCCTCGACGAACGTAATAAATTGAATACATTTTAACATTTAATATTCGTACCGTATATACGAAACCCAATATTCGATTACTACGCCAGATCGTGGAAATATTAAAAAAAAAAAAATTAAAAGAATATATATATAACTTTCGACAATCATAGTAGTATATAATTGTTTTTGTATGTAAATGAAGTGCCTAATAAGGAGTGGTGATTTCGTTTATAAATCTGTTCAATTTCAACAGGCAAATTATGTTTCATTAGATTAACAGAAGTTTATATAGAGTATGATTGGTGCAGGTCTCTGACATGCCTAACACTGTAAGGAAATTCATTATTTCATGTAGCCAAATCTACAATAAAGTGTGAGAATTTAGTACTTGTAACGTATTCATTGATGCTACTCTGTAGAACACGACATGTAGGTATTATAGGCTTACATGTTTGAATGACGTATATCAGGACGGTTTCATCAAATAAAGACTTGATTATATAGAGATAATAATGAATATATTATCTGAGAAAAAAATCTTAGTCTTTATTAATACTATGTACCGTTAATGATACTTAACCTGAATTTTGTGTCGATTCCTGTATAGATGAACATCAAGAGGCGTAAGAGTCCCATTTGTAATTTTCTGAGAATAGGACCTGGGCTTGCTAATGGCGCACGTTCAATGGGGGTCAGATTCCTACGTTTAACTCTAGTGAATAATTTCGACAAGTTCATGCAGTAGCGTTTTATTGTGCTATATTAAGTACTTTTTTTCGAAGTTGAATGAGCGTGTTATGACAACCACTGTTTTGCCTTTGCGATAACGTAGGAAACAATCTGCAACGACCTTTTCCGCTTAATCCCACGAAATCCCGCATAGAGCTGGGACAGCGACCTCTGTGGTTGTTAATTAAATAGAGAGCACGATCTTCAATTTGGTACATTTCAAATTTATTTGTAGATTAAATAGACGTCTAAATACGGCTTTATCGACGACCGCAGGCCGCGACGACCGCACCATTCTATTAGGACGACAAAGTTGGCCCGACCTGTGCAGCGAACGTAAAGGTCAACTTCGCTGTTTGCGTACGCGTTTTGAAGGGTGCTAGAGTAAATTTGATTTGCAATTATAGGTAATAGAAGCTTTTGGGCTATGATTAGAACTTTGTTGCCAACTTCCGTGGATTTTCGATAATTTAGCTAAAGGCGCACCTGTCATTGCAACTCATCGGTGAACTTTTCTACAGCCTTTGAGTCTGAGTAGTACTCTCAGTAGTGCCTTAGAAGAAGTCATGAATCTTTTCTTGAAAGCTTATAACTGCTACCTGAAATGTTCTATGCATGAATAAGTAATCCTTCCTGGAATTTTGGCTACAAGCATGACTGAACCGGCATCCTTTAGGCTTGTAGCTGCTGTTTCGCGCGGTATCAGTCCCTACGGAGGATGTCCTCTAGATTATCGTCGGAGAAATTTAGTTTCACCAATTCGATAATTACAAGGGATACTCCTATACCCAAATGCGATACCCTAACGCATAGAGAGCACGAGCAAGACGATTTAAAGCCAAAGAAAAGCTGGCGTCGACAGGCTAATGCAGATAGCGATCCGTCTGAGCGTAACGTAAGCTGTTGCCAAAATCAATTTGTCTACACATTTTTTCTATCTATAGTAAACTGAATCCCTTCCTTTGTTCTGACAACTCAGATCTGACTTAAATCTCAATTTCGATCTCAGCGACGACAAGAAATTTCGAATGAACTTTCACATTTAAGCTTATCTCTGCCGTTGCGGATTATGGCAGTCTTATACATCGTCCAAAAAAGGTAAACCTACCGGCGCGAAAGAAAGGTGCGTGGAAGCCGCAAATGAGCATACGGACGCAGACTCGACGCGAGATCGCTACCGCGTAGCGATTATTGAAACAGTCATCATTGGCGTTGTTGTATTGTTTTGTCTGACCGGCCTGCTTTCATCCGTCTATATGTTCGCGGTGAGGTTTGTGCTGTTCTGTCGCGTACACTTCCAATTTTTTAGACGGTAAAAGTAACTGTAATCGTCGATGATAAGCAGTAATCATGTAATGGTTTACGTTTCTTTCAAACAGTTACAGTAAACAACCTTACATCGTCTGAGATATCAGTGCTTCTGTTCTAATCTAATTTTTGGCTTGTTAAAAGTCTAATGCTAGTAGAGCGCTGCAGATTGAAGTCATGAGGGGCACACGACTAATAATCTTTATATCTGGGAATAAACACGGTTGGGTCTGCTTTTCCATAATTTCTGATGCAAAGTTCCTTTGTTTTGCGGTCAACAAGTCGTTCATAAGGCTTTTAAAATATCTTTTACTAAAATTGTTATGTTATTGGAGATCGAAAGTTTCCTCGAAACTAACCAGAAGAATATAGCAATAAACATAAACTAGCCCGTACGAACGCTTTTAAAAGAAGTATAGAACCTCGTACAACATTAAACGTATTGATCGAATTTTTCTCTTGGAAGGTAACATTGACGAGTTTCAACATCTGTTTTCAACTTTTACTACTATTGTTGTAATTTGTTAAATGACAGACCACCGATAGCCAAATTGGACTCTACATATTACGGAGAGACGCCTGAACATGCTTGGAGAAAATATGAAGAGCAGAAACGAGTCGAGGCTGGCGACCTCTGCCAGAATTTTCCCGGACCATATAAAAGATTCATACGTTTTATCAAGAGGCCCTATCAGGTAAGCACAGCAAACTATCTGTTCAGCGCAAGACTATCATTGATTAAAATAGAACCTACCTTGACATGGCAAAAGTTATAACATTATGTACACATATGGTGGCAATGTTGGTAGTAGATGGAAGGTAATCTGCAATGCCTAACACAGGTAATCGGTGAGCCGTGCGAAAATTATTACGAGCTTGTGTGCAGCGGTGTTTGCCATATTGTTCCACCAGGGTTATGCTTCAAGGAAGTCGCCCAAAGATTCATGTCAAATTGTTATGAAGACCAGCTTGATTCCGATACGCTCGAATTATGGGCGGATCTCGACGTGTTCTATAGGCAAGCGAATATACCGGTACGTTTCGCTCGATTTTTCAACTCCTGATAAATGACTAATTGAGTAGCGTACGCTGTTCTGCTCGGCTAGGGCGGCCACTGACCTAGCACCTATTTTGCGTTGCCTGATCGATTTGACAAATGGCCTAGTTAATAAAATTAGCACTTGATTCGAGTGCATAACAGGGCCACACATCGCAATATTATACGTGTTTGTTTTCTGCCATGTGCATGGGCTTGCGCCCAGCTTTGAACTAAAGCCAAAGTGATCTTTTTCAAAGAGTTGCAATGACGAAAAGTTTTGGGCGTTCTCATGACTGACCCACGTTAACGGTACCTTTTGCGGGCAGAAAGCCGTGCCGTCGCCTTGCAGCAGAGAGATTGCAAGGGCCTACTCGAAGGAGTTCTCCGTAGTCCACGGGGGAAACAAAACCATCAAAAGACTACTGCTTGATCGGGTTATTTTTTACATCACATATCTCAAGTACGTTTCACAATCTATTCAAGTTAGCTAGATAATCTCAAAGTAGCAGTTCGAACTGGTGCAGTTGTTGTGCAATACAATGCGCCTTTGTACTTCTGTTTTTCTTGCCGTAGGTTTTTATTTTTGAAGTAGATGAAAAATTATCCGTAGGCTGTCCATATATATGTAGTCTCTGTAGCCTATTGTCGCAAAGTAGGAGCGCTCTGGTAAAAAAAGCTTAGGTTGCTTTCGGCTGAGTGATACGTACTTTTTTGACACTACATGTATTACTACAGTAAATGGCTGATGACAAGCTTTCACTCACCTAGAGAGCTCATACGATAGCGAACAGGTGTCATCACTCCCCACAAAAATGCCAGGCTTATTCGTCCTATTTTTTCTTTCTTTAATTGCGGATGGTCAAGGCTGCATTTGATCCTAACGAAATCATAATGAAAAATTAACAGCTCTTCGTGTTGTAGTCATGATTTTTCTTTGAAAAAAAATATTGTTTTAGTTTCAGAAAGAAGGAAAACTATATTATGTTATTTTTTAATCTAAGTATGTTGTTTTTTTTTCATACCTTGAACAATATATTTTGTATAATGAAACACGCTGACTACATTGTTTCATTCTACTTGTGTTCACTATCAATTCATTTTTGTAGCTTGATTTAATTTGGGTAATCGCACCTTGGGGTAGTACATGTATCGGATGAAGGATTTGTGCCCTGCACGTTGACTGGTCTTGCACAACAGGCTTTTTGTCATTAATTTTGTTATTGTTGTTGTTGTTGTTGACGATGATTACCATTTTTATGATGGTCGCTGGATTACTGGTTTAGCTCAAAGGGCGTTTGTGCGGAAGAGCGGTTAATGCTACATGAAACCTTTTGTTTGGCGCACTGCTGCTACAAACCTGATGGGGACATATCGGTAAGCGCTCGCGTTTGATAAATCCCGTTAAAACCGAGCTTATAGCTAGAAAGGACATCGAATGTTACAAAATAGACAGTAGTCTAGCAATCGTAATGTGCTTTGATTCTTGTTTGGAACCTTTGACCATTATTATTTGATTACTAAATAATCTACACCAATATTAAACAAATATTTATTGTGTAGAACAAGTTTCGAATGAGAATTAATAATTGTTGGCCTTTTGTTGTGTTGCTCACTACTCTACTGTGTAGGTTGAGATCGGTCGACTCATGTGCCAGGCCACCGTAGGCTGGCGGGATGACTTCACGAACTATTTTCGTTGTAGGCAGAATCGTCGTTTAATCGAGGCTTGCTGGGGAAACTACATAGAGCCAGCCACATGCAGGCCTCGTTAAGTGTATTCTATCGTGACGATGTTTCATATCGAATTTATGCTCATAATAATATTGCGTGTCTAAATGTTTTTAAAAGCTCGTATGATTTCATATCGACAGTGATAGCAATAGGGTGTACTCAGTAAGCTGACCATATTCTCCCTTTAGGTACTGGGTTCATGGCGTCAATGCGCAGTACAAACATGTTTAACCAACATAATGAAAACTGTATTAGTCCTAACAATTAGTCCTAATTAGAACACGAATATTAGTCCTATTTAGCCTGCAACTAGGATGAAAAAGCCACAAGAATTTTCGTCCCGGCTCTAGTTCCAAGAAGCAACAAGTAGGGAACCTATTAAGGGATAATACCCATGGAGTACCATCGAACAGCTCGTTTCGTTCATAGTGCATACTTTATTACCTGGGGGGTTAAGAACCAGGATACTAGTGGTGGCAAATGCAGTCATGGAAAGAAAGACCATTTGTTTGGACAAAATATTTTTTGTGCTTGTTTTAGAGCAGTTCATGCTGCCTAACCTCATCGGTAGTTTGTGTATGGTGGAGAATTCTAGCCTTTGGCTTTGGCTTTGGGTTTGCTCTCTTAGACCCTGTTTAGAAGCAGATTGTTTCACAAACGGATTTAATGAAAAGCTTATGGCAGACAGTCTGTGATGTTTCGTATAGTACTTCTGACATTACGTCAGCAATGTCTGAACCGAGAGTGCAGCAGTTTCCACTGGCACGGCCTTGGACATTTTTAAGGTCGGTTTCAGCTAAACATACTTCGTAGTAATTGATATCGCTGAAATGGTAAATACATTCACCTGTGGGGCTTCGTGTTTCTACTGGAAAAATGTCTTAGGCGATTTTCACTGTCAGCCTAAGCCGCACTGAGTGGTTGATGGTAACTGAGCAAGGCTTCATAAGGGGGAAAATGAAATTAAGTTTACTACGGGATTATGTTAAAAAAATTCAAAATTTGAACAGCAGGAAAGTTCTTCAAAGCATCAACTGTTTTATCTAACTTTACCCGATCGTTTGCCAGCTTTCCGAGAGCTTTCGTAGCTTGACAATGCGTATTATATTCGAAGCCACATTCATCGAACAGATGTACTATACATATTGTGCGACGTTACTGGTTAACATGCGTTTGTATACATAATGGCAGACCTGTAGAGCATAAATCTCATTGAGCTGACGGGTTTCACGGCAAATCTATCTTAGCACGTCTCAAAGTTTATTTAAGGACTAAGCTGGTAGTCAGTTCGAAATACTGTACAAGTAACTGGAACTCGGCTTCTGTTGTTGTTGTTGTTGTTGTTGTTGTCGTTGCCATGATATTGCTGCTTATTCGGGTTTTCTTCTGCATTAAAGGGATGCTAGTTGTGGCAACTGTAGCTTATTGATTCTCACTAGCGAAACCGAAATTTATTAGTGGCTTCAGAGTAGTGCCTACTTCTGCTCGAAGCTTTTGATGTCATCACCGCTGTTATTGACTGTTATATTTACCTGATTTTGCTGTTGCGTCGAACTCATTCCTGCTGTTCTGTTGCCGCCCCCACTGCCATCTCAGCGCTCGTCTTCTCCTAAATTGAACCGCACCTGAGAGAGGCTTTGCGGGTCCGTTCTTGTCTATTATGTAACGCGATAAACAACTGACGAACATGTTTTCCTCCTCGAAACGGTTGATAGTTATCACTTTACGCTGCCCGTTAATGGGTTTTTCGTCGTCATACGTGTACGCCTTGCACCGATAGCTAACAACTGCAGTGGTATGAGAAGCTCGGACGTCGACTACTCTTTATGAAAGCCCTTGTACGAGATTCAGCATTGCCAGCAAGGGAGTGCTTTTGCGCTTACTTTCTTGATGATACGCTAAGCAAATAAAAGCTCCCACAGAAGAACGTTTCTATACGTCCAATGAGTTGCGATTATCAACAGTTAGTCCAATGACCAAGCGTTGCTTAGGGATAGAAGTGAAAGTACAAAGTAAACTGCGAGTATGATATTTGGATGCGAAAAGATGCCCGATGCCCCAAACGGCAACGACCGCTGCACGAATTGTAGCGAGGTATGTTTTTACATGCAATTAGCGGTGCTAACAAGAATACCACTGCGTAATTGTAAGACATAATGGCAGGGAGTATAGCGCAGCTGTCTCGAAGTCTGTGGACATACTACAAAAGATGAAATGGAGTTTTCACCTTTTATGTGTCTGACAACGCCCGCCATATCAAGCGTTTGCTGGGAATTCTGCCCTTTTTTTTTCTCTGTAGAAACACGCGCAGAAGGCTAAAAGTACTTCTAAAACGCCACATCGCTATTACAAACAAGTGAGTCTTCGTGTCGTGATCAGTCGGTTGGAACGTGTCTATCTACGAATCAGAGGGACACGTGTGAGGCGTATGTTACAAGCCGGGAGCAGACATAATTCATTTCGTGCTGGAAATAACTGATCAGCCGCCGTCTGATCTAGCACCTAGCAACGGTTTGAAGCGTAAAACCAGAAGCGTCCATTTGTAGAATGGAATAAGCGGGGCAAAACTATGTGGCTTGTTGTCGTGTGTTGCCGCGCCGTTGGTAAGCAAGACATTCCGTTTCTAAATGTATTGCCCCTGGTGGCCTCACGCCTTCTTGTTGCATATAATGCCGGCGTTGCTCTCAGCGCTACGCGGATGAGGCACGCACTACCCGAGGAAATAGCATTCTTTTTCCACTGAAGGAGAGTCGTGGAGCAACTCTCCGTAGTTAGTCGATCCTGGAACCACTAATCGAATGCAGGTATCACAGTGGTCATTTCATTGAACTCCTGAAAGCTGTTGCCCGTTGTTTGCTGAAACCGTCCTGGATGAAGACGTGTAGTATCGCCGCCGGCCAAAGATGACCTTCGCAAAGGGTCGGTGTTAGTCTTTATCGTCGTCGTCATTACGATATAGTATGCTCTGAACGAACGGACCGACAGCAGATTCAAATCACCACCGATAAATTACGAAACGCGTTTCTACAACAGCATCATTTATTTGAAACTTTTATTATTATCCGCGTGCGCGTCAGGCAATAACAGTACAAGCGCTATGACATCATCGTCCTTTATTGTTTGGCTTCATAACATGTGCGCATTGTCGAAATATACGAAAATATGAGGGCTAGAGTAATTAAAGACATGGTAACGACACAGGTTGTTCGAATCTAATGTGTTGTTGCAGTTATGTCGCATACTCGAAAGATTAATGTCCGCGGCCATTTCAATGCAGAGAAATAACACTTTTGCATTGAGTCCATCTCTATAGAAAATATAATCTAAAACAGAAGTAGGTCGTTTTGTTTGTATTTCACTAACGACAAAATAACATCTACGAAATAGTCAATTAACAAACGCTCCGAAATTGTTGCCCCTTAGATTTGCAGCCAGCCAGCCAGTCAGAAGGGCGAATAGAGGAATCAAACACGTAAAAACAGCCTGGCGCCTGAAGCCTGGCGCTGTTACAGTTAAAATTTATACGAATTAGCGGAATCATGCTTAGCAATATGTATGTGTTAAACAAACATAATAGGTATACCTAAAACAAATGATTATAGAAAAAAAAAAAAATAATGGAAGATGTCACGGCTGCGTTAACTAACACTTGCGGACAACGATGAAGCTCTTTGTTGTCTCTTCATTATTAAAGCAATATTACACTGGCAGCCTCCTCGCTGGTTCTTCGGAAACGTTTTTCCCGCTTAGCGCCCGATTGTAGGTTTTCGAGTGAGATCCCGTTCGTTAACACATATTGTGTCACAATAGTAATAGATATATTTAGAATAGAAGTAATACTTACTATTACTTCCGACGAGTTCACTTTCAATGGTCATAAGCGTCGCAGCTATCCGGGATACTGTGCAAATGTAACAGCTTCGAATGACATTACTCGTCGTGAAAGATTAATCTACTTTTACTAAGTGAGGTTCTAAAAAATCAAAACTTTATCGCAGTTACGTGGAGAATCACTTACTATTAGTACCATATTATAATGTCAACATCCTATTAAAACCGGTCTAGGTAACGTTAATGGTGGGCAATATGAGTTGAAACGGCTTTCATCAGTGCCCGGTTTGTGGTCTGAAGTCACACTAATTTTAATAAGTGGATGGAGATCTACTGCTGCTAATCGAAATTTAAGAAGATCGAACCGAACAAACAAAGCGGGCGATTCATATACGAACGACTACTCTCGAAAACCCGTTGAGCCTTCCATGTAAACCTGTTACGACGACGAGCTTTAAATGTTGTCGGTTTTTTTTTTCAGAAAACCCATTTTTCTTTGCTTTTTAATCCTTAGCCAACTCTTAGTGCTTCATAGCTTACGGCTCTGAAGTCTGAAGCTATGAGGCACTCCTTGCCAAAAGTCGACCAACGAATACTGTTGAAGTTTTCTGTACGGCCGTTCTTTCTTGGTATATTGATTATTCTACGGTTCCGCTTTTTGTAGAAATAGAATCTGTTCACTTTTCTATCAAAGAGGATACATTACTGTGTCGGAAAACGAAGTATCAGGTCCAAGATGAAAATAGTAACGTCTCTCAAAGGCAGTAATTCTTGTTTAGACTATGCGTAATAACAATTTTCAGATATCGCGAATCGTAGTAGAAGTAACCTTTAAAGTATACACTTAAGTGCACCTCGTTGACCTTATCAGACGGTTGAACGAGAAAGCATTATCCCGACACTTTCTCTTTAAAGCCAATATTTTATAAGTCCACAAAGCGGGTCTTCTTAAAAGCTTGTTGTACGCTAACGGAAGTTAGTCGCCGTCAATGAAACACCGCAATTTGAACCGGTAATCGACTACCATTCGTTGCGCTTCTTAGCTAACAAGAATCACTGCGTGTGGTGGCCCATCACATCGCCTGCAGCCATAAACGTCCGATGTCGTCCATAACAACAGTAACAACAAGAAGAAATACATACCCCAACCATTCAACCACCTAACATGGTCGCTGCTGCCGCCGCCGCCGCTGCTGCTGCTGCGTCAAATCAACGCCAGGATCACGGCGGGAGGTATCGTGTATCTTTTTCTCTCTCCGGCGCTTCGCCTGCGCGGCCTCCACCGCTCTATATCAGTTGGTATTCATCTACACTTTTGAACAAATCAAATCGCAAAAAATGATCCGATTTACAATAACGGATCGTCCGCCGTATAGCCTCCGAACCAACCCTGCATAATAGACGTGCGTCTGATCGACCAATAACATCCTATTCCACGCTGTTGCTCCACTCACCTCCCCTTTCGCCCCTTTGCATTACTGCCGGCTGGGGGCCGGCACTCGACGAACGAACCTGGGGGCTTGTGTACTTCTGCTTTTGCATGCCGATCGTAGCGCCGATTGCGGTTGTTTGGGGTGACGCTGCTGCTGCTGCTGCTGCAATGAACACTTCCGCCTAATTTTGCTGATGCTGTCGCTGCGAGTTACAACAAGCTGTATGTTTGGCCCGCTTCTGCTCCCCCTGCATCAACAACACCAATTCTTTCGTGTAGTTTTTTCGGTTCGACGAAAACGGACGAGGACAGGCATTAAGCAGGCTACAGCAGCAAATGGTTGAGGGATGCGGCGGTAATGGTGGTTACTGTTACTATGCCATGCTGCTGACAGCGATCGCGGTGTCAGCAAGTAGCACCGATCGATCTATCGATGGACCAAGCGTCTTCGGACCCGGGCACTGCTAGCGCAAGCGTCGTAACTGCGGGCTTCTTGTTAGCCTACTGTCGCTACTGAATTCGCGTTTTTCTTTTTCGTTGGATTTTGTTATCTTCCGACTCGTTCGTCTTCTCCATCATCATTTTGATATTCTTGGACGTCGTCATTGCGACGGCCGGCACCAGGACCGACAAGTCCACTTCGACATCGACGGCAGCAGCGATGGCTGCAATCTCTGCGTACAACAAATGCCTCTTCCTCTCATTTCCCTGTTCATTTTCGTCTTCTTATTTTCTCTGGGGACAGCGCTGGGAAGAGCGACTCACAGGGAGTGGCTCAGGTATAGGCGACCACTCGGCTAAACGACCAATGCGCAAAGAACCCACAGTTTAATGCTTCTATTACTAATAGTAGCACTCGTATGATTCTCACTGTCCATCATGGTCGATTTCCAGCAGTCCGTCCTTTTAGCTTGGCGTCGAACAGAAGCATTTGCGCGACTGGACCCATCTACAGAATGCAACATTGTCAATAATAACGATGACTACAACAACGACGGGGTAAAAGCACGAGCTTATCTGATCTCACTATTGCCTGCAGTGGGGGCAGGATCACTGTAGGCCGCGGGCAGGATTTATAACAGGCGCCGTCGTAAGGCATAGTGGCGAACATGTGGGAAACGTTCGATGAATGAGTCAAGTCGGCGGAATCGTCTTTCGTATAGATAGTAGTTATCTAAATTAGTTCTATTTTTGAGCAAATTTTGCATGCCATCGGTATTTCTTCACGTAATGGCTTCAGCTCATGTAATTAGATTTCGCTCGTTAGATTGGCAGATAAATCTATAAATAGCTAGCACAATACGTACGACTGCAATGTGCTATGCATAAGCTTTTTGTGGGCGCGTCTTTGCCCAAAAGCTTGAATCCCGGCGTCGAGCAAAGTCAGATGTCCATGAATGCCTTTTAGCCCCACCACGCCCCCGTTCTGCCAGTGGTAACACAGTTAAGATATACAGTCGAGTAGAGCATTGGCCCATCATAACCCAGGACACACTATAACTAAAGCCAAGCAATCGTAATAATTAATATTCACATTGACTAGATATCATAAACTGCGTTGTTTTAGCAGAGAAAAATTTATATCATCCAGTATATATATATATATATATATATATATATATATATATATATATATATATATACTGGATATAAATTTTATATATATATATATAACTGCGACTTTGAACGAAGGTATTTCGTGACATTTGCCTAATTCACTGTGGGCCATATTATTACGTGTGTAAAAAAGAGTATAGCTAAATACTAATAAAATACCAGGCAGCGGAACCCTTGCCATACTGATTTCTAACAAACAAACAGACCCAGGATCTAGCCACAGAGTTGCGCAGCTTTTCGATAGGACTGGCTCTGTGGCCGCCTACGAAGTCTCCATCGAGTGCTGAAAACTAAACACACCTCGGGCAATATTATGATAGCTTAGTTTATTGAAACACTTCACAGGACATTTCTAAGGCGGCTTAATGAAATAGGGTTAGATGGCTTGCTGAACACCCTGCAGATGTTTTACTGTTTTACCCCCAAACAGCACCGATACAATTTTCGATCAAGGACCCGGATAATGATCAGTTACATTAGAATCTGCTGATATTTAGAATATGTCTTGAGTGTTGTTGGAGTGACGGCATTTTAAACATTTTCGTGTAGGAAAAACAACATATATTAAGTGACCTGTGTCAAAGTACGTGTTCTCCTACTAAGATCTGTATACTTACGACGTGTCTTTAATTCAATTCAGGTGTTTTCGATTTTTGGGTACACCGATCAGACCATTTTTCACAACATAGACAATCTGGTTATACCTCGAGAGAAAAGAAGATCGCAACGAGCCCCCTTGATATGTTCTACATTTGATGTTTACCGATGTAGATATAGGTGGTCTAAATAGTATCAACGCTTTTATAGATGTCTCGAAAAATATACACCGCTTTTTATTCTAGAAACATGTTCGTATGTATAGGGTAATTATAGATGCTGTTGAGCTCGAAAACGGAATATTTTTTTATTGCTTTTGTAATAAAAAATCTAATCCAGCTTGCAGTCTCGTGAGTCGCTTTCTAAAGGAAGTCGTTCCTTTGTTTTCTTGTAGACACTAGGGTAGCTCAAACTAAGCAGTAAAATTTTCAGCACGGACGTCACAGGCGCCACAAACAACGTATACGACTGCGTTATCGAAGGGAAAATTCAAACATAACTCGCCGTCTGACCGCATTAAATGCCTTTCGTTATATACATATATAGAGCTATTATCGTGTAAGGGTGATGATAATTCATTGCAGTTCCGCGCAATAGACAAATACGATAAAGAGATCGGACTGTGCTCACAGCGTTTACAGCGTTTTTCCCTTGATGGGAGCAGCACCCACCGAATCATATTGACTAGCTAGAAGGCGCAAACAGCGCAAGGTTCATGTAGCCCGGTTGGTCGACTGCTCACGACACCTTTTTAACTTCTCATTTTCTCTTTATTTAAATCTTATTTTTTATTCGATATCGTTCTTTAACTCTTAGGCCTTTATCCCCGCCTCCGTATTTCATCCTCGTTCATTTACAGCAGCTGCAACCGTACCAGCACGCCTGGTTCCCCTAACCCCCTTACGACCCCTTCGCATTTGATTTTTCGTTCTGTTGAAAGAACGCAGGAAATAAAGTCCTCAGAGACTACCCCTCATGGTTGGTTAGTTCGTCTGTTTGTACAGTATCCAACTGTCTGCCGACAAACCGAAACGAAACACTGCCGGTGGTTAACCAGTGGAATCGGCTGCCGCTACGAGGAGCGACGGGTACGTCATAAGCGTCGTCGATATTCGGATGCACGGAAGATGCTCGTATATCTCGACAGCGTCAGAACCGACACGGACAGCTGCAGCAATAGTAGTAGCATCAGAAGCAAATCTAACTCTGACGAACATTCAGCGACTGGCGATCGACGATGCTCCGAGAAACGATGCCTCGGCTGACGAAGAAAAGATATTTGGTGATCTTCGAGAGAAAGAAGGAAGGAAGGACGACAGTGAAGAGAAGAGGATTGTTTACCGACATCGCGAGCAGCCGTGATACGAGGTGGTGTTCAGTTGAGACGCTGTTAAAGCTTACTGACGATTCTACGACTCTAGCTAATTCGACGTGTCGATGACGAAGTATCGTGAATTGCCCCTTCGTCTGCTGCTCCTTTTGCTTCTTCGTTTTTTTTCCTTATCGTTTTTTAAGCGCAATCGAGAAGCCGATGCACGCCGGGCCCTAGGGCTCGAGGATAACCTGATCTACTTGCTGTGGCAAGGCAGTTGCTGATGCAGCGGCGGCGGCGATGGCGGCTGTCGAAAAGTGCTGACGCTGCTGGCTGAGGGAGGGATTCAACGTTATTACAGGCAAAGGAACGGCTCCTCTGTTCGAATCGAGTGAGCTATGGGAAAAATGACAGGACGAGGGAAAAGAGGCAGCCAATTCACCATATATATATATATATATATATATTAGTGAATTGGCGGAACACGAACGCTAAGAACGGTGGTCGATTCTAGTTGCTGCTGCTTCACTAGTCAGGACACGCGAACCCAAGGAAGGTGACTGGGCGGCTAGCGAAGGGAATAACTACCTAATTGGTAACTTGATTTGAGGGACACTCGCCAAATACGATTAGACCACCGCTGCTTATCGCATAATCGTTGAGGTTAAAGAGATCCGTCGTTTGCTCAATTAGATGCCTTGCCTAAGCTCGTTGAGTGCTATGCTCTTGGTAAGAAGCGAAAAACATTTTCTACGCTGTTCATGACCCTTTTGGTGAAGCTGCGATCCGTTTCGTCAAACATAGTACTGGTTCGCGATTTCAAGATGAACGCTAGTTCCTATGAGAACGAAACTACTTTTTTAAAATTCAACACTCGATGACAAAAAAAAAAGTTGCGACAATAACGTACGAGTTTTAGTGTCCGTACAAAAAGTAGTTAGTTACGACCTCCAGAATTGAGCTCATGACAAACTTTGTTTTTACCTTTCTAACAGCTTAACAAGCGAACATGAATGCGAGACCATCATATCGTTAAACGCTACTGAAGTGGAATAGAGTAGCTGCTTACGTAGCAGAATAGAATAGGGGAAAGGCTTATTTAGCAATGAACCGGGGTGGGGTCACTTATTTTGTCTAAAATGCGGAAATGTTTATATTCGGAGTTCACCACGTATAACGCTAAATTTATACAATATTAAGTATAATCTTTCTATATATATATATATATATATATATATATATATATATATAGTTCTTCCAATATTACGCTTCGAATATAGCTACTAAGGCGCAATATAATTAACTCCATATGATTATCTATATGGGTCATTCACTCATCATATTTTATGTCGTATACAGGGTTGAACAAAAGTAATAGATCGTCTATGCTTGCTGCATATTTGTGTGTACATGTAACATATATGTATATTCAACATGTACATATATATATATAACGTATATATATATATCTGTCAAGTAACCTGCTCAAGCTTTCAAGAGAATTTTGCCATATCTTCCATATTAACGGCACCTTTTATATAGGTAAATTTATAGAAAATATTGATGCTCTTTATTCTATCACAATATTATTTTTTATCACGTTATAATACACTATGCAATGCAACACGTGTAGACGCTAGGATTTTCGATAATCAACATCTTCTCAATGGTTTCATTGCTCAATTACGAATACTCTCTGTCTACCATTGGTAACGAGTATACAGACTCTATAAAGAATCCCGTTTCATCTTTACGTTTGTATGCAACTTCGTATTATGCCACATAGAAGTATGCATCGTAAAGCCGCCGCGTATATTTCGGACTTGTGCGTGCCCGATGGACGAGCTGGCTGCGAAACGCTCTTCCGCGAACACCCAAACATGAAGGAAATCAGTGGACAGCAAATACAGTCATAATATTTCCTTAGATGCCATCGTTCTCTTTGTTTTAGTCAATACAATTGGTCTACAGTTTAGATCTTCGCCAGGCCGGCTTGCGTAATGAATGCTCTTCATCGCAAAGTTGTGTGAAGACAACGCCGTTACAACTTGTAATAGCGTCCGTCCTACCAGCAGCTCCGTGGCCTAAAAAAAAAAACAGCATAGATTCAGTTGTCGTATTTAGCTTGAGTTCCTCACTGCTTTGTTCACAGCATCGTTGCATCCATATTCACACATACATACGTATGTTAATGTTTTACAGTCACACCGTTGAAGGCGTTAAAATGATAATTTGCTTTACATTAACTATCGTTTTGCATTGTAGATTGGTGGGCTGGGTGGTGGTAAGTTGTTATTTGCTCTGTGGACAGAGCCCAACGTTTGCCCCGCGTTTTGCCGTTGTTTTGATGTTGATTTTAATTTTCAAGCCACTTTGAATTGCTTCAGTCCAGTACTTGTGTTATAGTCTACCAAGAGTAACGACACAAACCAAATAGATATACAATAGGCCAATGAAGTCAGCTTCCCTTTCGATCGGTGCCCGTATAGCCACTTGACCAGCGGAGCCGAGCAAGAAAAGTGTTACATTGTCTGCAAACGGACATTGGCGGACCGATTGCAAATGCATCACATATACGAGCCCACAATGACTGGCCAGCCAGACACGACCAGCGACAGAAGCCCCATCCCTGATGTCTTCTTGGGCATTTTATGCACAGGAATCACTTCTGCTGCTATGGGCGTTGGGTTAGTTGTTCTATGATGCGGTCGGCATGAGTATGGCGTCAGTGCTGTGAGGGCAACAATGTAACAGGCGGTGATTATAGAACCGCGGCGTTCGCTATGGATCAGTTGCTGCCGATGCCCCCAGGCTGCCGCGGACAACGGGTTGCCCTTATCGGGAAGTTTTTCGAATTCATTGAAATTTCCGTTTTCATCTGCATTTGTCGCATTCCAACAGTTCGTTTGTTTCATAATACCTGGACGTGGGTATAGCTATGCGCCGCGAACGATTAAACTCCCAAATACAGAACGCTCAGACGTTTCGACCGAGCTTGAAAACAAGAAAATGGATTATCGTTGTTCCTTTTTAATACTTTTAACGCACGCATTATACGAAGAAGGATTGGCCTCATCAGACGATTTATGAATGAAAGGCAAATGAGTACGATGACTGGCGAAATCAAACATGACAACAATGAGAGAACACGTTATCGTGAGAGAATCTGACGCTAATTCAACATATTTTCGAAACAGATTGAAAGGGTACTGCATATTCCATATAGTACCACTGTAGTATCTAATATAATAGTACTACACTACATATATGTTTAGCGTTGCAGAGTGTCACAGTGACTGAAGCATGATGAGGCGCTCTGCGGTGATGATGGCGACTGCTCACCCTGCGTCTCCACAATATAGTGTAAATAGTTCATTGGAGAACACCAATTTTACTAATGACTCGTGAGTTATTCCGATTAATACGCATTGATTTAACGAGTTATATAGATTACGTATTCTAGACCTATCTATAGGTCACGAGTTACCGATAAAAATTAAATAAGGAAAAGCAAATAGCTCAAATGAGTCTCTCTACATTTCGAGTCTCATGCCCAGTATTGCAATTGACATTCCGTCAGACAGATTGGCTCCCTGCAGCTCCAACGGGTCTAAAAATTTTGTCCCACTACAATAGCAGATCCGTACATATAGATTTCTTAGCTCTTTTTTTATCACGATAATCGGCGGTAATAGTAAAATCGCTTCTTTATCACCATCATTTAAATACTATAGCTGTTTGTATTATGTTGCCACAGGTCATCATTCACGATTTCAGTTTGCGGCGGAGGCTGTGTCATTGTCATGCCACCACCTTCAGTAGCGTCATGATATTATGACTATTGCGTATTAGCAAATGATGGGGACACCCTTATGCTAGCCGTTCTGAAAACTATCATTCAACATCACTTACTAGCCACATTCACCCTCGACTGTAGCATTAACTCCGGAATCTGACCCAAGAAGGTTAAAAAGCGCCTATTCTTCTCAAGTTTCCCTTGTATTAGGTATGAACGCATTCACTGCAGTGAAGACTTTACAGTGAGCACCCCCATCCCCACAAACCCACGCACATGTACACACAGATGCACTCACACATGGAGGAAGCCTTACACCGACGCACGAACCGAATACGCATCAGTGACCCGTTATTGTTGATATTTTTATAGGAATTCACGATTTCGAATAGGGCAGTCTGGGAAAGCGTCCTCTGGGCAGAAACGCTTATTGACACATAAGCTTATATACGCGTATGCAGCGTGTGAAAGTTAAGCTGCAGAAAATATAAACTGTTTAGCAAAAACATTTAATGACTGCAGTCGTTGTACACGTATCTAGAAGTCTGGTTCACCGGCGATAATTACGAAAACTACAGCGCCTATAGACCGTCTCCCGGAACCTCTCAGGGAAAGACGGAAGCTTACTTCATGTTTTTCTGAGTAAGTGTCTGTAAATGTGTATGTTTTTGTCAATACCGATCCCGACTGCATATTCAACTTCACTCACTCGCTCGTCGGTTGGTTGATCTCAGACGGAGGTTTAGCATCGTTGGATCGAAACGTTTACTGCTGTTGATGCTGTCGTTGTTGACTGAGTTTGAATAAAATTTCCTCCCCCGTAGCTCTTTACTGTTTGTTAACTGCTCATCCTCTGATAACATCATCTGCATGTAAACGACGACATATGCGAAAGTTACGCAAGAACCAGGGGGACTCAAACTCAGTCGTTCAATGATGCCACCATTCGCATCGAGTGGGACATATAGACACGAGGAACACCTAGTGCCAAGCCGATTGGTAGTGGCTCAAACCAGGAGAGCCGCCGGGAGGCGATAGGGGCTACAAATCTTTTTATGAGAATGAAGGTGTAGTAGTTTCGTGTGACAGCAGCATTAGCAGACGCTGCAATGGCAGTAGCGGCCATAAAGCGTCTATACCGTGTGAGTTAGGGCTGGAATCAGTCGATGCTTTTTTCACAAAACCGGACAGGGGTTAAAGCCGAGGGGACGAAGAGGTTTGGGGGGTAACAAAAAAAATGCCAAATCGTGATAATAGTCATAATAGTACTACTGATCGGTGACACTCTGCTGCATAGACAAGACAAGGTGAGAGTCTGGCTAGCAGTTCACTGGCTCCTACGCTGATAGAATAGAAGCACGCACACACACAAGATACTGCCGGGTATGTGCTGATGCTGCTGTTGACTGTAGTCAGTCAATCAATTGATCAGTCGGTCCTCTGCTTTTTGCTGTTTTCTTTTATTTTCGTGTTGCGTTCTCTGTTGTTGTTGTTGTTGTAAAGATCCATAATAAAGCAGACGGGCAAGAGGGCTGACAAACAGCTAAGAATATACGTGGATTGAAAGCAGTCTGATGAAAAAGGAAAACTGAAGCGAATAATCCTTGGAGAGGCAAGGTTGACAAGAAAACCAAAAGTGTCCGGTCGCAGTGAACGTTCGACAAAGTCGAAGAGATATGAAAATAAATACACGACCCGCTATCATACATCTGTTTTCCATTTACAGTAACCATATCTGGCCAAAATGGTTGCCGCCATTGCTATTGATGGCTTTAGCACAAGTGTATTAGTGGTTCTCATCAGTGAAACGCTGAGTTAGCAACGAGCTTAAGTGCGTGTATGTACGTACATGGTTTACAGCACGGCTACCTAATATATATATATACGAAAAGCCATCATTGTAATGTAGCTAATATTAGGGCGTAGCAAAAGCACAGAGCAGAAGATGTTCTATTGTACCCCCTATTCATTTTTGAATTGCGATTAACTGGAAAGATGTTTGATATAGAAATACACCAATACCAGCCGTATTTGTTCTGGAAGGTGGGCATAGGGCAGTATTCCACAGAAACACCGCGCGTCATTGTGAAAATTTCGGCTTTTGCTGCGACAAAAAAAATATTTATCCGATTTGGGTGTGGGCCCCTACACTGTCTCTTACAATAATAGATATTCATAAATATCTATAATACAGTATATGATCATAATACGTAGGTCTCACGTCACGTGTCCTTGTAAGGGTATATATATATATATATATATGATAAATTATGTTTAGGCTTGCTATCAGCGAAGGAGGGCCAAGCCGGCAATTACCTTGGATGTACGAGTCAAAATCCAGCCATTAGATAAGGCTTTGGCTTTAGCAGGATAATTACCACCGTCCTCTCCTATTTCCCCTTTTTCACAAAAACAACAGAGTTAGTATAAGTTCGAGGTCTATTTTAAAATCGTACGGATATAAAATGGCGGTTTGGAACCACAGAACGGTGATATAGTCAATATTGTGGTTCATTGTAGCAAGTTCGTCCTGTTTGCTACGCATGAAAGCTTTAAATTTACTTCCAATACTATCACATGCCAAAATATGCGGACGCAATAAATGCGAAAACCGTGTTCCTTTTTTTTTTTCTAATCGCAGTCGCAGAGTCATTAGTTCCGCAGTTCTTATTGTTTCGCGAAGAACAGCTGAGGTAAGTAACCAAGGATGGTCTGCGGCTGCTGATTATGGTCAACACTACAAGCGCCCCAATATCTATCCCAACTCTCTGAAGAGAAGTGCACGTGCCCGATGAAGGACTAACAATAGGAAAGGTGGTATTACAAAAAAAAATCAGTTTTAAAAGGACAGAAGGCGCGTTACGTGAACAGGACCTGTATGAGAGAGAATGGAGAGCATGGCAAAATGTGACAAATAGTTTTGAGCGCTATACTGGAAGCAATAGATGAAACAAATAGACCCAATCAACCAGCAGTACCCAGCGCGTATTTTCGTCATTGCCACCGTTGCTGAGCGTTACGGCTAAGTGGTATTAGATAGATAGATAGATTGGTGTGTGTTTGTGTATACCGGCCGCTGTATGATGTCGGCCTTTACCTGCACCAGATTCAGCTCATTCCGCTAAACCTGTATACATTATTGCGGCGATATATGCTTAGCTAGACATATTAGTATGAATATAATAAAAAAAAAACTGGGGGAAGTAGTCACCAGTCGTTTGCATCTGGGGTTACGTATCCGCATAATAATGGAGAGATAAAAAGACAGTAAGCCCGCGTGCAGCTTTTCATAGATGGGTTAAGCCTTCAGTGTGGACACATTGTATGCTTACGTACATGAAGAAACCCAATTTTGTTCATTCGACGTTACATGAAGGTTCAACTTCTTGGGAGAATTATAATAATGGCATTCGCAGGATAATGGATTCAATCTGTAATACCATTGACAAAAACAAGATCATATTTTTATTGAATCGTCCGTCTAATCAAATAGAGCCTCTATGCATTACTACCAATACAATGTCTTTACACGTTAGCGCTTCCCTGTGAAACGAAAGATTTGGACCATTGAAGGCACCTGAATGAACTGAGCAAACAGCCAACGTTACTTCGGTTGACGATGTTTTTGTATTTAGAATCATAACAGTTGGCTATCATAAGTTTGTATGCCTAAAGTGACAAAAGCAACAGTATCTCTTCGGTATCTTCTTCTTCTTCTTCTTCTTCTACTAATCAAATTCGGTCTCCAATGTGCCTACCATTTGACGGACGGCGCCAACAAAACGTAGCCGGCATATGTAGCCCTATGTTCAATAGGTTCATACATGTGAATCGAACCATAGTGGTCGATTTCGAGGAAGACAGAAGATCCTCTGCTTAGCTTGGTACATTTCGTTCAGTGACAATGGTACTTCAGTATTTTTTTTTTTTTTTTTTTCTATTTTATTATCGTCCTTCCCTTCAAGTAGAAGTGTTCTTTCTGCATGCTCGATTTTCTCATCACTACTTTATGGATTACCGGGTTTGCCCTTGTACTGTTCCCATCTGCCCCCACTCTATCTCTACCTTCACCAACTCGATGTCCGTTGTTTGCGTTAAGGAGAAGGTGTTGTACAATAAAAGTGAGTCATGTTACAGCATCCGGACGCCAGCCATGTCGGTACTATCAGATACCGCTGTTTCACTTACACGCAAGTCTAAACGAGGAGCGAATCCATTTCGCGCAGCTGGCGATCCACGAAATCGCCGCAGCCGCCACTAAGAACAGGCCGGACACTCGACTCAGAGTCAACAGCGAAGAAGATGATGATGCTAATAATGAGTGTTGCATTCAACTTCTTATTTTTGTTGCTTGCTGTCTCAGTTGACGACTATTTTTCCTCCAGGATGTATCCATTAATAAACCCCGTTTGGCCCCCAATCGCCGATTACTCCCTCCACACGTTCGCCTTCTTTGCGAATGACTAACCAAAGAATTATCTACTAATGACAGATGCAACAACAAGAATCCATTAAGTTCTACTCATCCGGTGTCTCTTCCTTATCAACTCTTTCGTCCGCCCCTCTCAACGGCCATCCGCCCACTGTCGCCCCTTCAGATTTGCCTTCAAAGTTTACACTTCTGCACCACCGTTTCTAAGTAATTATATATGCTGCCTTTTACTTTATACTCTATGTACTTTATAATATTGGCAACTTCAAGCTAGTTCTTCGCCAGTATCGTTTTTCGCCCTGCAACACTGTTGACGGGAACCTTTGCCGATAGGGCGCCCGTTCTGTGCGCCAGCACGATCAACTATTCAGTCATGTTGACACGGCCACAATGATAACAACATTGATCGAATACCAATGCGTCACGTAATGTCATAATGCAGGACTGCTGTTCCACCTGAGTCGCCTGCTCGGTCACGTGGAATTGCTTGAGCTTCATTACGTTTCGACGCCTACTTTGCTCGAAGCATTGAAGCCACATTGGTCCCCACGACAACTTCAAATGATCGCACTGTGACGACCAACGCCGCCACTTGGACACAGCAGCAAGCACGACAGTGATGACAATGGAGTTAATGATGGATTTAAGACGGCGACGATCAGTTCCTGCCACGGAAGCCCTTTGCCAACCACCCGAGGGTAGAAACAGGGGATGGCAACGCTTGTCGTAAGCAGGGGATGGGTAGAAATGGAAGGTCGATCGGTAAATATAAGCACTGCTGTTATGCCATGTTGCTGCTAGTAGTAGTTAGATTTCTGCAAACGCTTTTGCTCCTCCTCATAGTTACAGTCGTAGTGGTAGTGGTTGCCATCGCCGACTTTTCTCTCCAACCATATTTCCAAGCATCCCAGCGCAGCTTCCGTCTGAATGCACATCTGATTACCACCATCATGACGGCCGCCGCTAGCGCTAACACTGGCGCCGTCGAAGATACGCTGCCCTGCCTGACGGCTGTCTATCTGCCTATGAGGCCAATCTCCAAGTGGGAAAATCTGGGCTAGCAGTTCGGCCGTCTGGCATCCTAGTCATGGTGCTATGGTTGTTGTTGATGGTGACGAATCTTGGGCCACTGCTTCAGCAGCCTCTTTTCTTCATCATCTCTGCTTCGTCTCCCTCGTTCAGCAGCAGCGGTAGCTGTTGTTAATGTTGCTGACAACGCTATTGGAAATGATAGAAGCGCTGCCAGTTCTGCTACTACTCGTCGCGTTAGTAAAAATCGCGCGAAGCGATCGAGGAGACATGACTCGGTTTCGGCTCCTCAAATGCTTCTGGCCAATATCAGCGGACAGCAGCGGCAACGGCATAACATTATCGACTACCGCCGATGGTAACGCCCGGCGTTGGCCACAACAGCCGCGACGACAACGACAGTAGTAACTAGAGTTGCCAGCATTTCGGTGGTTCGCTCTTTTTAGTAGCCGATAGAAATGTAGTCGTATCCAACAATATCTAATTGCTTCGTTATTTGAGAATTTTCGGCAGCAGCAGCAGCGGAGGCTGGGGCAAACATGAAAGCGCTATACCGCCAAAGTCACGATGTATTTGACGACGACGGCGGTACAAGATACCAAATATCCATCAGACACTCACTCCACCAACAGATGAGCCTGCAGAGTGTTTCCGGTGCATGTGTATGCCTCGACTACCTAAGTAGACAACTGAAACATTGAAAAATACATACCACACTGGCGATGGCAGTAACAGTCGTGCGTCATAATAAAGAACAACAATAGCAACAATGGCTCGTGTATGTGTTCCCGTATACGTGCTACTATTGATGCAAATATGACATATAGGAGGAGTGCGAGTCCCGTGAGAGAAGAGGAAGCCCTTTCGCAGTTCCTTCGTCTTCTATAACAATATATAATACTACGATATAGAGGTATAGATATGAATGAATCGTTTAGTCTCCGAAAAACATGATTAAGAGGTACAGAGACACACTCGGGAACACGGGCCAAATGAGCATTAGAAGCGTGAGTATTATTGTTGCTCTTATCAAAAACGTTCCATCACTATGTTATTTCAATAGAAACACTGAATAACGTTTTCCAATTTATTTGTTTGACAACGAATGCACGCCGTACTGGCAGACAGACAAATAAATACGTGATCAGGTTCGAGTAAACACAAGCTTTACACATTCAGATAGATAAATACCACCAAGGTGTACATGAATCAGAATTAAATTATAGAAAAATAGGACAATTAAAATGTACCTTATATGTTTGTATACCGTAATAGTCCATTGTTATACCCACGTTAATTCTTTAGTCACATGTTTAGTGAGCTATATATCAAGAGAGGTGGTATGTAAAACAGCTTCAAACTTTTGTTATACTTATAGATCAATGGTAGAATGCAAATATCTTCTACATTGAACGACAGAGAGATAAACGGTGATCAAGCAAAAATCTCAAACCCGTTCTTACACGCGGTAAAGGAAATTTCCCTTTTGGTACCTAAATAAAGGTTTTGAATTCTACTTAGTTGGGAATTAACGCCTAATAGATTAGGCTGGTCCCCAATACAGGACCAACGACTTCTATTCCTGCTACGTTGTGTGTATTTTATGTAAGGTTCGTAGGTAGACATTCAGTGCTAGAGTCAAACTATTACGGGATCCTTTTTTTTTTTATGACAATATCACGACTTCAGGCGTCCCGTGCTTTTTTCAGATCGGCTCTGACAGGGGGAGGAGCTAAATTTCTTGGCAAACTGCCGTTCTGTACACAGAATTCTTCTCGTTTAATGTTTTACAGGATTTGGTCGAAAGGGCTTCTCTATAGATTTCAGAGCGACGAATCTTAATGCGACAATACGACCTAATCACCTCTTTGGCGTTTTTATCTCATGAGATTTAACGTTAATTTTACCACTGGCACAAGCACCAGGACCGATTATTCTAAATGCGCCTGAGGGACTAACATTGGCCCGTTGCATTATTGTAAATTAGTAAAAGCTAGGTTTTATATTGCTCATTAGACACGTTTCAGATGGAAAGGATGATGGGAGTAAACTAGGGGCTCTTACCTTTGGCAGATGCGAAGCTTTCAGTCACCATATCGAGTACGTCTAAGCCGTCATATATGAATGTAATGCAGATCCCAAATACTCTACAGATATCCTAATATCAATACTAGCACTGTAGAATGGCTGTGATCTACAGCGACCTGCAGATCCTTACGTATCTGGGTGGGGCATATTTAGTCACTGTTTGATTCCTGCAAAGCAGTCACGACCGACAGAAAATCTACGAAGGCAATCAGCGAATAAAAATGTAACACTTACCTGACACATAGGTCAAACTTTTTCTGAAAGTTCATTAGTTCCCAGTACGTCTAGACAGGCCGCTGATACTCGACGAAATCATCTGAATTTGATGTACACTCTTATTTAACTGTATTCCTGAATCACCTTATTGGAAACTGAATATAAAGACAAACGGAATTCTCTACTGAAATTGATATTTAGACAAATAGGCTACAATGGTATCAAGTGCTCTTTTTATTTACTCTGATGTGCCCGTTGGCGATGAATTTTTGTTAAACATGTCGTTAGTGTTGTCCATCTATATATGTAGATTTTGTTTCAGACGCGAGAACTCATTAGTATGTTGAGAAAAAAATTCCAAAACAGTTTGATAACGACAACGCTTTAACGTTTCGTTCCGGCACTCAGTAATCCACCAACCAGCAGTTACTTCCGGACAACTCGGATTGTTCGCCTAGCCCGACGTGGCCGGCCGTCCCCGCCTTTCCTATTTTATTATTCAGAAATCAATAGTAATAAAAATAATGACAGCATAATATATACATATATTTAAATTGAGCTTCTAGTATATGTACATATAATTGTACGTAGACACAGTTGTGTACAATCATAATCAACAGCTTCAAACGTACAGGACCAATAAAACTACTACCGATACAGTTAGTTATATAGTGTCTTCTCGGCTAGATTGAGCGTTTATCATTGTTTACTAAGTACTGTCGCAACTTTAAAAAAATAAGTTAATCTACATTTCCAAATTACGTCACGACGCGTCGTGACGTAATTTGGGCAGGACCGAATCTCAATTCAGCCGGCGACGAAAAACTTTGCCAATAAGTAACGCTTCTGCCATATTCTTTGCATGATTCTGCCATTTGAGTTTCCTAAAGTACAGAGTATCTTCGATCGACTTGATTACACGTATTTTAGTCCAGGGGTGAGGTAAGGGCCTCTTGACGATTTGAAGGGAAGCATCGCCAGTTCTTTTTTTTTTTTTTGTTGATTTCGCATAGTTTACTAACGACAACCTTCACCGCTCACATAAATGTGATGTCTGTATTACGTTATTAGATACGAATAGAACGAATCACTACAAAAGCGGCCCATTATGCGGCCACAATGAAAATGCGGCCAAACAATACGTGTGAATAATGATCGCCTGGTCCTGGTAAATGCGACCTTTTAACCACAAAACCATTAGTAGATTCTAGCTATAACATAACACGTCAGACTGAAACCCCTGATCCCTGCATTTGGGAATCGAAACTGAGATCACAGTAGTCATAATAGTACGTTGTGTTATCGGTGGCCATCACAAAATGCTACCCTCCTTGTGCGCTGCTTTTCAAATTACACAGCTATGTCAGTCGAATTCCCGCACACGATGATGCTTTTACTATCTCCAGCCAAACGGACAAAGTTAAGAATGGAAAATGTACCAGAAGGACTCAGCGACGGTAATCTAAGCAGCATTGGCCCGACCTCATGCTTAATCGTCATTTACTGCCTAAAGTCAAACCGGTGTGGACCTGTTATTGATTTGGCGTAGTTTCTGGTAAACACAAAAAAAAGAACACTCTAATTATTGGTACAAGCCGGTCGGACTTCCGGCCAATGTTTTTTGCATCGAATGTTAAACACAATCATCTGATGGCGGCAACAGCAAGAACCGGTCTCACGTTAGCCATCTGTCGACGAGTTCAAGGTGTTATGCTATCGAAGAGTGGCGAACGGAAACAATCGTTACCGTGTTTACCACATACAGCATCACCGTGTGCTACTCAGTCAACATGCAATTTTTGGACGGTCCTTTAACAGTACGTTCGGGCACAGACACTTGTAGCTCCTGGGATCGTTACTGCAGTATCTCCGCTACTCGAAGTCAGCATCACTGGTTTCGCAGAAGACAGCTCGTAAAGGTAAAGGGTTCGAAATCAATTGTGCGACGAATGGAGACGGAACAGGCCGGCCAGGTTAGTAGTACCCGGGGTCAACGTGAGCACTGCGAGTGAGGCAACATCAGTATGGGGCAGTGATAAACAAACACGAGGCAGAGGTTTAGCAATAACAAAAGCAGGGCATCAATACCTCAAATGCATTGTCAGTTACTTATTGGATAAAAAAAAATTACCACGCAGCAGCAATGTCACCAATGGTCAATTCCTACAATCAGAGGTACGCACTCTTAATTGCGGATGGGTCGACGAATATTCCGCCCTAACAGATAATACGAGTCTTCAGTTGTTTCATCAGCTCCCACCGCAACGGTGTAGCATTATCATAGTTATTAGCAGGTATCATTTCTCATCATCACTCAAGAATCCCGTATGCGATCTTTTTTAATAGATTAAAAAAATCCAACGTCCTTTTCAGTATGACCCTATTTGTATTTGGCGTACCGTACGTATGACGCAAGCTTGTCTACAGTATCTTCCTCATTTGTTGGATTCGCAGACCCAACAACAGCAGCAACAATCGGCAAGCCGAGAAACGTGATCGATCTGGGAAAGTGACAAATTAGGAAATATATATGAGAAGAGTGACGCGTGGATAATACTTCTCAGCTGGAATCACTTTGGACAAGACGAGTCACTATCCACCCGACGACTTGGAAAGTTCTCGGAACAAAAAAAGGAAACGAATTTATCGGACTTCGTATTAATGTTGTTAGTCATAGAAGCAGCAAAGGGTCCTGTCAGCAGTGTGAGCAATGATAAAATAGTTGTAGCTACCCTATGTTAGCAGCTCAGTCTCATAATTCCGACTCATACTGCTCACCGCTAGCCCAAAAGCCATAAAACTATCGTCTGCAATTGCTATGTCTGCAAATGTTTTCCCTTAAATCGTCTACGGGTCTGTTTCACCGACTGCGTGATTTTAACAGGGTGTGTATGCCCAAACGCCTGCGTCTGCGTGTTTCTATCGGTCTCTCTTGCTTTCTTGTGCTGTATAATATCGCTCCGTGTAATGCGGCAAGCTGGCCATAAAAATAACCACAAAAAAAAAAAATATATATATATATATAGAAAGTGACTGTAATTGTAATAAGATACGATGACTGGTGACTGGTATTATAGCGGTGGCGGTGGCACTTAAAAAAAGGTGGCCGACACTTCACAAACTACAGGGTGTATCTTTACGGCTCTTATTTCGGGCCCAGGTTGCAGCGGCGGAGAATTTCTAGCGAAGGTAAGGATTAGATTTAACCAAATCTGTGTACGGATGAAGGAAGGTGACAGACTTCGAATAAATAGGATCAGCCGTGTCTGATGTCTCGCTTAGCTAATCAAGGGGCGGAACTTCTTCTGAAAATAACGTAGACGCCTTTCCAGACATTTATCTGTGTTTAAGTTAATCGGCGTGGCATTTTCTCTACATTCACCTATCGATCTGTCCATTTGCTTGGAGAACGCGTATCGTAGAACACATTTTATATATCGACGATGTGTGTCGTTGACCTGTTCGTTGTAAATTTGTCTTTGTCTGTTAATTAAATATTTTTTTCGATAGGTCCTATGATATAGAGCCACCTCTCTTTGCTCGATATACTAAAAGTGAAGGCAGCTATGTTGAACGCGTTTCACCTGACCCCAATCTTTACGCTACATATTTGTTTTTCGTGAGCCTTCGTTGTCATAGGGGAACAATCCGTGTCAACAATATCGCATGCGGCACGGTACTCTGGCCCACATCGAGATGACTTATTGGACTCGTCCACTCTAGCCTAACGTAGACTAACAACGACACGAAAATTAACGGGCACGGTTTAAGTTTGCCGTGACGCCTGAGCGTCGTAATCCTTTGACTTACTACTGCATACAGACGGATTGCATAGACGAAAAAGGACGACGTTCTGCCGACAACGACGGTATCCTGCTCGCATAGGGCTACCAGAGCTAGTTGTGCTCACCTATCGTTCACTCTGATACCGTCATCGGCCCAAATATATTGAATGGCTGACGCGAAGCTCACGCGAAGCAATGAGATATTGCAATATCAACGCCGTTGATTGATACGGCCGAACGACCGGTAGTGATTGACACCATTATAACTACAATACGATGCAACTGCTCCTACTACTACTACTACTACTGGGGCACAATAAAGAAGTGATGACATGAAACGTCCATCAGCTGAATCGCTTGTGGTGCAGCTGTGTACTGCCAATGGCCAGCTGGGATTTCGACGACACCGATTCAACCTAATATAGTTCAAAAGGCTGCCGAAGCCGGCGGGCGGATAGTATTCTCTAAGATTTAGTTGACGTCTATCCTTCCGTCCTGATCGCCGAAGTCGCCATTAAGTGACTGATCTGATTGCAAGAGCCAAATGCACGTGGCTCACCGCTGTCAGGCCGCATTAACACAGCGAAAAATGGCAAACTGATTATTTGTTTAGCTACAAAATGGTTTTGTTTTTGATGGAATTAACAAAAATAGTGAATCGGTACAACAATGTTATTAAAACATCAATTGTTGAGACAATAGCAACAACAAAGACAACGAATAACACTTACGGTAACATTTGTTTTAACTCGTCGTGAGGACAATATTTGGTATGACGCCATAACTAAACGGAAGCGACTTGTTATAATTTACCACTCTGACTATTAGATGGCATCAGTCGTTGCTATTGCTATATAAAATTCAATTTAATAACGTACTCAAATACAAATCATTATAAGCATTATAGAAGAAGCACCATTAGTATTTTTTTTTTTTTTTATAGAAGATGACTATATTAAATTAAAGAAAATAAAGGAAATAAAATAAACATCCCTCAGTGATTACTAGACCTGTTCACGGTATGTAGTTATAAATTTGACAGTGTGATATATTGTTGAAATGTCCATATTGTCACTGCACTATCTCGTATTTACACACCGTGTAAGTACTAAAAATGCAGTTCTGAATATGTTCGCAAGGCACGATGCTTAGCACACGCAATATTACTATTTCGACTTGAAGACGTAGTTATCTATTTTAGATTCGTTAGCGCGCGTACTTGCATAGAGCTATAGAAACCTGAAGGAACCACGTTACAGTAAAATAGCACAAACGGTAAAACGTATACTTCAAGCCAATTTATCTTAAATATTGAACTGTAAACAGATAATATTCTTAGTAACTTAAGCAGTTGACCGGCTTACAAACACCTCGTAAGGATCAAAGTTGGTCGCTGGCGTCCAAAAAAAACTTAGTGGTCCTTTTGTTCCTACCAAAGCGTTAGATGCGAAAGAACGTACAATGTCAGGAATTGTTCAAGAAGACCTCAGGAACACGTTGCATGTCCTTAAACAAAAAAAAGAATCAGATACGTGCTTTCTCAAAGCAAAAGCAACAGGTATGACTGATGCGGTTTACTAATCATTTTTCTCCCGTAAGTGAAGCCACCTTTGTGCTCAATTGCCCTTTAAAAAATCTTTTTTCACTCCTCGATGTAACGACAAGATGATCGCTGACCTATTCACGATCCAGAAAACGTGCCTGGTGTGAGTAAAATCAAATTTTCGGCCAAAGCTCGTACTCTGTGCGGTTTCTATTGAAAAACGCGACAGGCCACTATTTATCAAAAAAGTACCTGTATATTCTGCCAAATATTGTGCGTTCGCGGATAACCAGTCTCTGGTGGGAGACTATACGTCTTCCAACAAGACGGCGCACCAGCTCGTAGAAGCCTATTACTGCAGGGTTTGCTGTTGGAGAATAGGAGCATGTCCTGAAACGAAGACAAATGGTCGCCAAACAGCCCAGATTTTAATCTCTTGCGTAACAATGTATAAAGCGGTCTTCAGCGAGCGTCCAACAAGCTTCAATCTGACAACGTGGACTCATTCACGTTCGCCAAATTGTAAACGGAGTATTTGAAACGAACCTCAGAGCGGTCGAGGATACGAAACTTTAATCATAATGATTCGTGGTCATACTGAATAAGCACATGTAAAACAATTTGTTGAAACATGTTTCATCTAGATACAAACTAACAGCATAACATTAACAAGGCGTAAGGAAAAGTCCCAATTTAGGTATATATATGTGGGTGTGCGTGTGTAGTGTGTCTGTCTGTACAGGCAGTGTCTATATGGAATACCAGTCGAGAAACGCAGCAGGTAAAAAAAATTAAAAAGACTTGGTTTATCACACTTTTTAATTCGTAGTTTTTCTGCTTCAACTTTTCGTTCGTTCGTGATGCTTACAGACTTCGGAATGACACAAAACGCATCGTCTTCACCGGCAATTTTCTGCCTTGCTGTTGCTATTGCTTGACGATGATAGGATCTTCAGTGCGCGCATACGTTCGGCTAGCTTTCATGCATAACAATGAGCGCGGCATTACCGTGGCAACTGCTGCCGCCATTGAAAAAATGGGGGGAAAAGGGGGGTACATCGGCAGTCCGACGTATCAACGGTCTTCACCGACAGGCGAACGGAAGAACGATCGACCGGATGCAAAAGGTGGACCAATTTCTCAAAATGACCACCGTAACAACACACGACCAACAAACTGGCGAAAGCGATCCCAACCTTTTTCATCATTACAAACAACACGACCAACGGCATTAGCAATACACTAGGTTATTGCATCAAAAATGTGTGACGTATGGCATTTACCAAGCAGTGCATTACTTGGATATATTTATATTGATCGCCACCTTATCCCGCTGCACCCTCTCGCGGACGATGAGATGCATCTTTATATCTGCGATCTTCTACCTCTAAGCTTTCAAAAGATTGGTACTTGTTGCCCCCGTCAGGTATTATTGACTGGTACTAAATACTTCTGACGTGCTGTTCCTATTTTGTCATCATCGACAGTTGTACATGGAATCGTTATAGTGACAGGACATGCTGAAGCAAGTCAGTTACTTGATGATGTGATGCTGACAATACGACAATGTCCATAGCTGAAGGCTAGCCAAAAACAACAAAGAACTACAAAAAACCTGAAGTACGAATAATCCATTTGAAAACTTTGTTTGCAAATCATCATGGAATCGATGCCGTTCCAGCTGAAATGAAGAAAAAAAAAAAAGTAAAAATGTCCGCACCTGTTATACCTTCCCGCCTGTATACGTATCAACGTCTTTCGTTTCTGACGCAACTGTTGGTTTAATCGAGATCATTTGAACAGTCCTCTAGTAATACGATTTGAGTGACTTTTCGGCGAAGCTTACCACGTGGACACGTCACAAGCCCAACAAAGCGTTTGGATGTACACCTTTTTGATAGGAAAGGCTTGCCAAATACATGCACACATAGCTCCCGACCGAAGCCAAAGATGTAACGGAAGCGTCGTGTAGCGGACTCCACAATTAAAACCGATGTCGAACTAAGTTGTTTGCCTCTAGTTAATCACTTCGCTTAGCGTTAATAGACCACCATTTATCTGACACAATCTACATTAATCACCATGTGCATAAGTTAATCGTTACTAGATCTAGTTACAATCAGCGCCGTCATCAACCCTACCAGTGGAAAAAAAATGCTAGTAGCGATTGCAGACGAAGCCAGTGTAACAAACAACGTTCGATGGCATCGACATCATAGAGAAAAAGAACCTATCTGAATGATGATCATCGTGCACCGTTTGATCGGTCCACGGTATCGGGTCGTACGTGCCGGCGCATCATCGACTACGCAGAAGCAGCACATTCCCGCCCTGCCATTTCCGGAGCCATTTCCAACAGAGATTTAAATACGTTCCCTTTTTTTTGGCGCCAAAATATGTGTCAGCTTCATGAGTAGAAGCAAGACAAAGACGGACTAGCCCGTTAATGCTGCGATAGACGTGTGAAGCCGCCCCCGAAAAAAGTAGGAAATACTGGGTAAGTTTCGCATTTGGCATTGTCTCGATATAGGTAGTGGTGGAGCTCTGGGACGTCTGGGCGCTCGATGTTCCAGCGGATGGGGCCATCTTTCCTTTGGGACGATCTTCAGTCGAATTAGCGGAACAGCCGGGCCGCCAGCACTGATTCTAGTGCTGCAGCTCTGTATGTCTACCGGTTTCATTGTTTTCCTTGTATTTGTCCTGCCCCCGGTGTAGCTTTTACCATACGAGATCATGATGGAATCTTTTTAAATGGTGCTAAAGATAATGTGGACAAGTCTGCATCGCATCGCCGCAGTTAGGCGCAAAGTAACTCTTTGCCGAATTTCCTTTCCGTTGTGGTTCTGTGAAGAGAACGGGGGTACCGCAACTGTGCTTAGTGGTCCAACTAGAAATGTACCTTGAACCTCCGTAACCATGGCAACAACGGCGTTGCAGAATTATAGCGAAATTGGGAGAATAAAGCGACGTCGTTCAGAGGTCGGTTGAGAGTGTAAGTGATGATCTCTAGCATAATCATAGGTTTCTATGAGCTGGCCGGTTCAAAATGGGAGACGGGACAACAAGACGACGGACAACAGTCTCGAAGACTTGATATGCTGTAAAATGGAATTGAAACTATAGGGAGCTTGCTTAAATATAATGGTATATGCAGGAAACGAACCAATTTTTAATTGCACGGATAGGGGTTTAAATAGGATGTGCTTACAACCACGCCGAAATAAGTAAGGTGGGAAATAGTAACTTTCAATACTGTTCTAAGGGGTTAGCATCAAATATCTATTTTCACAGCTGAGTCTTACAGCTACAGATAATACAGCTAATACAGGTCTGGGGTGCGCCGTTTAGCCTCGCTTTCAAAGTAACTCAATACGATCGATTTGGAACTGATGAACAGGGAAAGAAATTATGACCGTATGAAACGTCTCAGGAGGTGAAAATATGTCCGCGCCTAGCCTTGAAGCTAGGCCACCTCACTTAATGTCGTTAGCTTAAGTAGTCAAAGACATTACCAGCGTTGGGTCACGGAGCGCATTAGCAGCCAACTCAGTCGGTAAGTATATGTTCACAGTCCATAGCCACGATCCGCTCAGTCATCATTACTGTTCCGTTAATTCTTCATCCACGGCACTTAACACCTGTTAAGGTTGCCGCGTTACCAACGCCAACCACCCCATCCTTTTTCATCTCTTCCACTTAAGAGCCACCAGAGGATCAGGATCAGTTGTGGAAACAGGAATTCACAAGTGTATATATATATATATATATATATAATAATCACAAATCACGTTTTTTTATGACTAACAAACATGGCGTCAGATCTAGCGGTCATATTGTCCAACTAATCTAAAACATTCGCCCAATGATTTCAGTCATCGCAATGATTCTGTTCAACACAACGCCTCATTAAATCCATTCAGTTATGTAAATATGATGATGATGATAATAATAATTTGCTTTTCAACTGACAACACTGTTACTGTTGACTTGGTTTCGGCGACGATCTCGCACAGGTAGAGCTATATGTATTACCTGTCTTTGTCATAGTAAAGCTATCCTCCATAGTAACGACTATGGTGATGGCCTCGTGCAGTTGAACAGCCCGCACTCTATAAACAGCAACGACAAGGGCCATGGAATCAAGCCAATCAGCACGATCGATTTGATTGATTTCCTCGATCTGCTTGGTTGTTATTTGTTAGCGGCAGGCTGTTCTTCTATTGGCGACTGTATGGCAGAGCATCGTAATGTCGCCTTGCCCTATTATCTACTACTAGATCGATCGGTGAATATCAGCGATGCAAAGCGACGATTCATGTGAGCTTTTTGTTTTTTTGCATTGGTAACACACAATCTAACATACAGACAACGAAAATTCCGACGTCGAAATTGACAATGAGTGGGCACCGTAGCGATGATAGCTACATGAGACGATGGGGGACAGATTCATCGACACGTTCCACTAACTTTTACCCTTTTCCACCTTTATTTTCGATAGATTTCTGTATTCGTTAGCGGCAGTAACGATAGCAACGGCCCACTTTATACGGAATAATTTCACTGGTAGTGTAGACCTGGGCAAACCTAAAACGATGAGGTGAAGTCGATACCAAAGTGAATCCGAATTTGAATGTCCTTCCCTGAGATCAAGGCGAAAAGCGAAAGTGACCGTCATCGTCGTGGTCGTCATCGCCCCCAATAACGTTCTTAAGAGCGAATAACATAACAAACACCGAAGTAAGTAACTTCAACGACATCGATAATAACGATCGGTCCCCTGGCAACCTGAGAACGGTAGCGTTAATAACACGTGTTAGATTGTCGGTCGACAGCAGCGCTAGTAGTACTAAATGAACATGCACTTGTTATACACAAACACACAAATAACTAACAGACACACAACAAGCAAACGATCCAAGTGAGCACAAAATACGTTGTTTCTTTTTATCGTTCGCACCTAGTTTCGTTGTGGCCGTCCTTTCTGTTGTGCAACAATAACAACGGATTAGCAAATGGATGACAAGTAATGGCAACGGCTCGATCTAGATGTAGATCAATAATAGATTTGTATAGTAAATATAACTGTGAATCGGAAGAGGAATTGTAACCGAAGAACTAACATACGCCATGTGGTCCACATCATTATTCCTATTGCTAGCAAGCAATTAAGTTAAGGCTTAGTGATGGTTGAATGAATGGCAAGTTCACTTTTTTCTCGACCCGAACCCACACGTACGTCGCTGACTGTTATTAACCTTTAATTAAAAACAAACATTCGGAGAGCGTCTACTGGGTATTTGTACTGACAATAGATGCAGTAGTGATCTGAGGACGAATGTCTTCGGGGTTTCGTATTAGGGACCACTGTTCTCTTTCGTTGTTCGCGCCATTTGTACACCAGAGGTAAAAGTCCATCTGTCAATGACTGATCGATAGAAAGCACGAATGATAGATCGCATGTGTATCTACTGTGGTTCGGACGGTTAACGATATTCGGGGACGAGAGGGTGATGATAGTGAGTGGGGAGTAAAGACGGTGGAAAATTTTGATAAGAAGAAAGAAAGTGTAACCGCAACGGTTATAACAATTAAAGACGTTATCGCTAAATTACGGGTCTAAGGTAGTCGACAGGAAAAATAGAGGAAAAAAGTCTGTTACAGCTCAATTAATCAAATGTACTTCACGGTCAGACCATGACAAACCTCGACCATGAAGAGGATGGTGGTAATGATAATCGTCCCAACAAGGTGGGAGTCCTTGGCTGGACGTCATAGTGATAGCAGTCTATGGGGTACATTTATCTTGGACGTTGGACAGAAATCTTTTTGTAAAGAAATATTTTTCTTATAGCGAATGTATTTATATTAAAGTTATTAATTATTAAACTTCATCTCGGTGAAAATATCCTGTACAATCCCATTCCCAATAAAAAAAGTTATTCAAATTTTGCGTTTCGAGATTTCTCTTTTACGTGAATCTAGTTAAATAGTGGTTACAAAAATAGAGTTAAGTAAATAAGCAAAAAGAATTCATATACACATATGTATACCCTACTCGACCTGGCATCATTCTCCACTCGCTTTCTATTTAGCAGGTTATTTCAATGATCTTGCAGAAACGTTATGTTATTTAGGCTCGTCTAAACTCCAATGAAGACTACGGTTTCATCGACAGCACAGCTCCGTAACTATGTGTTTCTAGGCTGTACGTTAAACATCTGTTTCACTCGCAAATTTCGTGCTACTTTCAAGCTTCACATCGTACCAATGTCCGCCTTAGGCATTCCAGTAAACGGCTGACTCCCAGCACGGAACGATAAGTCTGTCTTCGCCCGGATCCAAACCCAGACCGCCACGGGACCTTCGGGTACAGCAGTCAAACACGTTACCTACTAAACCATCAACGGAGGACACTAAGCGTACCGCTAAAGTCGACAACGCGGCTGAAAGCAAAAGCAATAAAAATCCGCAATGAAGGTCTAAATCGAAAGATGATGCTAATTCAACGCGTCGGCTGGAATTTTATTTTCAATCAACAATTTACCCAAAAAGAAACATTTTAATTTTAATTAAATGTTTTCGTGCGCTTACGCTCATTGGAGCGTTCTCGTGCTCAGTACAAAGAGGTAATGAGATTTTCCGTGTTCAAGCCGTAAGCCATAAAGACCTGTTTATACGTATTCGGCTGCTTCGTACTCTTATTCCCATAGGTTTTTTTCTTTGTGTTGGTGTGGTAACGCAGAGAGTTATATATGGGGAGACGCGTCCAGCATCAATAGATTAACATAAATCAGTTCACTGGCTGGCTTGAGTTGAGAGTACTGTTGAGAGGTTGTTCGTAGTAATACTGAAACTTAACCAGAGTTCGTTTACCTTTGAGCTCAATAATGTTGGGCTTGTAGGGGCTTTTCTCTGACCATATCACTGATCTGATGCGGTAGACCGATAAATGTAAAGGCTCTGACAGCGACTCATCTAGAAGGGCATTGCAGTCAACGTCCCTTAGTCATACTGATTGCTGGCTACGCTAGACGGCCAGGCTTTGTTTCGAAAAGGCAGAAATATATATGAGCCTGTTTAGTAGGAGAGGTAAGGGATTTAGTTAGTATGGATAAGGCGGATGTCTCGGCGACTTTTTCGCTGCGGGGTTAGCTATATCCACTGTAATAGATATACGTCGTTGTGGTGAGCTGTGTGCCTGCCAGTGCCGCTGATTCTGAGGTTTCGCTATCTTTACCGCTTTACCATTTTGAATCAGAAAGCGGATGCTCCAGGGGCGGGTGCCCAACGAATAATGTCCTACTACCTGGGTTTCGTCCGGAATAGAAGAAGCCGATATCCAGTAGTAAGTAGTTGCTTATTTATGTAAGCGGGCAGTATACGTACAACAGATACGGACGTGAAGACGAATTTGCATATACCCCACTACGTTTTTTTTTGCTTGACGAGTTCCGCTCACAGACACCAACTCGGGCGACATGATGATTTTAAACAGTGTAGTTCTCGCCGTCTGAACACAACGACGGCGCGTGACGCAACGTGCGAGCAGTCTATGCTATTATTACCATTGCAATTGCTGTTATCATCACTTAGTCGGTCCTAAATTTCATAGCATTTATCGGCTATTTCATAACCACAATAGATATGTGCTTTCTAGCTGAGGCTTTTTATTGTCGTCATCACTTCTAGCAACAAAAAATTCAACAATTATGGGGGCCCTCGACCATGCGAACTCACCCCTTTTCTCAACGATCGGCCGTCGTGTCTCAAGACACTTCGGATAACATAGCTGAATAACTTTTATGTACATCTACTATTCCTACATATGAGGCAAACTAAATTTGTATTAACTGTGAATTCGGATAAGATCAAGAATCGCAGGATGAATTTTAATCGTTCCAAGACAAAGTTGTCCACTGAAAAATTCCTGTCTGTGGAAATGCGTTTCCATTTCCCAAGGGAACCCGCAACAAACTTACCTAGGCCAGTAGTCCGGTCATTTCCCTATCGTGTCCTGTACAACGAATTGCTATCATAGACAGTTCAATAGAAAAACGCAAGTCACGCATCTTCGGTGCTATATCTCATTAAAATGCGATAGGCCTGCGAAAGCAGGCGCTACGTTGCACAGAACAGTAGCTAGGTCCGGTATCATTCGAACAACGACGCCGCCTAGCGGCAGCCGCTGATTTTTTTCTGATGGGTGGAAAAGGGAATGATGTTGAGAGAATTTTTCCGCTAAAATAGAATGTTCAGTGAAACGAGCTCTGTTGAGATTACCGAAATATATCTATTAGATCTTCCCCTAGCTCGTCCATATTAAATATAATATCTGTTATTGGTTCACAAGCCATCGATAAGCTAAGGGCCAGAAAGCAACCGAATTACACATATAAATTTGGAACCTCCTCACAGCTTTTGGCTTTAACTAGCTTGGAAAAAGGAAAGAGTTGATTTTTTATACGGAAACTGTATAATCAACTTAATAGTTATCATTTGAAATAATGAGACGTTTTGTTGTTCTATTACGTACGGCTTCTCCCGTTAAAAAGTTTGACAGGCTGGTTCACCCGTTCTCACAGCCCCCCTTCCTCCCTCCTCCATAGCTTCTTTTTTTAAAATCGCTGTGTTGGCTCCGGTAGAGTAAGGGTTTTTACATCAGCTTCTCACTTAAGCTATTACCATCATCATCCTTAACAGCGGCATCAAAATCAGTAGCAGGACAGCACCTTAATAAATGATCGTAACTCGACTATGCGCGTGCTTAGTAGAGTCATGCGTGAGTCCCGTTACCATTAAGTAGAATAAATGACAGGGCAATGCCCGTTCGAATCAAACAGTAGCGCATCCCTCTAAACAGTGACGCTGGTGGCCCTCATCGATGACTTCTTACGCCCACCCATTTCATCGACCAGCCTTCCACGTTCGTCGTCACCTTAAATCGACAAAGACGAATAGACATCCCCTTGTTAAAGTGTTTTTGCGCAAAAATCATCGAATATCAACGAAGAGCACAACGAGTCGCGAGTCGAAAGAGAACCAGGAGGAAACAAGAGCGCATGATAAGACCGGAGCCAGGTAGCCAGCCAGCCCGTTCAGCCAAATCGGCAGAAATACTTGCGTTCGGGGGTGGATCGAAATTTAGAAAATATATTCATGCGCTGTTACTTCTACTGAAAGAAGCAGCTAAAAAATCTATGTGAAAAGAAAGTCTATAAAAACAAACGGTTTTTGATTAAAAGTTGTGAAATTACTCATCAATTTAACCCTCATGGGGTTCGGTCAGCTGGCGGCCTGACAGTGGCGAAATTAGAGATGCATGATGGCAGGGGCATCGAACTAATGTCTGTGGACCATGATGACTGATCAGTGGTCGAACTTGTTGGAGTCGTAATGGCCGAAAGTTTTAGTGCCAGTAGTGTCAATAGAAGCGGATCTCGTCATGGCAAGCGTGAATGGCCTTAAAACTTTGAATTATGAAAGACGCAGTGACAGGACTTAGTGCAGCGTCGTAGCGTTCATCGTTTCAAGTTGACTCTCAGGCTTCCGCCTCATGGTCGTCGCCGCTCTTTAGCTATGGAGTTACTGAGAGACACAATGCCACAGGGATTGGCGTCTAACGATTTTTCCAGTTGGGTCCAGATACTTGTATATGGAGACGGCAGCTGCTGCTACGTAGAACAACACGGGGACGCCGTACATGAAGAGTCGACTGCCGATCGTTTTAACAGCGCAAAGCAGCTTCAGTACATCAAAAATGATGATGGGAAAAAAACAGTCTTTCATCATCATCATTTATCTCTGTTCTTTCGCAGTTTCCCTATTAATATTTCTCACTTACGTAAGTATCTATCAAAGTGTATGTGGGGTTTATCCGTATCGTCTAAACCTATAACAACTTTTAGCCTATGTTCGTTAAGTTAAATAGTAAAGTGTGGAAGAGGTGGCGTTGATTGTGGTCAAAATCAGTGATTTCTTTATTTTCGTTGTTGATATTTCCCATTTTGGGCTATTTTGTTCAGGTAACAAGTAGTAGCCGTCGCGGTTAGCCAATCGCTCGACCGGCCGGCGTTGTCTCTCTCACAATAGAAGTTTGTGTGGCGGTAGCAGCGAAAGTACTATGTCTCAGCAATTTAGTTCGTCTTGGCCGCCTATAGCTATTTTCCTCTAGCTCGCGTCCATTTGCTACCGCCGCTGTTTTACATTTACAAACCGTTTGCACCAATTTTTCTATCGTTTTTTTTTTTTTTTTTTTTTGTTTGTGAAATTGTCTCATTTTATTGGTCTGTCATCGTCGAAACACACGATATATTATCCATAGTTGTTATCTGCTGCCTTAGAAGAAGACATCACTGCTGGAATGATTTTGGCATAATATATATTTCGCTCAATGTTTTATGTTACTACTACATCGTTCTAAGCGAGTTCTCAAGCTTCTATCTGAATGTAAAGAAGACTATTTCCTCAGACACCTTTAGCATACACGTACTACCCAGGGATTTGAGCTAGACATTATTAAGGCTAGTAAAATTAACTAGTAGATAAAATTTATCGATGAAAACAGTCAGTTTCTCTTGTCCTATTTCCCTTTCTCTGGATCGGTCGTACAATTAACACCGAGATAATTTAGATTATTTGTAGAATTTGAAATTGATAGAATAATAATAATTCATGGCACACTTGAATCGACAGCGTAGAGCTAGTAGATGTTGAACATCGTCCCTTGCAGTGCTGTACGCTAAACCATTTATTGATTGCCACTTAAGTTGGCAGCATTTCGGGTTGCATTTGCCTTTCGTCTGATATAAAAGAATCAAACTCGAGCGAAAGATAAAATTGTGTAGATCTTGGTAACTAAGCGAAGTTTTGCTGACCTTGCACAAGTGTGCGTGTATCGGTTAACCAGGACACTTGCGGGACAGCATAAAGCTGCCACGACGACAGAACTTTTCAAAACACAATAAACGCCGAAACACGTGACAGTTCCTGTTAACTGTACCTTGCGTATGAGTGAACGATAAGAAAAAAATTGAGGCTCAAGCAGCGATTTCGAAGTTAGTTGGTACGATGGCCGAACATTGAATCCACTTGCTTGAACAACTTCTTAAATAATCCTAACTTGAACTTGTTATGGCGGGAAACCAGCCGCCTGAAACGTATTGCCAAAAGCACCACTATCGAGATCACTGAAAACTCGTCGTACTTTAACCATTAGACAAAGGAACATAATCTAGTTTCGGCAACAGGACTAGTTCAATGTATTACTCACACGTATGAAAATATTTTTTAAATTAATTTTTCTCTACCAACAGAAAAGCATAAAAAGGCTTCTTTTGTCCTAGCTTTTTTTCTTATGCATTCTATGAAGGATAGCAGCTCAAATCATGTCAAATGGAGTTGGCTACGTTTCGTTTATAACGATTTGTTCACTCATTAGCCATCTGCATTCTGATTGAAAAGGTCCTTTCCTCAATGAACAAATTCCATTTTCTTTTTATGGACGGAAAATCGTAGAGCCGAAGATCGGCAATAAACGCTGTACGGCGAAGCGGCGATATAAATTAACGGTTAGAAGATTAGTGGGTAGGCACCTATTTATTTGTATACGACGAAATACAACTTTTGAAAGCGTCAAAAGGAATGCTTCATTATTTTACGTTAAAGTAACGTCATCTGCGACTTTCACCGAAATATTGCGTGTCTTAATGATTTCCGGGGTCAGTAGCGCCTAAGGATCAAATCTTTGCCGCTAGGATAAGGTAGTTTTCGTGTAGAGTCGCTAGTAGACTATTAGTTAGAATCGAGCAGGCTATCTTATTATTATTATTATGTCCACGACATGCCCACGTTACGTATTCAATGTCGTGGGGCATGCATTTCAAAGAGAACTAGTCCCGTCAATACGACATTTTTTTTTTAAATAAGTTTCTTTTATGTATCTGTGCTAGTTTATAAGCGTAAAGAAAAACATTAAGAACGATGGATAGCTTCATTAGCAATATGTTGTAACGTAATGTTCTTTGGAGCTGACTTTATTTACTATAGAAATGCTGTTCGATCTTGATTCCACACAACGAAGACGTGTGCGTTGGAAACAAACGCCTTAGCAACAGGAGACTGAAGTCACCAGGTGCGATACATAGAAATTCTATTACATCACATAGCTCTGGTGGTTTCTATTCTATCGAGTAATTAAACGTCATCGCAACCGCTAAGGGTCATAAACTAATGTGTGTATATATTGTTCGTTAGTCGATGTTGCCAAAACGTTAGATTTCATCCCTCGATAAATTCACTTCTGTGTGCTCTTTGTATTTTTCTATACATGAATCGGGTACGATCATAACTGCGCCAAATGGAAAAGACTCATTGTCGAAAGGCATGATGATGACGATGATGGCGGGCGTCTTGACGATCATCATATGAAAACCCTTCTTCTTTGAAGGTTTACTATATGAGTGTGTGTATCGGTACCGTGATGTCACGTTGCCTTTGATGAAGTCCTCGCGCGATTAAACCCATATGACACAAGTTTCGCCAACACGGCAAGCGTAATCAATAGGCCTTTTACTGATAAAACCTATGACAACAACTGCGACTATTTAACCGTGCTAAACAATTTACCACGTGCAGTATGACCGAGACACTGCTGGCGCATGCGTCCTGAAGCGCGCGACTTATTTGCCTGGTGGTGCGGCCGCGTTTCAATATAACATGTATATATATATGTATATATGTGTGCATTTTCACAAAGAGTCCCGCATTTTCCCCATAGTTTTGGACTCGGCGCACACGTCTTCAGCACATCTATTCCATTGCCAAGCCCGCCCGTGGATCATCCAGTTTCTGTGTCTGTAATTTGACGATTATGACTGTTACTAGCACTGCAAGATGGCGTATGTCACAATTCATACGCAATAGCGCTCAAAGTACAGACTTGAGCTCTGCTTAAAGTTTCTTATTCTAGCTTTTGCTATATTTTTAAGTAGATCCTAGCTGCCAAACTCTGCGAAACGGGCCAAAAAGATTTTTTGCCGGTTAAACCAAACCTGTGAATCCAACAATGTAACAAATCATAATCCTACCCGTCTATACATTGAGTCCATTTGATAAAATTAATTGTAAAACACTTGATAGACGTTTGAGTTAGTCGTAAGTTCTAAGAGCCAGTGCCGTGCAGCGGTGTAGTGTGTGGAATAACTACATTTACGGCGAACAGCGTACTTTTCGCATAGACCTATCAAACATTAACCGGTAGTAATCATTTCTGGTACGAGCAATAACTATACGTTATTCTGCTATTTAACGTTGGAGAGACTGTTCGACAAATATGTTTGTAACATGCTCTCAAACTAACGTTTGAGCCCGTTGGGCTTCCACGCCCGCCCAGTTTACCAACTTTCACCCAGCTCGTTTCTCTCTTTAGAATGCTCCAACTCATACACTCTGAGTGTTAATCGTCTGACATATCTATCAGCCGCCGCTTTAGCTCAAGAAAGCCTCTTTATCTAATATAGCTGGGGTAAACATGGTCTCCGTAAGCTACGGATCGCGCTAGCTAGCTAGCGCTGATGCGGCGATTCACTGTCTTCACTGACCAATGGGCACCCGCTGACTTCGTTGCGTTACTACGAATTCGCATGTAGAAGAGAAGGGGGTCGACACACGAAGTGGAAACTGTACAAACAGCTATCGTGTGCTGTGGCCTAATGCACTGAGGGACTGAATGCTGCCGACGCTGCGGTCTTCGTCGGATCCTTTGCCCGTCAGGGACAACGATGCCTCTGGTACGGTTGATCGCCGACTTCGACGGCACTAACAGAGCGGCCGATAGGCGGACGCGCAGACAGACGGAGCATCTTCCGCGCTAAGGGCTTGCTGCCTGCCGCTACCGTCAAACACCCGAAGCAAAACCCTCGTTCGAATTGGTGGCAGTGGCGTGCGATGGAAAGGAGGTAGCTGTAAGACATGCGAAGCCGGGCCCGGACTGTCAGTGTAGTGAAGTCCGGGGCCCGAGACGGTCGCCGGAATTTTGTGAAACGAACAGAAAAAAATAAGAAAAACACGAACAATTTCTATTTCTGCCGCAAATGCTAATACAATTATAAGTCGTTGCAGTTCTCCCTTTCTCTACGAGAAGTCGTATTGATGCACAAAACAGAAAAGCGAACATACTTCGTTGAAGCCTAAACATCTCGTTCACTTACGGCTTGGAGAACGAAAGGCTGCCCACAGACAGAAGGTAACGGTGAAGATCCAGAAGAAGCCGACGGAGACGTCAGACTAGCGAACTTGGAAGTGCTTCAAAAGGATAGTGAGTGTGTAGCACGACAGAAGTGTGGTGTAGTACGAGTCACGAGGAGGCGTGCAGAAGTCGAGAAGCAGTTCTGGACATTTTTCGGCCGCTCACATCGACAGGATGAGGGTGGCGTGCAGGCCAAAGGTACGTCTTACTAGTTTGCCTTTTTGGTCGCTTAAAAACAAAAAAGCAAATTTAATTATCGATTAAATCTCCGTCATTAGACTTCCATACATTTTATTAAGACGAAAGAATAAAGAAATCGAAAGATACCGTAACTGTAAGAAAGCGCACCGTTACTCAACCTTACGACACTTAAATTGGCGTGTCCGGTATTATGCTTTCCTTTGACTCATTGAGTACGATGTACGTAGCTAATATGCTCTATACAAAAATATAAATTGAGAATAACATTTTATTACAGTACCGATAGACGTAACAACCTCATGCGATAAATACATACCGCTTAGCTTAAAAAACCTGTCAAAGTGGAGCGCACTAACCAGAAACCAAGTAATCACCCAATGAACACGATGTCAGTTAAACTAAGACGTTTGGTAGCAGTATCAAGAAAGTGGTAGTAGTAATAATGCAAAGAATCAAGAATTGTTTATGGGAAAACAGCTCGAAGGCTCCGCTTATTTCTGCACGTATATTTTTAAAATGGCAGAACAGAGAGCCTGGGAATTTTGCTGGTTATGTGTACACTCTACTGCAAGCCTTGTCAGATACACTAGTAGCGACATATAACCGTGTTTTTCTGGCAACTCTATTGCATAACATTTTGTCCTCGTCCGCCCACGAGTTCTACGTCACAGTTACTACGTTAGCCGCGCGACCTCAGTCGGCGTACGTTTGCATTCATTTAAGGCATTTGTATATATATTCAGTATATCCTTCGGTAGATTCTTAAACTTTGACGACGCAGAAAATTTGAGACAGTTCTCCTGTATATGCTGTCGGTTGCTGTAGAACTGCGCTCGGTAATAGTCTATGTTCTCTTAATTAGTGTTTTAGATAAATCGGTAGACCAAGTTCGTTGCCAAGGGCATGGCTTCGACTACGGTCGAAACTCAAATTGATCTATGCTGCAATTTATTGTCACCTTGTTGCACACTTTATGCCATCGTACCGAAGCTACGTTTTCCTACACTATCTGTACCCTGTTGGCATTCATAGCTAGCTTAATTAACTTCAAGCTTAATTAAGCTTAAGCGACCTGGCTGTAAACAGAAAAATTACAGGGATCGTCGTTAGCTTTCGATAGGGTGGCTAACTTTCGATGGGTCCATTGTTTCAGAGGGGCAAATTCTCTTTGCTCCTGTCCTTTCTATTTAGCTTTTATGGGCGACATCGGAGCAAAGTACACTGAGAACCCTGAACTTCGTTGCGAGTGCTAACGGTTTACGCGATGATCGGCGTAAATGTCTTAGCAGTTAAAAAAGAAAGTGGAACTTGTTGTGAACTTATAAATAGAAACGTTTAAAAAATATGATGGACGAACGCATTTTTTCAGACCAACCTTAAAATGAAGATTACTGTTGGAAGTAGTATAGAAATTACTCTCTTTTGAAAATATGTAGAGTATAATTCTAGATAAATAAGTTCCAGCATATGCTGTGTTTTATAATAAGTTGCTGCACGAGTGCGCATGGACCGTAGTGCAAACGCCGAGTTGTAATACTAATAATGATCTTAGTAATCATCGTCAAGTATAAAGCATTAGTGACAATCTAGTCTTAGACAAAATGACCTTCTGATTTCCGGCGCCGATAGGCGCGTTATTGATGTTCCCGTAAGTCTGTGCTTATGGTTGTGCCACGGGATACTATTCCAGCACAAGCAAAAAGTATTGTCTCTGGTGGTGTCCGTATGCGAGAAAATGTCAAGTAGATACATGACCGCGGAGAGAGCATAGGACAGGTAAAAAAGCAGTGAAAAGGTTCTAGCATAGAAACGACAATCAGCCATATTGACTGCTGTTATTGTTAGAGTTGCTAAGAACACGATGTTCGTCTTCGTTCTAACTGAAGTATGTAACGCTGATTTTGACAATTTTTTCGATTTGCTGCTACTGTTAGATGGGGCAAATATCTGTATGTACATGCAAGACCGGCATTTGCGTTGTTGTACACCGCAGCTGTTGCCGTCCAGCAAGGGGTCTAACGATCCTAGGCCAGCGACAAGGGTAGATAACTCAACCGTGCTCAAGTTATCTTACTTTATGCCTATGAGTATATTCTTATAAAGGTTGCTGATTGTAGTTTTGGTTATGGCAACGTTGACAAAATAGATCAGTAAATATTTTCCATTGGAATAAAGTAGCACAAATGAAACTATGCAATGGGGACACATAAGTAGAATCTACGACGAAATCGAGAAAATTACATCCACACTTCGCCAGGTAATGGTTCAGGGTGAACACCTTCATCTTTTGTATGAGAAAGTTCGTGTGCGAACTTCACGTCCACGGTATGTCCAGAACGTGATCGTGGTCAAATTTTTCATATTCAACTTCATTCATGATCTACTGCACTTTCTACATCGGGAAACACATCCATATCACTCGTGTATTTACTATAATACAACGCATGTCATGGACTTTAATAGCACTCTTAAGGAAGTTCATTGATAATGTAAAAAACAGTAATTTCTTAATATTAAACACCTAAATTTGTATCGTTGCGTCGGACCCAGTTCTGTCTGAGTTGTGCTAAATTGGTCGTCCGTAATCAATTCTGTTTCGAGCACTCAAAGGTCCCTGGTTGCAACGTTCCATAAAAATATTGCATAGAAAACTGGAGCCTCTCATATCAGACTAACTAGTAAGGATATTAGAGAAAACTGTAACCTAGGACACGTTCTATTGAATATTTACGTTGTATTTTTTACGACTATTTATTAACAACTATATATCGAAATATTAATCACAGGTCCTAAAAACATATTTTTTTTCTATTTACACAGGCGGCAATATTGGCGCCATGTGCGAAATTAGTTCTAGATATATAAGTATGATATCGAGCTTTAAGGCTGTAGGACTTTTTTTCCACATGTCACCTACGGAACCGTTGTCAGATATACTGACTTTAGTCAGAGGCAACAAAACGTTCGCGCAGTACTAATTCAGGAAGCAGACAAGCGGCCAAAGTGTTTCAGCTCAGCGTCAAATGTCGTCGCTCGCCTTAATGTTGATAGTAACAGGCATTAGTGCGTGTTCTATCGTGGTTACTACTGCTCGTGTCAAACAGGTCATTCTCGTATGTCTATGGGTGTGCGTGTTTCGGCGTACGAGTTCATAAGAGTTGGCGCTCCCCTCAATCTTCGTAGGGGTCTTCTCACCCCCTTGTCGGCTACTGTCGCAGCCGACGGAAGCAAATGTCGCGATGCCACTAGCGAGAAGTGATTGGCCGATCCACACATAACTGAGAAACGAACGCAGAAATATCAAACAAACTAAGCCACGACGAAATGAACGGAAAAAAATCCAGCCTACAATGGTGATGCTGCCTATAAAGTCAAATGTCGAGGACGAAAAAGGAAGGAATATTTGCAGATTCAGATGGCTGCCGTCTTCGTCGTCGCCGGATCAGTGTCGTTGCACGACACGCAAGACCGGCCGAAGAGGCTGTACATGCGGGTCGCAAATGTCATTCACGAACGAAACAAGTATAGTGAACAAGTATTATCTTCTGTAAACGTTTACACGGCTAGAGCAAGCCGCTGCCGATATTCTTCCTTTTGACATCACAGCTACTGTGGTGTCAGCAGCAGCAGCTATTCTGATCGGCTAAAAGCGGCATCGACGCATTTATATACCGATTTGATTTTTAAGATATTCATGTTTGTAAGGTCTGAACCTCACTAGGCCACCGTCATGCTAATGGACAACTGTAAACGAAAAACGAATGTAGAAGGGCGCTGTTGTTACCTTTAGCCTAGACGTCTCCAGGACGTTGAAACGGATTGTCTGCAGCCGTGACAACAACGCTGTGAGAGCCTAGTAAATCGCTAGACCAAGCTTAAAGGAGCTGGCGATCAAAGCATGCCATCAACGATCTCTCGCAGATGGACCTGCCATACTTTCGATGTATTATACAAAACAACGAAATTAGTTTAAAGCTAATTATTTTACAGAATTGTCTAACTATTAATATAATCAAGTTAAAATCACACTACTGAATCAACTTTAACTATGTCAACCTCGTTGTGCTTATAAGTGCTCGACCAATATTGGTGGAAACATATCGCTGTAACTTACCCGAGACCCACATGTTTAGATACTCACAGGTTCAGGTCCCGTTTACTGAACAGTCCTTGCCCTAGTGGCATTACTACTGCGCCTAATAGGATGATCAAATTTAACAATAAGCTGCTAGAAATCAATATGCGAACAAATTAAAAGGTAAAGCTTGTAAAGTTGCCCCAGCTGTCTGCCACGTAACTTACGACTCACACGATCGACTTGAAATGATTCAAACTAAAAATATTGTATTGAACGCGCTTGCCTCGCTCCAATTTTTAAATCTTCGCCACATACTTCTCTGTCTTCAAAACGTAACGTTGTTTCTTATACGGGCACGTTGCGCCTGTTAATTCATATATCCTTACTATCTCCAATCGTCCATTATTCAACTAAACCTATGAGATTGTTTGATTATCGTCTTTTGTAGTAGACAAACAATCTTCTTGGTCCTTGTGAACGAAAATCTAGGAGGAAACCCTGCCTGATAAGAAATAACTCTATAAATATAACATTTTTGCCAAAAGTTATTACTAAAAATTTCGCCTCCGTACAGATCGTATTGCTTGCCCATTCTTTAGGCAATGTTAATCGCGTTTTATGCTGTATCCTGCCGAATTTAACGTGCGTGTTCGAGGAATAGAAAAATATTTATTCCAATTAGAATGCAATGAGTAATAGCCATGTAAAGAGAAAGTTATGCTGCTTGCGTCGTCTTATCAACGGTGTACTTCAGCTATTTCAGTCGACAAGAAAGCACAAAAATGAAAAAAGGGAAGGTTCACTTCGGCGATTTGGGCGGCACACTCCCTATCTCCGCTGGGGGTGTCAGACGTTCACAGACAGATTATCTTACGGCCTCGCCACTGTGGACACGTTATCCAAAATCCGAGTGAGTGTCTAGATAGCAAGACCAGATGGGCGTCATTGCCTCTTCAACATTGTTGGCTTATCGGACTGATTTCGGCAATGTAAACAGCTGGGTAGATTGATAAGTCACGAACTGGATTACCTTCCGAGGCGTTAGCAATTCAAACTATCTTTCCGCGATTGCTTACTGTAAAAATTATTTCTGTTTTATATCTGATGGCGCGCGTATGTGCGTCTGAATCTGATAGCCAAGTAGACTTATTCAGAACTACTTTTTTTCTGTCAAAATGTGAATTAGACACAGGAGCAAAAGTGTTGCTAAGAATGAAACAATCGTCAGATGTCATGCTTCATGATATTAGTAATATCATGCATGGCCGGAAAAAAACGTCTGCATTGGCGGGCTAACCAGCTAGTTGTTGCAACAGATCCACTTTTCCTTGCGGATATATTTAGTACTATACTAATTAAACAATTAACGTTTACATGTCTATAACCCAAGTCATCTTCCAGCTGTTTTGCGTATCACCGCCGCCCAGTATAACGCATTCGGTCGGAAAAAGCTTTCTCGAATCATCTTGAAACTTTTCGCAAAATGTTTTTCGAAGTGTTGCCTGCGTCCTCGTATACACACGTAAGTTGTCGTATACGGAACCCTCCTTTAACATCAAAACATTTGATTTCAAGAAAGTACTATACGTATATTCATTGTCGACGGCCTGCTCGATGTGGAACAATTGCATAATTTGATAATACTAAATGCCGGTGTTTGACTTCATGTGAAACGTGCATTGTACGTGGGAAACAGGACGGGTTATGTTCTACTTTACGAAATGGAACTCGGTTGAATTATTGTGGAGAAAATCAAAGCTTTCAGAGCGTTCAGCCATATAACAACATAACCTTTTATCGTTTAATTGACCCTTACGTTACCAAATTATAGATCGTTACCGTTAAAAGTTTAATATGGTCATCAACGCGGAATTAGAAATATCCCCTAGCATGTCTCTTCTCGGTACTAACGCCTATCCCCCGCGTTGTTGACTTTAGCTCTGAGCCATACAACCAGTCAACGATTATCATTGAGTAACAGCATTTAATGTCGTCGTTTTTGTCGTCATCGAAATGCCGGGTTTATTTTCGCTATCGACGTTCGCCGGCAGTTTCCACTAACTTATAATTAAATATACCACTTCCCCATCACCATATTTCAACTTTCGTCCTCTTTTACTTTTATCCCCCCAGCCATGCAGTCGCCGTCGCTCTGCGTATCTCTTGTCTGAGTCTAGCTAGCCTTTAGTTTCTTCGAGCGTTAATTCCCCCCTCCCCTTCCCCTTCCCCTTCCCCTCCCTCCGCCTGATTGAGGGGCTGGCAAAACTCCGATAATTCGTCGTGCAGCCGATACGCTGTCGCAAGTGGCAACGCGATATAATCAGTTGAGTCTGAGCGGTGATGCTGCTGCCATTGCTACTTGTCGGGTACCTGATCCGTCCGCCGGCTGTCTGAACAAACGATTGGTCCAACCGAGTCAGTCAGTCGTGATTTGCCACGTTGCTGCTGCTGACGCTGACGCTGACGCTGACGTGCTACTTCGCGCGTTCTCGTCGATTTCACTTTTTAGTGCGCTTCCTGCTGATCGTGGGCTAGACGAAGAAGCGGTTGATCAGTGAACATCGCTTCACGCAGTGGGGGAGACTGATTGCCTTTTCCCTGGCTTTCCTTCGTATCGTCGTCTTTCTATGCACGCATATACACAGACTAAAAATGACGATCCCCACTCTTTCCCTAGAAGAGCTCGAAAAAGCTATCACCAGATAATGGGCCTCTTACTTTTTTTAATACATATGGATATATATATATATATATATATCTCTCGTGGTTAAACTTGTCATGATGGCTATGATGATTTGTGGGGCGGCGGATAAACAACAGGAAGAGCAGGGCGGTTGGAAATTACGCACATACTAGAGGAAATCCGGGCAGCGAAGCAACAACAAACAAATATGGTGCTGCTACTGACCTTTCCTCCGTTTCATTGCGCCCTGAAGTAGTCGTGGTTTAGCGGATGGTCCCGTAGTTCATGCAGACTTCACCGCGCTGCAAAGGCATGTTTACTGGTGCTGGTTCATCCTGACGCCCGAGTGCCCGGCATCAACGCTGTCTGTATATGCTGATCAGCCAGTCAATACTTCCTAGGTTCGCGCGCCATGTCGCAACAGCCTGCTAACAACTGTAGTTTGTACCGTGTCCATGGTAGAGGCAAGCAGTTCGACCATACTTCTGATAGCACAATCACTACTATTATATTTTCCATGAAGAGAAAGTAGACGAAGTGGAGCTGGGCAGCGTGGATAAACCTGTAGAGTCAAGTTAGCACGCTTCTGTTGTTGTTACTGATGTTGCCGTTTCGGCATTAGCTGCAGTGGTTGGTTATGGTGATGTTTCAGATGCCCAACGTCATAGCGGCTAGTTGAGCTGTCAAAGAAAACCGTTTTAAAGAATTGCTTTGGCAGGCGTCAGATGATAGGGAAGCGACGAAATCCCGAGAAATCAACAAGCAGCCAAGCATCGTAGCCGGCATCGCTGCCCGCTCCGACGCGCGCGTCGGTGCCGCTTTGTTTTCCTCGTCTTGTGTGATGGCTGTATAAGATAGCTGGTAGTTGAAAACGGTGCACTTACTACTGTCGCCGTTTTCCCCACCGTTCAACGTCAATGCGACAGAATGCGATGCAATATCCCAATGCGCAATTCAATGCCAGTGAAGGAAACGAGAAAGGCTCAAGTGGTCATCTGTCGATCGTTGCAGTGGCCCCAGGAACTCGCGCTAGCTCAGGCGACGACAGTGCTGGCGTCAGCAACAATAGCCGCAGCGCCCAAAATGACGTGGATCATTCTTCGTACGCGTCAGTTCGAACCGGGCTCGACCGAGGGCCTGCAAGGGGAGCAAGGCTGCATGGGAAAGAGCAACTTTAGGCGGAAGAACTATGCTTGTTATAGCTGTTATTTGTCTACGATACACTTGTAATGGCCATCGATATCACTAATACCCTCACCATTATGATCATCATCAGAAGCAGCGTCGTAATCACCACCGTCATTATCGGCATCGACGTGGTCATGATTAGCATCTTGTTGGTTACTTCGACCGCTACTAACGGCAGTGACTTGGAGATGGGGCTAGCAGATGTGTACACAACGGCACAAAACGGTCACACCTAGTAGAAGACGACATGATTACTATTAGGAATAGCATTGAGTTAAAAGGTACATCGGTACACCTGCTTCTTTCTGCGGGCGTTGTACGCCACTGGCAGGGCAGTTACCGTTGGTTTAAGCTGGCGCCACTTCCCTCAATCGTATTAAATTATTATTATTATTAATATACTTTGCATAATATTAACGTGAATGTACAGCAAAAGCCTTCGAGCTGTTCGTCGTACGATAGTCAAAAGCAGGCTATTGTATCGAGGATTTGTCGCTTGTTGTTGACCGTTATATGTTCTTGATTATTGTAGACGCTGTCTGTCGACCAATTGATTTATTGCCGTTGTTATTAAAGGCCTGGTGATTGTGATCAGAGAGATCATACAGACCGATTGCCGTTCGTATGAGGTTTGCCATCGAAGAAGGACCAACGCCACAGAATGATGATTAGCGAGAAGTCCACGGTTTGATACTTTTTGACATACTTTGATACTGAAACACAAAGCTATCGCTAAAAATCGTCTGGACGTTATTCAAAATTCAATTATAGCAACACATGTGGACAATATGGTTCAATTTCCAATGGGATACTTGGTTCGAGTTTTCGAGCATAGTTCACATCTAATGCCTATAAATAAAGGATAAAAATGCAATTTTAATAGAACTTTTCTGTTCTATAAACTTCTTTGTGCTTTGTTTACATTTTTAAATACGCATTATAACGCGCATAACGACATCATATATACGCATGTGCCTACGATATAATGCAGGTCGAATTAGCTTAGGAAAATTGTTGCAAATCAAACGAATTTAAAAGAGCATCTCAATTTAAGTCATCGCAAACCCAAAACCATTTCATCTGGCCTTTATAATAAATCAGAATAGTCGTGCTCGTATAATGAGTTATAGGAACGTTCTTTTTTATAGGAAAATATCTGCGTTCCTCTGTATGTATGATGACTACGAACTATAGAGATCTAACTTTGTCGTATATGACGAAAGGGCTTTTATTATAAGGGAGACGGCCGAGCACCACCGAACTACTACCATCGAGCTCTAACTAGGCCCGCGTTTAGAAGTTAGCATAGTATTTAAGGCATCTGCCGCCCGGGCAATGACAGGTGTAATCTTAACAACATGATAATAGTGAGTGAAGCCTGGTCGGAATCCAACTCAGCAACCAGATCCTGTCCCCACGAAGACGATACGGAGGGCCCAGTTCCGCCAGCCTTCACTAGCAAATGCAGTATCAGCAGCACTAGCCGTTATGCCAGTCTCTGGCATAACGGCTAGTGCCAGCAACATGGCCAGTATTGCGGCCCCTCTGAGGCGCAAGAATTTAACCATTAGGTCGTTAAAAAAACACAACACATACGTTCAAGAACACACACATATTAACCTAACCAGAGACGTAGAAAAAGGTAAATACAACAGCGTTGGTTAGCAGTGAAACACCTACTGCCTTGCCTACTGGAAGGTTTCGTTTAAGGAAGGCTAACTACAAATTTCACTACAACTCGTACGGATGCAGACGTTGCTGCCGGTAACTTGTGCGGCTGGAAGTCAACACACGGTTATCGTTTCTATTGCTTTGCTCCTCTATTGCACGCAGCTGCAGGCGACGTAAGAATCATCATTAACACCGAACTGGCAGTAACAGCTGTTTTGCAATGGAGGCATCAGAAGTCGTCAGCAAAATCAGCATCATCATTAGAATCGGATCGGTCACAGAGCATTATTCCTCTTCCTCGCCCACGCGTTTTTCCCCTCTCTCGTTTCATCTTTTCCTTCCCCTATCCTGCTGTCTCTGTCTACTTGTGGTAAGTGGCCTTGCTTGCCTCTATTCCTCTAGATCTGTCCAGTGCTCTACTTTTGTTACTGTGGGCATCCACTCATGATTTTGTTTGTTCGTGTCATCTGCGCTTAGATTTCGCGCCAGCTTTCGTTGCTGCTTCTGTCGCCAATGCACAGCGGCGGTGGACCATGGTCTGGCCGCCGTTCGCTGTACATTGCCCAGATAACTGCCCATGGATCGGCAAAGCGGTCTAGCCCAAGAGGCGTTGGCGGGTGCAACAAGAAAACGCGACAAGCAGTAGCGGTGAGCGCGAACGTCAGGCACAACAAGCGTAGCAAGGTAACATCATGCATCTCTGGGGGGGAAAGAAAGTATGGAAACGGCTCCTCTTCCCCCAGTTTTTTCCTCTCTCCCTCTTCTGTCAGTATGTTGTCGCAATCGTCCCGGTAGCGGTACTCGCACTCGTTATATCGCTGTAGCGGTAACGGCCATCAACATGGTGCGTGGCGTGATGCTCGCGAAAACCCCTTCGAAGGGGAAAAGCAACGGCATCGTTCGTACACTCCCCGATCGGCGTTCGTGCATTGGGATTTATCGGTCATTTCATCTGGCTTATTGCTATTATTTCATTCTATCGTTGGCTTAAGCAAATATTACTGGTAAGCGTTGATCGTACACTGAGCGAGCAATGGTCGAGATGAGTGCCGCGGCGATAGGGGCAATGCAAGCGAGCGTCAAGTCGTTTGTCGTCCTAGATTCTACAAATGCAACGCCCTACCAAGCAGTTTTGTCCGAATGGTATTATTAGGAACAGGATAATCACCGTAAGTAGGTATACCCTATTGCGTCCACATTTGGTGGACTGAAAAAAAGGCATGTATATAAACGGCATGAGGCATCAGAAACATCAAAGCTCTCGTGTGAGATAAATAAGCACAAAGAAATACTGTTTACGCTTGTAGATTGGATAGCGAGGTTTGCTAATTCGTTGAGTAGTGTTGATTAAAAAGTGCATGCACAGAAAACAAATGGTTGGCTAAGCAAAAGTATTCATAGAAAGATTTGCAATTTTAATCGTATCAATTACCTCAACTCTCTGCTGCCGTTAACTAGCTGACTTTTACTTCTGAAAAAGTATACTTTTTATCACTAGTTTGTTACGATTGTTATCCCACAGGTTCATATGCTAAGTACAGCCCAGTTTAAGGGATGATTCATCTTTAACAGGCCTTAAATTACCTGTCCAAAATGGAAAAAAAAATCGAAGTTCCCGCTAGCGTTATTTCGGTATTTTCAATCAGCCACTTAGCACGTGAATTGACCTACCTAGTCCTCGTTTCTTTGATCATATACCATATTGTCATATGATGAATAAGCTAAGCCTAAAGTTCCTATAGAATATACTAAGTCTGCGTTCAGCTGGTTGACTTATTTAAGAGAGGCTAAATAATGTCACCGTATCACTCATACCCAGTAGTCAGCAGGTGAAACTGTCAAAGCTGGTGGTACCTACTACGCGTACGACATCCGCGTTTGTTACGCTAGGCTGTTACTCCTCGTATATGTTCAAGTGCATGGTCCATAAGCCGATGTCTGTCTATACTGGGCAGGCCACTGGGAGGGCCCCGATGGGCCAAGATACATTTTCGTCCCGAAGTCTGATCCAGCGCGGAAGAAAGCTATGAATGGTGGGTGAAAGCTGTATGCATTATCGCGAAACTCATGTACCCAGACAAAACAAATAGAACGGTAATCGCCTCGGGCGTTTCCACATAGCTGCTACATACTACTACATTTTAGCAAGCAAACTGACTCAGACGGAGTACGAAATGAACAGGAGTTGTTATTATTGTTGTTTTTCCGTCAGCTTCTTCGATGTCTACCTTCACTGTAGACTTCATTTTAACATTCACCTTTTGGGAGGATAGACTTTTGGCAGCCGGAACGCGTTTTGCTATTCTTGGCTCTATTACCCAACAGCAACATTGGCGCAGATAAAATAACACTGCTAACAGGGAAATCAATGTCAACTTGTGAGCCACTCAGTGAAATATATATATATATATATATATATATATAGTAATGCGTTCTGGGCTGTTGCTTCTGTTGGGTTCGCTTGCGAAAATCGGTACTAGCCCTCTTTTATCAAAGCAGCTTTACGGACAATTACGAGATAGTTACGTTGATGGTAATTCTGCGCGATTATTTTGTTTATTATGAATCTATAATGCAAAAACGACAGAAAGAGCGCTGCATCAACAATGCTGTGTGCAAGGCGGAAAAATGAACGCCCATATATTGTTTAGTAATAGATATTGTTGCACCCGTTCCCTGATAATGTTCGTCATGATCGGCACTGATCTATAACGATACATTGTGTAGGGATGATAAATACGGTGCCTTCTTTCATGTCGTGAAGGTGTGCGTTAGCAATTGAGCTAATTTTCTATAAGCGGAAAGTCATCAGGCATTAAATGAAGTCGCAGAAGAAACAGCAGTGTGCGCTCCGCAGTATCTAGTACTAAAAAAACAAGATAAGAAAGACGTGATAAACAACATAGTAATAGCAGTGGCATAATCGGAGTGCGTTCCAGCCCATTTTCCACAGAAAAACAAAAAAAAAATAGAAGAAAAAACTTGTTTCTAACAATAATTTATAACATGTGCTTTGCAGCGCCGCTGGGCCACATATCACAATATGTAAATGTTACAAATGGTTTATGGTGCAGATCCGCGTATACGTCTACCTAAGAGAGCGGATAATTAAATTACGGTCTTAATTTTGTTCTTCGAAGAGCGGTTGTGACAAAAGTTTGCATAGAACATCGCTTGTCTATGCAAAATTTGTTCGGCTTCTTTTTTTCCTAAAATAAGCTTTTCCGCCTTTTTTTTATGCGGACTAGAAACACAGTGCATAGATGATTTTCTTGGGCCCATTGTGTTGCTAATGTGCCAGCGATTTTAATTATTATATTAGATAATATCCACAAGAGGATTTATTTTTCACTAGCGTTTTGACATTGACATGTCACAAAATCCTAAAACCTACACATGGTAGATAAAAACTGCGTTTTTAATAACGCAATTTATATAGATCAGGTAACATTGTAAGTAATGCGGCCCTGTAGTGGGTTGAGACCCAGCAAAAGTTATATGGTATCAAGAGCAGGAATATATACGCACCAACAAGACGCATTCCACATCGTAAATAGTCGAATTCGCTCTGTGCACTGATCTGTGATCTGATGTCAGACGTCTAGTGACGAGTTTATTGCCCATTGTGAGCTCCCTATGGCACGAGCTTTGGCCTTTACGAGCCATTTTCCATCCTATAGCACATTTACTTCTCAATTGGAAATGATTTGCTATTAGGAACTGATGACACTTTTATGCCCCTTTGTTATCTAAAACAGGTTCTAGCGCGCTCGAGAACATTCGAAAGCCGACATTGGGGAGAAACTTACAGTTACCAGGCAAAAGCTGAAGCGCTCAAACACAACAGTGCAGAACAAAGTGACAGTTCCGATCAATTTGTCCCAGGCTTTTTGACTGAAATGCCCCTTTTAGTAGTGGCGACTATATTCGAAACACAATATACTATTTTAATAGAACCTCAAAGCTGGCAACTTTCTCGTTCTGAAAGCATTTAGCATAGAGCCCCTCTTATACGTGTCACTTACGGTTGTTCAAAAATAGCACAGATACGCTTCGTCTCAGCGGTTTTTTTAGGAGGCTTATTTTGCTGGCCCAATACTTCTAACCCATTCTAAATGTCAGGATTAGGGCCACTCAAAAACGCATCGGCTTACTCTACATATCTGTTTGGCGTGCTTCACTCGCTCGTTCGTTATTGCAGAGAGCCAACACGTTATTATCGTACGAAATCAATGTGTGCTGACAATTATGATATACTAGCTTACTAACATCGAGTACGCCTTTTCTGTGGTTGACTGAGACACTCTCTCTAATCGTATTGTCTTGGGCTTACGAACGCTTCAGTAGATGTAACAGAACGCTTCCGATCATCACTTCAGCTCACGAGGTAACGGTATTTCAATTTTATTTACAATTTATTTGATGCATGTTTTCATACTATTTCTGATCATGAGAAGTGTTAAGGCTAGTGTAGATGATATATATATATATATATATATATATACATATATATGTATATTGCAGATTATACTAAGACGAACAGACAACTTAACATTTAACATTAAACTTCGACACTTATTTTTACTTATTTAATCGACGGTGATAAAGTGGGAGCCGTTCCGCTCCTCTCTGCGCTACTGAACAAGAGCAGTGTTTTTGAGTAATATAATATAATAATAATAACTGCGAACGATCAAATGAGAAATACTCATATAAATAGACGACTTTTGTTTTTTCTATTTTTCTGGCGAACATTGACACGATAGGTGATTAAACATCTGACGATTTTGTGCCACGTGAACGGTAACTAGACAAGGCACAACGACGACTGAAATTGAATTGTGGGTGCAGCTGGCAGATACATGGTTATTTAGGTGTCCTTATGGAAAGTATAGCGTCAAATCTATTCATGATATTATATATATATATTTTTTACTGATATTAGACACGCTAAAGAAAGCTATGCAGCAAAAACGCTCTTATTACCGATCTGTGTAGCCCATTTTAGCAAATTGATTATCGTCGCTTAAAGACAGGTTCTAGATTGCGTTTCCGGCCCGGCATTTTCGTCAAATTTGCATCGGCACGCTAGCTGCCAGTACCAATTTGGGTCCCTGGCTAAGATCAAGTCTCCGCAAAGCTTTTTGCCAATCGATCGATCAGTTTAATAAGAGCTCAATGATATATAGCCCTATATCATTTTCTTGGTAGCAGGTAGCTTGTTGCAGAACTTTGTTGCAGCTCAACGAAACGCCATCTGAATAAAAGCAATCCAAAGACTGGAATACCCAGCCGTTGTCTTCGATCTAGCTTGGAGAAATGCGTAATTAGACACATTTGCAATAGTCATAGTTTACTCTGCTTTTTTGCATATTCCTTTTCATAGTCATAAAATTGTACGCGTCTTCTATCTTCTAAATACTGTGACGGCATTTTTGCCATTACCCGAACCTCTGGACATGTTCACTGTTTTGAGTGGCCCCTGCCATTGATTGCCAACGTCCGTGCGACGGATACGCAGACAACATACAAGACAGGTACGATTAAGCACAAAACAAATGTAAGTACTCTAAATATTACAGCCCAAAGACCTACTCCTTTTCTATAATAGTACTCTTATAATGCGAGTGTTTTTGTCTGCTTTTTTTCTGAGCTTTGGTGTACTTTGGTCTGGATATTTCCTGGATAACAAAAGCCAATTCAGCACAGTCGTTGACAGAACGTTGCTAAAGTGTAGGAGGAGGCGCGACAACAATAAATGCAACAAAAGTGTTGTTACGCAGAAATCAACTGACTCACTTTCTGGCTCGATAGGGTGAACGGGTTCGCTGTGGCAATATAACAAAGAAGAGATGCAGGGCACAAAATACCTATATCCAGATAAATTCAAATTAGATTGAAGCGAAAGTAACATTGCGGGAAATTTGCAATGACACACTATAGAGGAAAATGGAAGTGTCCCTTGTAGACATCCCTATTATTGTTACAAGGTGAGGGCACTTGAACAAAATATACAACAATTACGAGAAAAAAGGAAAACGAACAAAATATAAAAGAAGAAAAAAAAACAAGCGGAACTTTGACCCGAAAACTTCGGCAGCCCAGCTAGCTTGTTCTCCCTACGCACCGCCTTTTGTCGTTCCGTTGTTCACTCTAGCTACATCTCATCACTAAATCTATTGGAAGCATCTACGGGCCATTTGTGCTTGTTGGTCATCGGTGCGAAACTTTTTATGTCTAGCAGATTCTGATGAATTCACTCATTGTTATAGTAAATGACAAAGGATTCAATAAACCGATGATGGTTCAGCATACGATGACTAAATAAGTAAGCCGATTTGAAAACAAGTAAATCTAACATTGCCGCGAAGCGTCGCTTCAGCGGAGGACTCTTGCTAACACGTAACGAAGTGTGTTTACGCCCCTCTTCAAACCTTGGCCGTCACGCGTTTTCAACTTAAATAAGCAAATACGTTACCATTGCACAATCACGGAGACATTTCAAATTGAAGATCGACTATCCGTACGGAAATCGAAATTTGGATCTAAACAAGCCGTCTGCATTTTCAGTTAGTGCACTCTATTCAAACTGAAAGTTTTCTTACATTTATATGCTGGTAAGCTTCTGTGTTACTTTCGTCGCTTGCAAGTTCTCAAAGCAGAAGAAAGGTGCGAGAAATAAAATCAAACGCTTTTCCACTGCTAAAACTTGCACACTCGCTCTTCGCAATATTCCCTTGTCTCAAATAGCGCCTTAGGCAAAAACAGGCCCAAGCAAATGTCACCCGTCGTCGTTACCGTTAATTTTTTTGCCCATTTGTACTTCCTCTCTTTGTTTTCCAACGTGCCGTTTTTCGGCCACTCGTCCGATTAAAATTTTCGTCTTTTTTCGTCGCCGGATCACTGAGTCAGTGGTCCGCAGTCAGTTGACGACATGAGCAGCTTTAGTCGACGGCCGCAATGAATCGACATAGGGATATTTCTTTTTCCTCCCGGTGAAGATTATTTTAGTACTTTGTCGTTAATCGCGACCTGCTTCATCGTTTACCTTATTCCGCTCACTAGCATCACGCAGCTTAAAAGCGATGGGAAAATCCACTAACGATAAGACCCTCTCGCTTCCTTTCTCCCGCTTTTTGAGTTGGTCCGTGCACGGACCACTACCACAGTCGCTATCAAGACAGTCTCCGCCAAATCAGCGTATCTTACCTGACGAGATAATAGGGGAAGCAAGGGGAAAGGTCAAGGTTGTGCGGGAGGGGGTCGAAAATACTGCGCTTTTCGGTTACAGCAGTGCTAATAGCTTTACTTAAACAAGCAACATTAATTTAACCTAACAGTAACTTAATCAGCGGGTCAGCCAACCAGTCAGCGAAGCGCAGTATGTAGGGGTGAGCTGGCCGCGTATGACTCGTGTTCCCATGCTCGTCGGTCAGACCGAATCGGATTTGTTTGTCTGGTCTGTCTGTATAAACAATGGCGACCCTTAGCCAGAAAATCGCTATAGTGTGTTTCAGTGATTGTCACATGCTTTACACAGGGTGATTGGAAGATAACACAATCAAAGCTTTGCAGTTATGGTGTGAACTTTTTGTATCATATTAGTTCTCCCTATTTTCGTGTAACAATGTTTACATAATGGTGTGCATTATAAACAACAAAAAATCATCTAGATTTTTTTTATTTGAATAAAGGGTTGATAACTTTGCTCAAAAATCAAACCAGCACCTTATCATTTTAAACGAACTTCAAAGTCCCTGAAGTCAGTTGAATGGTTTCTCCGTTCTGTAGCGTATAGTTTTTTTTGTAGTGTATAGGTTTTTATTACATGTAAATTTATTTCACAAAAAGAGGGGCAATAAAGTAATACGATTAGTGAAATAATGTGTCGATGGCCAGAAACAAAAACAAATAGGGAGAATAAGAACAAACATTTTGAACTGACGCTGCATTTCGAAAGCTGAGGATAGGCTTGCTTGGAGACTACTTCCATTTTTTTTTCTCTTAATTAGAATTCCAATAACTGGAAAAAGACAAGAGTATTTTCCAGTACAAAAGAGCTTATAGAATGACTAATTAAAACTGGATATTACATACGTGTATGGGAAGATTAGTAAAAATGTAACCTCGACATATTTGAATCATAAATTATTAATTAATATTAATGAATGAATGAATTTGTTGAAGAGTATAAATTATGGTAACTACAGACTGGCAGGCACTTCTTTACGATTATGCTTATTACTAGCAGTTAAACGCGACAAGACCAAATAGAAATACCGATGTCGTACTAGACAGAACGCATTTGGTTGATAACCGCTTAATGGCTACATATCTACATATATGACTATAAGTTTCTGACGAAAGGCCTTTCAGTTTTCGCCCGCGGTACATTGAGTGTTTCGTTTGTTCGTTCGTTCAATAGAATCTGCTTTTAGTCGTACTTTTTAGTTACCTGTAAGGCACGCAGATCCCTTACGTAACTGTTCTTCTGGTGAGACTTCGCTGCCCAGTGCCCCCGCAGTAGCTTCATATAACCCATCCTATGGATGTTCACCAAGACCATTTCTGGTCACTGTGAATGCGATCGTTGTTAGTGGTATTGTTACTCGATCTGCGGCTACGGCTGCAGACGCGTCTCCAAACAACCCGGGTAGGAGCCCCCGGTGAGGAAAACGACGAATCAGCGAACAAATAGGCACTGACTACGCCGCCAGCAGCCGCATCGGTAAAGAAAAGACGTATTTTTGTTGTGAGTAGCAAAAAACGCACGAAAGAAGAGACAAGATGGAAATGGGTCAGTGAACCCAACTTCTAAACATATCTGTACCCAGCAGTGGCTATTGCTCATCGATAAGTTGGTTTGCTATGGTAATGCAGAATACCGCGGCTAAAAAGGAGAGTCTCAAAACTCATTGCCTTCGTCACTGGCATCGGACTCGGTTCTTTATTTTGTTGCTGTTGGCAGATGTGATCAGCCGCAGTTAGTGCGTCGCCTTACGCTGTACGAAATCCGTTATCGTAGCTTAATCGACTCCGTGCACTGTACCCCATACTTAACATACGTTCCCCTTTAAAAAAAAACTGCTCTACCTCTATTTAGCGGTCTCGATCTTCCTGCTTCAACAATCTTCCTTTCTTTCTGTTTCAGGTAACTTAACCAAATATATACCATAGTAAATGCACGCGCATAAGTGACTGACAGCCGTCGAACCTGGTAGAGCAGCTGCTGCTGATAAACGTGACGATGATATGAAAATATGACCGATAATTGAATCATTGAAATAAATCATTTTTGCTCGGAACAGCTATAGGAGTCACTCTGTCTCATTGAAAAGGAGGCTCTTCGCCATACGAAAGCTAAAAAATGAACAAATAGTGACCGTAATCAAGGTTATTTCCGCTCCTGATTACTATACCATACAGCTTAAGAGCTTGCTGACCTTTGGAAATTGTGTGACTTACAAAAAAAAAAAACAAAAAAAATAGAATATATTATTGTCGTCGCACAATGAACATTTTCGCTAGGGTTTACGAGAAGATACACAATCAACATGTTTATACCAAGATCCAAAAAGGAAATCAGTACAGTTTGGGAAAATTGCATTTTATTTGTATCTGTTTCACAGAAGACGTAGAGACGCGGTAGTGTGTTTTTGCGGGAAGCCTGCGTCCGTTCCAACAAAGAAAGAATTAACTTTAAGTGAGAATTCTGGTTGACACAATTACGTGCCTGTGAAATTTGAAATTAAGGGCGCCAGTGCAACATTGATCCATTAACATACTTACGACATTTAGGTTTAAGTTTATGTTTAACTGTGTAAGTTGTTTTACACAGGAGTTAGGCCTGAGATAGATTGGAGGAACAAATGTTACTTATTTGCTGAGCAAAACGTTTGTTCCCACACCCTAAGGTCAATCATGTTATAGCTGGGGAAACACCTAAAATTAGTTTCAGTCCAACGGGAATTTCCTCAAACTTCACAGGAGCTGAATGTCACTACCGATACAGAATGGAAAGTTCACATGTACTCTAATTAGGTAAACGGTAAATTCGCGTTATTGCCAAAATATGAACCTTTTACATAACAGGGCTGTGTTTGATTATCAACTCTTTATTGTACCTTATTTTACATCCTTTAAGGCAGCTTGACAAACACTTACCACTGCAGGCATCAGGGCACTTAAAAAGGACATTCGATCTGTGTCGATGAAAGAGGTTATCATATCATAGACTGCGTCGTCAATTTTTTCAAACAGTAACACGTTTCTCAGAAGCAGGTTATTCAGTAAACAGGCAGCAGGTGCATATATAGACAGACCAACGCGGCGAACGAACACGGGGTAACGTATGGGGGCGGTAATGGCAGAAGCGAAATAACGACGGAAAGCAAAATGCTCTTAGGTTCAAAAAACATCTGTGACTAAACGAAATTCAATTAACGAATGTCCGTCATGTCTTCTTTGGAAGTATCTCGGCTGCGCCTAGTACTGCTGCACAATACAAAAGAGCTACTGGGTGAGATATTGCTACATTGTGGGAATACTATTGAATGTAGCTAGTATCCTTGCGATCGGTGCGTATTTCTTGATAACTATGGCCAAATATACGATAAATAATACAAAATTATTAAATTGCTATTTGATAGACAGTGATTCGGCCGTATTAGTGGGTCAGGTAATTTGCATGTGGCATTTAAGGAAACTACGCCAAAGGAAAAAATCTAATTCGGATTATGGACAATGGGGCTAAAAGTGGTAGGTCCGTACCTAACTCTCCTAGCATGCGCCTGAGGGTGGCGGGTCACCCTCTATTAGACACCCCACGGGAGGATCGGCGTCGTTTCTGCAGGCTACATGCTAGTTACGACGCTAACAGATGAAACCTATTTGTACGTCTAAGACAATAATAAATATAATAATGCATATGTTAATTTTAAATTTCAGGAAACTGCTTTGCTCTTGCTGGCGTTAGCGGTGAGCGCTGCAGAAAGTGACGGGGGACTACTTGAAGGCGTTGAAGTCGTGACGTCGACATCGGTGTCTGTCAGAGTGTCCACGTCGGAAGATCACGTACCGAGAGAATCGGTTATTAATCATGTCGTTGAAAAGGAAAAAACTCAGTCAAATGCCAGAGGAACAGTAAGAAAGAGCAAATTTCTATTAAAGAAAGATTTAGAATTGTACAGGTTAATTATGAGTACATCAAAAGTATAATCCTCTTTTTAATTTTTGCTCTAGAAATCAAATGATAGAGAACAAATGATCGTTTTCCAATGGCAGCATGTATTTATAGCAAAGAAAAAAAGCAAACCCCTAGCTAGATACATTAATACTGTCCAAATGATGATATTGCACCCTGTGAAAAGAGTAACTAAAACATCTGGGAGAAGTCAGAGTCAATTATTCATGTTTGCCCTTTACCGGGTTTTCCCGATTTCTCTCTACCTGTTGTATCATGGTCGATTACATTATCTACTGCCACCTTCTGGATGACACAGGAAAGTACTGCGTTGGATGTTCACGAAAAAAAAAAGACAACAGAAAGCGACCAAATCGTTCTCGATATTTCTTCTGTTCTGGCATCCACCATCGAATTTGCAAATCATTACATATTGTTGAAGTTGCAATAACAATAAAACGCGTCGGATCGGGAATCAATAAACGTACAGTTGAGAGAAGCGTATATAGTCTGGGTTTAAATACGGACCAGATTTGACGATAGGCAATACTTCAGTTTGTGATAAAACTATCAATTGCGAATCTCTGATCAAAAAAAATGCCCAGTTCCTTTTCAAATCAGTTAGTAGAGTTGTAGGCGACTTCTAGTTTCCTATTGTTCATCATCTAACTATTAGGAATCCTAATAGTCTCTAATAGATTCTGATATATTAGTCGATTAGTAACAAAAACTTTTGGAACAGAGCCGTTTGTGAGTCACTGCCTAATGCCGACCTTCACGTAATCAAAATCACAAAAAACGTCCTGTTTCGCGAGAAGCGTCCATAGCAACTTTGTCAGCCAGTCGGCTAGATCTCTTAAGAGTCTTCTTTTGTTGCTGAAATCTTTACTGCCTAAATAACAACAATTTCTTGTAGCTAGCCATCATAAAGTATACGAATCGAGCTGCAGTCAACCTCTACCTATAATATGCAGTCTTCATCGTACATCTCGTTATCTAGAAGAATTTCGTTAATCACAATCTTTTTTTTTTTTTTTTTTTTCACTGAAAGACACGATGTAGCTAAATGTAATGCATCGTCAAGAATGAACATGATCCAATATGGTTACGTTCATTTACCTAAATATGCAGATTTCGCAGCGCTAGTATAAATTAAAATTTTATGATATGGCGATTCCCGTACAAAATTAGCGGTAGATGGCGACATGGTAAGTTCCCTAAAAAGTCTTTTGAAAAAAGAGCTGAAAAAAATTTTTTCAGGGGATGTATCCCTTGTTAAAAATTATGGATGATTTTTAATTGTTTGCAGACGTTGGCATTGCGGTTCTTAATATCCCATATAGCCAATACTTACGGTCCAACAGGTGATCAACTAGTAGATGAAGCGGATCATGTGTTTCAATATTCTCTACAAAAATAACGGTTGATGTTCTCGTATCCTCTGTCCTTCAAAGGTATACATCAAAAAAGTAAACAGGAAAAATTAAATACATTCTTATGAACGTCAGACGAATGTGCCTTATGTATGACTTGCCTCCATGTAGCAAGCCACTTTGCGTAGTCGGTTGAAAGGGGCAAATATAAAATTATATTTTATAGTTTACGGCAAGGTCTCTGAAAAGTTGCATTGCAGACGTATAGCAACAGTGAGAAAACTACTAGGATAGAATATCGAATGGAAAAAACCAACTTATCGTGACCATTATAAATTGTTATTTCTCTCAATGTTTAGCTATAGCTTGCGTTTTTCGATACTGGCATCCTAGTCTAGCGTGATACGGTGACCCCCTGGCTGTATAAAACACATGTAGCGGTGTGGCAATTTATTCCATTAGACAGACTACCAAAAGATAAATTAGCAAGATATGGAAGTTTGCTTCTGAAAATGTTAACGTTTCTACAAAACGTTTGTATATGTGTATCGTTGTCAATAGGATCACTCTATGATTTTGAGTAAATATTACAACTAACATTTTGACCAGTAGGTAAATAGTTTTGGCATTTTTTAAAAATAACATTTTTAAATTGTGTTCTAAGAGTCGTAGTTACATCTATTTCTTTGTTTAGTATTTCAGGCGAATATATATTATAACAAAAAGCTGGTTCAATAGTTTCGGATGTTACCCAAGAGTACTCAGTTTAGAAATATACGCTTATTTTTTTTAATTTGTATTGCAAAAAAAATGGAAACTTGAGTTTAAGAAATTAATTTTTACTAACAAATAAATATGACAAGCCATAAGAAATAATAATAATAATGAAACAGTTCGTTTGTTCCAGAGACAGCTTTGATTTACGCAACTGTATTTTATTTTCTCGTAGTTAAATCTGAGAAGTGTACAGCGACCAACTCTAAGTTATTAAATCTGCTCAAACTCTGCTCAAGTATATTCTAACCAACACACAAATGTACCACATGTTTTTTTTTAACAAAACTATTCTGAGGGTTTGCCTAATAATAGTTCATGTTTTATTTTCATTTCAGGTGACAAAAATGTCCGCCCCAAAAGGTGTGATGAAGGAAGATCAGCAAGGTACTTCTCGGGTGGCTACACAAGGTCAGAGCGTCACAATCAGTGCTCTTGGCCCTAGCACAGAATCGCCAAAGTTCCGTGTTCGTCATAAATGTGGGTTATTTTTGTATTATTTTTGTAAATGTACTATTTTAGTTATACCTATCAATCAGTTACTGATTTCCTGACCAAACGAGTGTAAACAGAAAAGCTTTGGCTTTTGCACTCAAATGTTTTTGCTCATTCCAGCTGGAAGTACATTACCGACCGCCGCGCCAACCCTAGCCGAGGCTACAACTATCGCCTATACAACCACAGCCTCCCCGAGTGCCGAAGCACCAAAGGAAGCCCCCCGGCGGAAACGGAAGAGGCCAGCGGGATATCGTCGCCCTATGCCGGAGGGCCAAGCTCCACAGCAACAAACGGTGCCTCATTCAGGCCCAATTCTGCCCAGACGCAGCCATAGACCTGAACAAGAGCGCAAGCACTCACAGGTGAGACCTCATCAGCAGTTCGCGCAGAACTATCAACCGCAGCAAGAGAAGCATCAACCACCCCAACAGGAACAACAACAACAACAACACGTTGAATTAAACCATCAACCACAGCTTGACTTACCCCAGCAAGCATCCCCTAGTCCAGCCCAGTTACCCTCGCAATATCAAACTCCGCCGCCACGTCATGAAGCCATCAAACCTTTCTCTGTCCCAGCGCCCGTACCGGCACTTGCTTCTCAACAGGATACGCAACAGCAATCGGAAGCCCATCCTATAATGCCCGCACTTCAGTACCCTCTCCCATCCCCACCTTCACTAAAACCTGTGGCGCCAGTTCTGCCTCCTAACATACAACATCCCACTGATCAGCCCCAATCTGAAGCTGTCCCGACCCACCAGCCGCAAGTACGACCTCGGCCCGTGCAATTCCAGCCGCAGCTGCATAACGCTCTACCGATTCCCCGCCCCGTGGTAACTCCCGCTCAAAATCCTCCAAAAGTAGTACCAGTAGCTACAGCTGAGCCCCCCTCTCCTCCCACTCATTCGTTAGTTCACTCTAACCAGCCCCAAGTACATCTTCCTATTCTCTCACTGCCGGCAGTTCCATCATCTCATCAGGAGCCTGTACCTTTACCGCCGGTACCAATCAAGAAAATTAAGCCCCACAAAGCTAAGAAACAGCATCGTGCACCTGACAACTCCGTGAAGCACGCGCCAATTACTCGACCTATCGTTCAACATCCGGTTGATCCGCTTCTATTACCGCCTACGCTGCCCCCACCTACAATTCCTAAGCACACGGCAACGACTGCGAAGTCATCCTTCCTCTCGTACTTTTCCTTCGGTAAGAAGGACGAAATAAAACCGCCTGAACCGGTTCCTGTGCCTCTACCGCTAACTGCACCGACTCCCGGCGTTCAGCAACAGCATCAACAAAACCAATACCAGCATTATCATCGACAACATGCTGCCATCGACCCTTATCAGTCGGGGGCTGCAGAACTACCTTTTAAGGAGATGCCAGTAAAACCACAGAAGTTCCCCAAGACAACAAAGAGCCAGAAGCAATCGAAGCTTTCAAAAAAGCATCATTCTCAGCAATTCGAAACCCCTCGATCCACACCTGCTCAAGGTAATGATGAGTATCCCATTCCACCAGCCGTGCCTATTCCGCCACCGAAGTACGATGAGCCCCACCGGCATGTAGAAGCTGCGCAGCCCACTTTGCAGACAACCGTGACCTCTCCACAGACCTCCTACACGCCCCCTCCTGCCCTGCAAACAACCCGAGACATCCCCCAAACGACATTCCAACAGACAACGCATTACCAACCGGTGGAAACCCAACGGCCGTATCATCATGCACCGAGCTACACCCCGTCACCAATGAACCACCTTCCGTCGTTCCTTTTCGGTTACCAACACGGCCAGCAACCGCCCCAGCAGCTCCAACAGGTTCAATATCACCACTTGTCACCCCCACAGCACTATCAACAACAACAGCAGCACCATCATAGCGTAAATGTGCAGCATTCCCATCAGCAGGCTAAAGTTCCTGAGCAGTTCCCGCAGCAGCCAACACATCCTCACGCTAACCACCATGCACAGCCGCAGCAACAAATTGGCCAGCAGCTTATTCAAACGTTTTCCCAGCAGGTCAGCCAGCAGCGGCAACAGCAACAGCAGCAGCAGAGCCACCAACAACCCCAGGCACTTCTTGTGCAGATGCCACAGAATGTCAATCCCAGTGAGCAAATTGAGTTGCCTGCGGAGATGCTGAAGGCCCTGGGCGTGAAGAGCGTCGCGCCAGGTGTACAGAAACCTACTGATAGCCTTGGACAGAGTCCCGCGCCTGTAGTCGGACACCTCTCGAATGGTAAGGGTGTGGTAGTATTAGACGAAGCGTCGAATCGGCCTTACGTTCGACCAAACACCGCTGCTTACCACGCTTCACCAGAAGTCTACGGGAGTCCAGTGGCGGTTGATGTGTCCAAAACTCCATTCACCAAGGGCATCCCACACGGGTTTCCGGCTCCCTCGAAAATTCAAGTTGATGAGAAAACTCAGGTTTCTCTCTCCGGTGTAGTTTTGTCACATGACGGTAAGTTATTTACATGAACTAGGCTTGTAGATTAAAGTATAACCAATGCATTATAGTCGCGTCATACGTGTTCAGGTCCATATTTTGACTTTGCTCAGCCACATGAAGACATTCGCTCAATTGTTGCCCAGGTGTAGCCCGAAACCCGGGTTGTAGTAAAGTCATTATACATAGTGAGCTGTACGACGATGAGATTATTTATTCAGACACGTGAGGTTTAAGGCTTTCAAGACACGGAATTTTTTTAATATCCAAGATCATCTTTCGATGGCCGAAAGTATCGTGAGGAAAATTACCTAGCCTGAACGTCACATAGACTAATATCGTGTTCAGATAAAAACTGGTTCTCCTTTGTTTAAGCTAGTTCGAAGGAGATCTTAAATTAAAGACAGTCACTATTTGAGATCTTAATTGCAGCCGATTATTAGTCGACCCTGTACTGGAATTAAACACGGTGTCTAAGCGAATCGACATTAGCCAATCTAATTCATACTAACTGGCCCCGGTAGATGGCGTTCATTCTGACCGATACAGTGGCGATTTCAGGTGGGCTTAAGACAACGTACAGCGAGCTGCCGCCTACGCAGGTAAATCTTAACGAACCGTTAAATGTCCACATCCCGATTAGTCAGCTTCCTCCACGACCTGCAGTAAACGTCCGTATCAAAGGGCCTGACGGCAAAGTATCTGAAGTACTCGTGCCACTCCATGAAAGCGTAAGTACACGTACATAAAGTTAAACTTCGATATTTCCACTTGTTCTGATTCAAACGGATATTTGAGGCATCTAAAACTTATAGCTTAACTCCTACTGTAAAACGGTGCGCGATAGTTAAACATTTTAACTTATCGAGTTCACCTACGTACTTCCTAGATGATAAACCATTTAATGCCTAAAAAATTTGTCAACCAATGCTTCATAAGGACCTCAATACGCATTTCTTGTCAGCAGAACGTCAAAAATGGAGGATTTCAATTGCCTCCAATCGGCGGTCTGATTGATCAGGCGGCACACGAGTCCAATGGTTCACCGAAAAAGTACATTCCTACTGACTATTACACTTCTGGGAAACCGGGCCGTTCACACCACCGACTACCCGTTCCCTATACGCAAGCATTTGTGCCGTCCAATCATCAAAGCTCTCTGTTCGCGTCGCCATCGAACCCGTTCCTGCATTATGCTAACCCTACGGGGCAAACCATTATAACAAGTCCACAGGACCCCCTACAGGCAGCCTCTTCCTCTGCTCAGAGTTCATGGATCGGTGGTTGGGGACACAGCATTCGCAGTGTCGGCAGCCGAGTTGGATCGATCTTCTCAAGGAAGGCGTTGTCCAGCTAAAGCAGCGCATCCCATCCTATATTTACCCAGACGCTTAAACACTGGTTTACCTACAGCAGGCGAATACAAGTACAGCCACTGATGAAAACCGATTTTAATTGAAATATGGACATAAATCATCGGAAACCGAAGAACAACATGTGTTTTTGAATATGTGTGTACACGACGGGGAAGCAGCTAGGCATAGCCCGTATTATTATTACATATGAAAATTATTACGTACGTTTTTACGTATGAAAAATACGGAATGAAAAGAGGAAACTTATACGAAATTAATCAGGTAATAATAAAACACGGTGCCAGTATGAGCTTGATGGTGCCAACAATAGTGACACGCAATATTAACACATATGGGTTATGAAAATGAGTGTAATACTGTGAACAGAAGGAAACTGAATCAGCAATTACGTACGCAACACGTAAGCGAATTCGTTGTGAATACGGGAAAGCTTTTAAGCGCTTAAAGATCAACCGAACAGCAAAATCTACAGGGGGCGGGAGAGAAGATAGAAGTGAAGTTTGTCGTACGAATGAATGAGTCAACGTGATGGTAGTTGATATTGTTCTTTTTCTAAACTATCTTTTATAATTTATGTCAGCTCTTCATTTTTGGGGTCGTGCGTTCTAAAATAGGACCATGGCCCTAGCAACGGTGTCCGACATTTTTCATCTCCTCATCGAGACAGGCGTTGCGGAAGACTTCTCTGTATATATAACACCTCAGCGTTTGTTGGTTCGTCAACTGCCAAGAAAGACAATTTTTCGAAAATAAAAATTAAATAGTTCTCAAGTTCCATTAAATAAATACAAGCCACATTCGCGTCATCATGTGTAACTGCGAGTGACTGTAGAGTAGCGGATGGTTGGGATTCTTAGGAAAACAAGAATTAGGCCGAGAGCGAGAGAGAGCGAGAGAGAGAGAGAGAGTGAAAGAGAGACAGAAAGAAAACAAAGCGGGAGATAACAATATATTATTTGTAATAATTATAATGATATTAATTATTATTATTATTATTATTATTATTATTATTATTATAGTAAATATGAATAAAGTACAACAACGAAATCTAACCTATTGAAAAATGTGTGTATTCTTGTTCTAGAAAGAATGGCTAAAAAAATGGGACTTTGGAAAACCATCATAATAGAAGTACTTCTCTTAATAACCCTTCCGCTGAATTTCTTTAGGGCCTTGATAGGTGTCGATTGTTATCAACAATTAGATCGATAGAGCTGACTTACGATTGTCACTGAAAGGCTGAGTGTTTACAGGCACAATTGTGAATTTGGCTCAGCAAGCATTGAGGAGTTACTGTAGGCTGTAATTGCTATACAAGCCTACATCAGAGGAGGAACAAGACACTTTAGGACTAGAATCCAAAGGGTATTTCCAATGGGAAAAACGGTAAGGTCTTACACCGGATGAAGGTCTCTTTGTATCATTCTCATACAGTAATTATCCCTTCTCTAAAAGTAAAGTAAAATCCGACCATAAGTAAATATTTGGTAGTTCAAATATTGTCCCCGTAGAAATATAACGGGTTCTTCTTCAAGACCAGTTACACACGGTACGTATGAGAAACTTTCCAGGGTTTGTCGAAGTTGAAGTTTTTCGCTACAGCATATAATTATCTATAGCTTTATTCTATACTGGCAAATTAAATCAATTACAGTATAAACAATGCATTGCTAGCAAATTACAAATATAAATCTATGCATATGTACATATATGTTTTTTTTCCAAATAATTTGATTAGAGATCGGTAGTAGTAATGGGTCAAAGATCACATTTGTAATCTTTGAGTTAGCTTCTAAATAGATCTACTCAGAAACTTACATTGTAACGTGTAGTTTCAACCTGAAAACAACATATTCTTTTTATACCATCAGGGCGCCTATGGGGCCAATCATCATGCCGAATAATTCTATACTCGTAGAGAGAAAAACTGATAATACCACATCACATATGGTCAATGCAATGATTTTTGCTCATCACTCATTTTTCATACCGCCAAAAAGGTGGCTAACTTTCTTGCAAAAAAATATGGATTTTCCAAAAATAAACGCACCTACATATCTCTACGTTTCGAGGTCCATGGCCGGTATCGCCATTACGTATTCGATAACACGGCTGGCTCCCACCAGGAAAAAGTCTGTCCATGTTCGGGCTCGAACCTAGACCACAAGACGCAAATACGTTATCCAGTAGGCTATCGCTGGAACAATTAACTATAGCTAGCAGAATAGAGTCGCCGTTTGATACAAAATGCCTTATGGTCCAGTTTAGTGTAATCAAGCTCAGGGTATTGAGGGCGTAATGTTTGCTTGCGGGGAAACGCGTACTTACATGAGCTTTGAGAAGCCCGTAGTGCACCCCACTTGCAAGGAGACTGGTCTGTACGAAAAAACAGATATCAACCAGCAGATATTATTTCCCATTGTCAAACTGCATGCATAAGTGGGATTTCGTGTTCAAAGTATGCTTTTTAGCCTTATAGTATTTTATTATCGTTCACAAGAGCATGATTAGGGTTAAAGTATAAACAAAGAATATATGATTATATTATATTTCTGAAATCTTAATACGTTCAACGCGTTAGGACTTGATTCAAGGGTTTTAAAACTAAATTGTCGTATATATATATATGTATATATATCATCAACGCGTTTCCATAAAACATCACACAGTTCACCTCCTCGCTAATTACATGGGCGAGAGAAAGCGCGTATTGTTGAAAATGCATATTCTTTTATATATCTATTGCCAAAAAAAGCCCATCGGGCAGCATGGCGTCAGCATATCTTAACTGATAATCCAGTCAGCTGACAAATATTTGGTTATTTTTCCACACCTGGTGTGCACGATGTGTTATTGGCTGTGTTTGAAATAGGCTTTTTGAACAGTTCAAATAAGCGCGCCAACAGAGCAACGACAAAGATGTTGCAGCTGAACATCTTGTGATTAGTGTGGCTGGCGATGTAACCTTGTAGATGCTAAGCATTGTCATTCTCTAGGTCAGTATGAATGCAATACTTGCGTTCGTAACGCCATTAGCGATTCCTTCATGAGTGAATCAGAGAAATCAAACTACTAGATAACTGTTCCAATCTACTTTTTCTTAGAAATATGCAAAGAGTGCTTCCGATTGCCGTTACTTTCGATACTCCAATATGCCTAACGCGTCTGAATAAGCGTTCACGTGATCCTGATCTTCCTGCAATGTGGGACAGTGTTTGCCCGTTCAGATTTTGAATTCAATATTAAATGCTCTCATAAACAGTGGGATAGGTAAAAGTTCACTGCAGAGTACGGATTGGGCATGTAAATAGACTTAGTAGTTATTTAATCGAGAGTTTAAGACCTTGCGGTGGTACCGACCTAGCCTATGCGGTCTTTGGCTTTTCATCAGATTACGCCTAAATATATGCCAGACTTCAGTTTCATTGGAGTCAGGCGAACGTATTTTAGGGGCTTGTTGTGGCCTAGGTTTGAATCCGGGCATAGAAGCGTTTCGTTTTGTGCCAGCCGTCTGACAAAACGTCTAACAGCGGTCGCGGACCTAAAGGGTCAAAACATAGAATGGTATGTTGAATAAAGTAAAGATTATTTTCTAAAAATCACATTATATCTGCTTTCGTGTACGAAAAGTGTTAATTAGTCTGTCTAGGAATAATCATTGTTCAAAGCCAACATGAGACGCGCAAGAAAAAAACCTATTGTATTTAGAAAATGCTAGCTGGTCCTAAGAAAATTGCTCGCTTCAAGTTTTTTAGTTTCGATCATCCTACGAGCCGTTGTAGAATAATTAGACGTAACTTTATTGTTAAGTGACAGCTGCGAGAAACACCTAGCGTGAGCTTGTACCAGGACTCGGTCTGGATAATAAGTTAACTTGTCAATGGGTTTCATATAGAAATAAGTTGTTTCGCTGTGAGATTACTATCTTTCTGTAATGTGTGTAACGATTGCTTATGACGTCTTCTAACAAACTATTACGAGTCACGTTCACGATCCCGAAAGTTGCCTGGAGGTTTATAATGATTTTTTTTTAAACAACCATTTGACAGCCTGTCGACAGTTGACAACTGAACTTCAGGACTCTCGATCCAGAGTCGAGTCCGCTCTACTCGTCCTTCCACCGCGCCAGTCTCAATATTTACTTTAATTGCTTCTCTACTTTAGCCACGGTTGATTAGTTACAAAGGATCGATATCTATAAGTGGTATTGAAGCTGGGCTCGTTACTTTGGCGAAGATGAACGCGAAGCGGCCAACCTAAAACGATTAGGTTGTCAGCCAAATCTGCTTGTTTTTTTAGATTTGGCGATAATCGCTTCGGGTAGTTCAGTCGTTTTCACTAGATCCATTGCTTTGGGATGAAACTACGTGCTGCACACACTCTCATGGTCTGACCCGATGACTATAAAGTTCGATCTATTTTGCCCGTTAATGTTCCAGTTCAGTTCAGAGTTCAGCGGGCTGACGATGGCACGATCTAGAAGAAATTACATGCGAAAGACTTCGGTGGATAAATAAATCATTTTTTTGATACTTAAATATTTATCGCACGGGCACGCAGATCGTAGTGTTTATCAAGGCGGAGTGTAGGAACATTACCTTAATCTCTCAAGAACGCTTTTCCAGTCTATTAGAAAAAACTTTCTGCACAGAAACATTTCAATATGTCGTTTCTAGGCATAGACACTCGTCGATACGTGAAGATATCTCCATCTGCGATGATGTTTCCGATCGACTCCAGTTCCAAACAGCAGAAGTCACTGCTAGGTGAAAGTGCCAGCTTTTAGCCAGCGCATAGGGGTTCCGTCCGAAAGCAATAAACAATATTTGTTGTTTCTCGGAATTGCAGTTGATCAAATGAGCAGCAGGTGTTTATGGGTCACGCCGCTTCCGGGCCCACAGGTATCGTTAGCCACGGTGCGAAACGTATCTTAGAAGCGTCTGGGTTTCGCCGTGCACCCTAACAAGCCCGTATATATTGTTTTAGCAAATTTCTCGATAGCTACAAAGATTCTTTTTGGCTGAAACTCTCCAGATCGAATGGAAAGGACCAGATGCAGGCGCGATCTTAACTAGACTCGCGGGATCCGGAAGGTGGGAAGGCAGTAAACAAACTGTGTCACAATTCGAAAACATAGTATATATTTTTAGTCGCCTAAAAAGCAGCAGATTATGTTTTTCGTTGGTTTGATTTTTCCCTTCGTGTAGCAAAAATGTTCCGCTAGAAACTACTATAACGAAGCGCCTATAAGAATGTTTTTACATCCTTGGGATGTATATATCGGAACAAAATCGGGCTAAATGGCATTTGAATTCTTTAACATTATAGAGACTAACTATTATCTGAGTCTTTTCTTATCGTTAATTTAAACGTATTTAATACGAAAGTTTCTATTAAGATGTTCGGCATGGATCCACGGCTTATTTTTTTCTTTCTAAACTCTTCTTTCGATTGACCCACAAAGCGCATTCCGATAAACTGAAGTTTCGGCCATCAAAAATCGCCTTTTTAATAACTTCATTTATATTATAACATTAATAATTCCAATTTCCAAATTACCAAATGAAACTACTGTCAAATATCTTGTAAACGACAAAGTGTAGATACGACCGAAACTACATTCGCAGGACATAGAGGACGTAGTTTCGGAGAATGTTAAATATTACAAACACAGAATAACCAAATGTAAGTTGTTATTTGTTTTCGATGTGGTTGTCTTTAGAAAACTTCAGAACCCATAACAGGTGCTTCACCACGTCGTGTTATTTGAACTCAACATGAGTTAAGATTAGCTAGTTTACATCCCGCTGTCGTTGAGTGATTAATCTAAAGAACAGATTATGCTGTAACTACAGTAAGTAAGAATTTACATCTAAAAAAACAGTAGAAGTGATACTTCTCTTCCACAGCTGCATCAACCAAGAACCTCTCTCTTTCCTTAATTAATTTCCTTAATTGAGCTCTATTTTCAGTTTGCGCAACGATATATAATACATGTAGCATAATATATATATAGTATATATAGAATTGGAAGCCCTCACAGCTCCAACTTCCTTATGTTCCATAGAACATTACCAGATTCCATATAGAACAGACCTGTTCTACTCTGGGAATGTCTTGCAGTTATCTCTTACAGTTATATCTTGCAGTAATATCTCTTACGATAGAGTAAAATCGATTATTTTGTCAATAAAACTCCAATATGAAAAGAGGCAAAGGTATTTTGGTCGCACTCAATCATCAAATCAATGGTCGTATACAGCAGACACGTTCAATGAGCGGTAGCAAAAATTCTGCTACCGAAAGCTGGAAAACAAATGCACTCGGTTACCATATTGGACAATGACATATGGCAAAACTTAGCCATATGTGTATATTGGTGTCATTATTCAACTCTCACTGAATACGGCCCTGGAACGGAGGTTAAGCCGACTGTTAAACGAATCTAACGTGTCTTACGTTCGGATTAGGACCGATCCCAAGTTGGTAATTCAAATATCGCGCCACCTTCTGCTCCGTAGTGATACTTCATTGTCGCCAAATCGGACAGCCTAACCAGAGAAGCTACCGAGTCGTACAATTTGTTTAGAACTTTCCCCGAACTGCGCCTTTTCTAGTACGAACAGATGATATCAAGTTATTTTCTAACTTTCCTAGAACGAGTAACCATACGCTCAAGTGCACAGTTCTGTTTTATGTTGGACATTTACAAAGAGAGATAACTGTTCATCGTACCACGTACCAACAACAAATCAAGTTAATTACATCTAAGCTTAAAAGATGTTGTCAATTATGCCGCTTGGATAATACATCGATTGGTACAGATAAAACCAGAAATGAAATGTTTTCTACATTTGTGTCAATGTACCTTCTATGATCACAAAATCTGAACGGCGTAATCGTTACAAAATCATTCTACCATACTTTTGACATAATTGATATTTCGGAATTAAACGATATTGCCGATGGATGGCAGAGATGTTGACGATGATTAACTTAAATTCCTTAAAAAAAATTACGTATCAGTCCTGCTTTCGACACACTCACAGACATTGGCACCCAGTATAATTTACTCCACATTATAAAGCACATATATTTTAAAAGAACTGTTGAGAAGCAAAGGATACTTTAGATCAACAAAATAAAATTAATTTTTTTCTGCAGTGATCCATAACATCCTTAAAACCTATTAATATTTCTTTTTTTATAGTGTGCCGCGCAAAAGGCTGAAGTCAGCTACTCAATTCCATTTCTTCTGGGCTTCGTTACTGTGCTTTATAATCCGGCAAATAACTTTGGACAAATTTAAATTCAAAGCCTCAACAGATTCAACTTAAAGGTATAGTTAATGTGCATGATTAATACGTGCATAAAAGTTGATAGGACGTGCCGACCTTAGCCTTTTTCCATGAAAGTTACGCTCAGGGTTGGGTTCAGAGACAACTGACGTATTCTTTGAAAATAGATATAACTCATAAATTGATTTAGAGATTTTTAACCAAAAACGAACCCTACACGCACGGCCGTTGTTTAAATAGATGAACATATAGATAAGGTCAAGTAACCTGATTGCGTTAACGTAGAGTGAATATTGAATTCAAATTTGATGACTTTGCAATAGAACGACTCGAGGTATATGCCTCGAAAGTGGATCTCGACGAACTGACTAAGTTAGTTTCGATGTAAGTTTTTGCAACTATTACTATCGAAGCTGCAGGATTGAACTTTACGAAACATAGCAATATCACAAGTTACAGCTCGCTGGCAGTCTATTTTAGAACAATTAATACTAATATTGCTTACTCTTATTTTTTTATACTCGATATTCTAATTAATCAATATCCTTAATTTCAATCGGAGTTGAACTCTTTGCACCGACACGTTTTGCGTATATTCCGTAAGTCGTGGTCGATATCAGATACAGGGAGCGTGAAGATATATAATAAGAGCTGAACCTGAATTAAGGTGATTTTCATGTGAGAACCTTGAAAGCTCTTCCGCTTAAAGTGCAGGAAAAATTCTGTCTTTTGCTCTTTTTTTTTGCTTGGATTGCTTCTTCTGTCCCTCAGAAGAGCAGGAATGCACAAGATTTCTGCACAACAACTTCGCGTAATTTTGATACTCTGTCAGGTCTTCATCGACTGTATCATAATCGTGATTTTCATCCAACAAAGATCTCAGCTCCAGTCACTCTTCGCACAAAATGCCGATCGCAGATGGTTGACTAGATGCGTATCAGCCTCATCAGAACCAATTCTCGTACCGTTGAGTACGACTGGCCCAACTGACAACGAGCACCAAGAAACCCAGCCCAATAGTTGAAAACCGAAGTCTCATCACCACTGTGATCACATGTTTTCGTGAACCTTTTATCTCTAATTTATACTCTGTCCATCTGTATGAAATGCTAAGCATTTCATACGGAAACCGTTAGCTAGCATTACTTAATACGCCAAAGCACAATGGGGTGCATTAAATAGTGGCAATCGTTACAAACGCTGCAGTTTTGCTGATCTTTCGGGAGAATTTCGGGAGATCTTTCTTGAGGGAGTATTCGGAAATTTACTCAAGGCTATAGAAGGTTAAGCAGATTTCCATGGTTTCCGAAGTAACTTCTTTTACCACTTTTATTCTTCCTTCATTTGACAACTCTATCAATATTTTGATAATTAGATAAACTTCATTTCACGTAAAGCTCTGGCTATACTGTTGAGGAGTTTCTAGGGTTCTAAAGAAAGTTAAAAGTTTCTGGAGATACACTTTTACGGATTTGCTTACTTTTATTTCGGTAAAGAAAAAAAAGAACGTACGAAAAGTTCTTTGCAAAACTATTACATTTTACTTATTAACTTTGTAAACACCCCTTTTCCTTCACATGAGAAGTTACGAATAAAAGACTCAACTAACTATGTATAGGCAGCTGATTTTGTCAATCCTGATGGCACGTATAAGACAATTATTTTCATGTTACGACTAAGCTATGTTCTCCAATGAAATATCTATCAATCAATGCATTGACTGCATCAATTAGCACTAACGCTGAATCTTCCATTACAAGGACTCAGCCTGTTGGTATTCCTTCAGTAGGAACGGTAGTTACTTAGGAAGCATAGTTTAATCCTTCTTACCTTATGAAAACATAAGCCTATTTCAATTACTTAGTAACTACCGTAACAAGTAAACAGAGTGCAATCGGATTTGTACGACGGTGAGTTCTTCCTAGTCAGATTCGCTGCATTGATTGTATTTCACACAAGGTTGTCACCTCATAACGATTTGTTCGACACTGAACTGTGAACCTTTTTATTATTAACTGGCGAATATCGCACGTATGCTTGTTTCTTTTCTAGAATACCGTAATTAATTTTTGTGCCATGATTTAATTTTTCCATAATTTAATAGGCAGCTTGGAGGATAACTTTGAAGTCGCGAGGGGGTAGATCGCAAGGAGCCCCGCAAGACTCCTGTCCAACAGAGAAAGAGCAACTCGACATAGTTGACTTTCACCTTTAAAACTTCATAGGCACGTTATCGAATCCGATCATTTTATGGACTATTACGTTTTTCATTAGCATCTATGAAAGGGTTTTCATATATCAAATAGAACACATAAACACATAATAACACTTGAATAATATGTAAACACATCTGTATGGACCATAGAATAATTAAATATTTTGATAGAAACTAGTCTACTCTCTTTAGTCTTGACCCAGTATCACCTTGTTACTTATACATATATTCTCGTAGAAGCACAATAAATGATTACCTATGGTTAATGAGAGGATCCTTATCGAATTTGCGTTCGTTCTCTCGAGCACTGTAAAGTAAGAAATCAAAAACGCATTTGTCTCATAATACTAAGACAGCTTCAGTTGAGTCCCTTTAAAAATATCGACGATGATTGTTCCCGTTCGCCATCTTATGGATCTAAGGTGAGAAAAACACAATGAGAAATTAACACTTTAGGCCTTGGATAAACTAACAGTGAAAAGGGGAAAAACAACATCTATCAAGCGAGTTAGCTGGAAACAGTCGTTAACTTGATGAGAATTTTAAGAAATTGAAGAACATCTTCTGGGCAGCTGACGAACCTGAGGGCCTGTCAACGTATGCATGTCGTCGGACCAACAATCTAGTCTAAACTCATCCTGGCTTCGAACTTCCGTCACGTGCTTTTGTTGTAAGTCTCGTCATTTTTGCACCTTACCTGTTTTGCGAAAAGGACTTTGAAAAATCACAAGACCCGAAGTTCTATATTTTAGCTTTTCATAAAACTTGCACTAGGCAACCGTGTTTTCCAAAAGTACGAGTTTCGATCATTTGAAGGTCAGGCTCCGCAATCAACAGATTACCAGCCTTAATTAATTTAACTCCTTGTAGTAAAGGCTGCAGTAAACTGTATATATAGGTATTAGCATTAACCAAACTCTATGTGCCTATTGATTTGCTGTTGGTCCGATAACGGATGACCCTCTGTATCCCTCAAAATTATCGCTACTTAATGCATAATAAGTTTATTCCGAAGCTCGTCGTCATTTGCCATTTGCTTTCCGTGGCCTTCCTCTGAGGTCATGTTAATCTGGCAAAAAGATACGTCGCCGTTTGCGCAGCTTAGACGAAAACATCACTAAATATTAAATCCACTATTCTAATTAAAACATAAAAAAGAAAGGATATCATAATAATGAACGCTGATGTTGCAGAAAACGTCGATCGGTATGACGCTTTTTGCAGTAAAGTGTTAAGAAATTAGTTTTTCTAACTCCGATGATAGCTTGATTATGGTTAAAGATATGATTAAAGGCTATGATTGACCAAATTATTAAGCTACTCCACAAAGACCAGCACCAAGACGAAGCTTGATAGCCTTTGCTATTTATTAATGAGTAACCGTAGTTGAAGTTATGCAAAATTAAACGAGGTTCTACGTACTTTCTTCATGACTGAACTTACATGGTCCTTTCCGTTTATTAGTTATACTTCGAGGACAATTGTTGTACAGTAAAAAAGAGCAGAAAATTCATTTGAGAACTTCATTTCTTTGAGGCAAGTTACATGCTACAAACGGAAAAACAAATTGTATAATTGGGAAATGCCTGATTAGAATATATACATATATTTTTTCTTTGATAGTCCCAATTTGATGCATATTTATTAAGGGAAAAAACTGTGAATCACGAAAACATGCGTCACAGCTTTACAAATGCAGTGCCCTTTCCATTAGTATTATCAATTTACTTTGTACAGTTTCCACTCGATTTAAATAATTGATCGATAAACAACAAAACTATGATGCAAAACCGTCATATTTATATATTTCATACGTCAATGATAAATAACTGTGTAGTTCATTCCTATTTAGTGTAATTTCAATAGCGTAAAAAGTTCAATAAAATTATTCTTGTTGTCATTTACCACGGGCGATAATAAACTTTCGCTTGTAAAAAAAAAACAAGTTAAACTAACTATTGACTGTGATACGATATAGATAGGCTAGTGTTTTGCTAACATTCATTCTGCCAACATGAGTTTCAGTTAGAAATTTTATTACACAATCTCAGATTTATTAGACAATCGACGTGGGTTACGTATGACGCTATCAAGCCCGGCCGAAGCAATTAAACGCTGTCGTACGTCTCTTTCCTGACCGTATTTATATGCTAACGTATTATCACTGCAGCAACGATTTATTCACAACTTCGAAATTATAGCTCCAGCGGGTTCCGAACCAAGTGTAGCCTTATTTCCATAACGAAACGAAAATGAATTGAATGTTACTGTAGATAAAATTTTTTAAATGGACGATAATTGCAGCTGTTGCAAAGTGGCAAACTAGAACAATAAGGCCCCTTGGCATTATCGGTCGTAGTACCGACTTCGAGACAATCTTCGAGTCTCGCTCTAATTCGACGTTATATTTATCCACAAGCATTTGATTTTGCCTAAATTTGTTAGCATGTATCAACTAATCTACGTAATACAAACGAGGCACGTTTATCTTTACGGTATAATTACATAGATTTGTCTCCAATTGGACATACATCATTCGTTTGTAGCCTAATTTGACAAATACACACACACACACACACACACACACACTCACACACATACAAATACAACGCAATATTGTACCTGCCCTTGATATCTCTTCGAATATGAGCGGTATTCCGGTCGTCGTTAAGACACCTTGTATGCGTTCGCCAGTTCTTTGTATTTCTTAATATCCAAGTAGAATTTTCACAACGAACGAACGAACGAACGAACGGAGCGTAACTTATGCAGAGACCCAACTTTCCATTAACTTGTGTGACTACTTGGTCGCCACAGAAGAATATACACACCTTTCTACAAGATAACTAGCAAAACAGCGTATTCGCCAGACGATCGCATATACCATCCTTGGTACTGAAATGAAGCAATAAATGTTGCGAAGAAGCATAAAATATAACGATGACAATAAAATGCACGTAAGAAGTGTATAAACTCACAGCGAAAAAATGGACTCGAAGATAATTTTGCTTAGCCCTAAGTCACAACGTTGGAACTCCAATAGTTTTGTGAACATCTAAACCTAGCCGATCTGCACCTTCTCTGATGGAACAAAACCTCTTTAGCGATAAATGAAAAATAGACTGCCCGAAGGTGTGCTCATCCATGTACGACAAACACCCAAAGACATCGATAGACCTCTACAAGTAAACAATTTCCAGTGTATTTTAATTTGACCAACAAGATTTAGTCAACTTTCAGGTCTGGTATCCTAAATCCTGAAGTGCTTTTGCATGTTTTGTATGTGTATATACAACATCGTATGTTTAATTATATCATGTGAGTAGATCAACATCGAAAAACGTCTTGCATTACCTATCTCATTTTCATAATAATAAAATTTCATAATTACTGATAATTCGTTTCAGAAAGGTTTATTGTTAGTAGAATTCACGTGTTCAATAGCTGTTATTTAAAACTCAAGCTTTTTTTAATCGTGTTGCATTTCAAATGGGCTGATCCGTTAGCTATGTATACTGAAAGCATTTGCTTAGTGTATCAATATCGATTGACAGCTCCACTTCACGGTGGAATAACGGCAAATTTGGTTATAACTTGAAGTGAGGAAATGCATCAAGTTAAACGGCTGCCATATTCTATGCCGCAAGGAACATTCGAAAGACGAGGTACATATTTCGAAAAAAAGACCGCCTAGACTAAAGGTTCACTTGATGCTCTGCAAACGAGCCTTGCCTATTATATGTTGAATGCAAGAAAAACCTACTTGCATTGTGACACAGTTGATTGCGTTCGTAGGCTTACCTTCATAATTTTCATCTCCTTATACTTTTAAATATTCGTAGGACAATCAGAACTAGTCAAACGTATCATGAATTTTGATGACGCAGTTGTTGCAGAACGCCTGATACAAAGCGCAGGACGCTTAACTCTTTTACTAAACGAAGACAAACACAATCTTTCATTGAAATCAAAAAAATCGCTCAAACGCCTTTTGCTGTTTAACGAAAACTATCATTTTTTGGGGAGCATAATGGCGAGAGTTCGAAATCTCAATCGAAGGCGCCATAAGAATACGATAAGCGACATCTTTCTAAATTATTCTCGGTTTGTTCATGGAATGGCCGACACCAGAAAATATGAAATGCCATGGAACGTCGATGATTAGATGAACTGAGAATGGAGCTGTCGCTTACCGACAGACAATCCCATTCGTCGGAGGTTCAGCAGAACTTCTGTGGACGACAAAGTGCTTAGGAATCTTTGAAGTACGGATAACAACATGCTAATTATCTTCAGGCGATTGCATCGGCATTTTTGTCGTAAATGTTAATGAGTACGAGGAAGCAATTCAATTGCGGTGCAATGAGGGATCAAAGCGGATAGGACTATTTGAGGATGCACTTTTGAAAAAGCGAATTTCCATATCGATTTCTATAAAGAAAAGTGTAGAACAACATAAAACAGATCCAGATAGAACAAACCACCTTCACGATCAGTACTATTTTCATACAATTTGTATAAAAATTTGAAACACTAGTCGACATGACCCTGAGTCCCAACACTGATTGCAGTTTGTCCAAAACTCTTCGACCAAATAGGAAGTCGTCCACTAAAGGCTGATGGCAATTGGATTGTCAAAATCTAATAATGTAGACGGAAATTGTTTGTTCAAAATACAAGAAAGCCTTTTCGAAACGAAAATATAGAATAATAGGGTTCGTGAAGTACCTTTTTTTTTTTTTTTTTTTTTTTTTTCTTTATGGGAATGTCCAGTGTCTCACGTGAACGTTTGAAATCATTGCTGTGCCTGCCCGTCACATGGCAAGCGGGCGGTTAGCTGCGCTAAGTTTCGAAAAGCACACTAACTACAGCACTTGTAAGTTATAATGCGGATACCTCCGGCAAAGTTACGACGGATAAGGATGATGTTTTTTAACAATGAACACTCATTTTATGTTACAGTAATGTATTAAAGAGGCAACGTTTTGATTAACTGCTCCTGCAGTATTATTCCTAAGGTCGCATAAAAACACTATCGAGCAGATTCTTATAGCAAAGATAAGGTGTTGTTGATAACCGACTAGCATGGTTTTCTAGCACCTTGTATTCGTCACACCAACTCCGCACATTAGTACGTATTCCTTTGTTTGTTACCTTTCTTGCCGGCTGCTATGCTTGCAGGTGGACCCCTCAATGGCAGCTTTCGTTCGGGCAAGCTCTGAGCATATTTATTACGGCAGAGAGTTCGGATCACCCAACAGAATCTACGATAATAACGAGTCATAGCCCGCAAACAACAATTTCAAAAGAGTTGATTCTGAGATGCTCGTTTTTACAGAATCTTTCAAGTACTGATCCATATTTGAGTCCGTATACAATTGACGCGCAGCTATGGGTTTTCACTGACCTTTATCACTCTCTCAAAGAACGGTTAACGTCTATCCATCAACTCGTTTAGGTATCCGGATTGTGCAAGAGGATTTCGTTTAATCGTCTGTCCTCCGATCGACAGGTATTGAAGTACCTAAGGAAGAAAAAATTCTTGACATGGTGGTTTCTACAACTTGCATTCACTCCGAGGAGGGCAGGATTATGTTTCGTTAATAAAGGCTGTAAAAGAATGACCGGGTAGAGATACAGCCGAGAAGTAGCGTGTTCCAAAATCCATAGTTAAAGGAATTGGTGGTAAAGAAAGCGCAGGATTACTTCTTCCGGGCTATCAATGATTCAAGCCAAAGCTAAAAACATCAATAACGGAGGTTTTTAGGGAAACTTGTTAAAGCTCGTCGCTTACATGGATAGTTAGTGGAACGAGATCGACGCACTTTGATTTGATCAGCGACATCAAAAACTTCTCTTTTGTACCTAACGGTTGTAAAGCTTATTAAAATGATATCGACATCGAAAAAAAATGACATCGTGGAGAAGCTGTTCTACATTTACTGCACTCTATTTAGAGCACTGTTCGGCATTTTACGCATGGTACATATAAAAAACAAATAATTTTTCACTGACATAATGAAGAAAAATCATAATCGAGAAGGTATTTTCTAACAAATATATTGCAAGTTGTGCTGATTCGGCGTATCGGGAACGTTGGCTTACTGTCACAAGCATTCTAACAGAAGATAACTAAGTCTTTTGTCTGGATAAAAAACACATTCTAACAGACATTATAACAGAGACCTTTTCGACGACTACATATTCCCGAAAGCCCAGAAAGTTGGAAAAAACCCGCGGTTGCGGAAGTTAGCTCAGAGACGCGCGTGCATGGAGTGTGACATCAGTTTCCGATTCATACTGGCGCTTCACTCATGAATTCTGTTGTGGATGGCCTTTCGAAGGCTCTAGCTATGCAGCCCCTTAGCAAACGGCTTGCTTATTACATGACCGTCGGAATCGGAAGTGAAAGTTCAAAGTGACATGGCCGGAATGCTATTGCTTGTATCAGTGGGGTCTCTCTCTGTGACCCAACGTTAACGAGGTAATTCGGCATTGTGCTTTATGTGTGCATCCTGACTCCCTGAGGGTTCACGACTCATATGGAACACCTATCGGGTGCAATTTGTTTTATATTGTGTACAAATATAAATATTGAATGTTCAATGTCTTTTTAATCTGATAAGCGAAAAGAAAAGAATGAATCACACCACATAGCATTATAAAATATTATGATTTACCGGCATTTCCAGGTTTTGATCTTATTCCACAATCGTTTTCTAGTTTGGTAATAGTAGTACCATCTAATTATTCCTTGTATAAAAAGGAATGAGCTGTTTGTTGCAATCGAACACAGCCAACTGTTACAATCTGTTCTTCGTATTGTACAGGTTTTCCTTGATGATATATCATGATACAGAACGCTAGAACTTGTATGTTAATAACTACAAGTATCCTAGCACTTTCTGTTCATTATTATTATGAGAAACAAAATGAGAGTAATGGGCACAGGTAAAAGCGAATCACCCCTATTGATTCTGCAGGAAACAGACCTTTTATGCCTTTCAATGATTTCACATCCATTTCAGCCCAGTTTTCAAAAACGGTTCTGCCTATTTTATATACATCGGTGATTGCCTCAGAACCTTGTTGATTCCTCCATAAGGTTCACTTTCCTCATAGGAAATTCTGCAATAAAGAGGAAAAAAAGGTCGTATATTTCTTAAAATCCATGTAAAAACAAGATAATTCATGTAGATGTGTTTCGCGATTAATTATGATAGAAATAAGTGGTTTGAGATGGGGACCGGCATTATGGCTAGCAAGTAAAAGCTGCGCAGAAAAACAGGCTCTGATGCTGAATTTGTTCATGGAATAAGTTTCTGTTTTTCTTTTTTTACAATTTACTCCGATTTGACCAATGGTATAAAGTTTATCGTGTAATAATGTTCATAATGATAATATTGGATAGATATATAATTATTTAGTATATAATTATTAAAGACGAGAGGAATCGTTCATTTCACACACCAATCCGCAACAAGCTAACTGATTTTAAGCACGCAATTGGTGGGCTACGCCGTTTTAGTAAATGGCTTCCACCCGCACAGGAAGGCTTTTTCTATTGAGTGTCGGTTTGAGAAGGCTGCAAGACGTTTATTGGCGACGACAACCGTTGCAACCCTGTAGGTATTCCTGCAGCGCCTCTTGAAAATATAAGGTAATAATAGGTATTTAATTAATTTTCAGGAAGTATACCACAAGCACTCAAGGTTGACATCTTGACCTTACCCTCAAATTACAAGTAAATTCGTTTCGTATGAAAATCTCATAACGAACATATGGCTAAACGTTTTCCGTTTCTTATTAGGAAATGAGACAGCAAAGAAAATGTTACTGATAGATTTAATCAAGTAGACGCTGTTTAGTATTATCGAGGGCTGGCATGGAATAACCAGTGTTAACATTAGAATGAGTCCACCCTGTGTACTAAAATTGCGAATTTTGGTTGCAATTTACCAATATCGTGAAGAATCGGTAATATTTGACTTTAGCAGGTCTTAATGTGGTGTCTAAGGGAATTTCATGGATGAGCGCAGTATTTTAGGCCAGAATGGACTAACAAATAGAAAAAAAGTCACATTCGAGACCTTGCGACTCGGATTTACTTATAAGTAGAGCCTGCATCAGCGCATTGTTTTTAAAGCTAGTCAAAAGTTATTCGAAATTATCTGCTATCTTTTGGCCTACTTTGTAGCTCTGCTATCATTGGAGGTATGGTGCAGCTCAATAAATATGATTGTGTGCACTCGACACCTCTAATATTCTGTATTGTTATTATTTACGAACAGACCCACTATCGGTAGCGGCTTCAGTACATGCTAGCTTTGAACGTCTATGCTGTCGGCACAGATTTCAGGCTTAAAGGTTATGGCACTACAATTTTTAACCCCAAAGGAGTTGCTTGTTCAGTGTTTATTTCTCTAGAATCCTCTCAATAATGGCTCTGACCTTACGTATCACTGAATGCATGCCACTCAGATGGTGCTCACTGATTTTCGCGGTTCCTTTAAGGAAGAAGCTCTGAGGGAAGCTTGTATTATTATTTCTGGCTAGCTATACTTGTGCCTCAAAATGGGTGAAAGAAATTTCTCAAAATGGGGTTTTCTGCAAAAGACGTGCGTTGATGTTCCTGGATGAGTTTTTTACGTGACTAGTAGTGTTGCTCACCGTCGTGCGTTCCGTTGAGCTCTCTTGAAGAAATGGGTTGGTTTTGATATGAAAGAGAAGCAGTCGACTGAATTAAAGGAATATGATATAATGGTCTCCTTAAATGTTTCTTTTATATCCGAAATTAACCGATGTGTTAAAGAAAACGAACCTAAGGGATTCATTAGAACGAGAAATAGATCGAGATAGATGCACTTGGCCTTTACTTCCATCCAATTACCAAAATGAAAAACTTCTATTTTGTTCCTATCACGTTGGAGTATGACCTCTGCGTCTACATCAAGAACATAAGATATGATAGCCCAAAAAACCTTCTTGTCCAGACCAAAACTCGGGATATTGCGTGCGGTGATTCGAACCGAAATCGGGCTAATTGTTATTCCGTGATGGAACAACATCAAAGTGGTATCTGAGGGGCTTTTTTGACACAAAGGCAGTATGACTCACAATGTTTCGGTGCACGACAAATCGCGTGTGTTTGTTACAAATAATAAAGACGAAAACAAAATAATTGGCCGCGTTAATGCCGCTGGGCAAATTGGCAAAGCGCATCTAGGTGGTTACAGCCCGCACTTATCTCAAATCTGGCAGTTCCGGTAGCTACTTTAACTATGTGCTAACCTTGGGTGACACACAAGACAAAAAAAAAATGACATATGATGAATTTTTGTACGAAGCGTCGTTTATACACATGAGCTTCAAGAATCCTGCGGTGAAGCCTTTTAGTACACGGCTGGATCTTTTCCAAACTCGAAAGATCATGGCCGTATGATTTGTATTGGTGATGCGTAGCTCAACAACAGGCGTTCTTTTGCTATGACTAATTGTGGACAGCGACTGTGTAGCAGGTATGCTAGATAGTTACTGAAACGTTTCATTCTGCATACCGGCAGTGCGAAAACACCCGCGTCGTAACTTCAAAAATAAAACCAAACGAACGTCAAAAACGGCCAAAAACTGAATTAAACGAATAACTACGAAAAAAACCAAGAAAACCCACTTATCGATGTTGTATTTAAGTAAAATTTTAAATGTTTAACGTTTATAATAACGACAATTTTATTACATCACATCAACCTAATAGCTGGTCAGATCCCACAATACATGCTACCTTTTTTCAGTCAAACAGTTAGTTGCGTATTCAAATGTGGTTGTTGATTTCAGTGTAGAATATCACACAAGGTTCTTTAAAAAATGTTTTTTTTACAGATATTATCACTGCAACATTAGCCAGAGCGAGCTTATGGGTGTGCGGTGTGCAGTAAAAATTACCGGTGTTATTATATATAAATTATTACATATAAAAATTCCACACAGTCTTGACGAAAACAAATTTCATAATGCATTTAGATTCAGGGCCAACGATACTTTTCCTTTAGACCTTACACATATGCACGATAAAAAATTACCTTTATTGCAAATGGCGCTTTCTTTCTACATTTCTACAATCTAGAATACTAGCATATATTTTATGGAACCAGCACTACTAAATTAATGTTGTCCGATGGTTTTCACAGTGAAATGAGAAAATCACAATCTAGGATATGGTATGACTTCCCGCCAAGATGGCGGAATAAAGAGATTGGTTCTTTTTCTAAAACAAGGAGAAAACGCTCAACGTAGCCTGCAGCTGCGTTGAACGGGTCCTTAATGACGTCCACAGTTGCGACTGTCACACTACAATAGTGACCTCTTCTGACCTGTAAACAACGGTAAGCAACCAGCGCTCTTTCGGTTTCCTTTTATCTTTAAGTAATCGAATATCGGGAAAAGGTGCAATATATTAATGTTTTGAAACTCATATTGATTTTAGAATAGGTTGTACGTTTGCCGCTAATCGGCAACAACGTTGGCAGCTTATTCGTTCAGGTAGTAAATAAGGCGAATTATAGTAAAACGAATATCTCTTTGGAAGTTTAGTTTCAATGTTTTCATTTTCAATATTTCCATTTCAAAATGTTTAGATTTATATACGATGTCACATTATGTTTTTGAACTTTAAAAAAAGATTTAACAAACGACTATTAAAATTACTGATCATGGTTTTATAGAAGACGATGCAGCGTTTTGAATGGACTGAAAAAATGGGCGCGTGGGTATATGTAATTCGACCAGGGTCCTGAGTGGTGTGAACCATATGATACGGTCACACGGGCTCTATAGATGTTTTTTTGTACTTCCACGCTTGAAAAGTAGCTTTTTCCAATTATCAGGCTTTTAGGGTAGAGCCTTGTCGTAGGGCAAATTTTATTATTCAACACAGTTGTAACAGGGGCGCCCTCATATCATCTCTGCAATTCCTATAGTGCCATAACGTCACGATACATAATACATAGAAATATTATGTTGACATATAGCAGAATAACCTGTAGGCGTAGAAACCTATCGGTGCTTAGCTGTGGTACCGTGGGTGTACTGCATAAGACTATGTTATGTCAATGCGAACAGTTGAATTATCACAGGGTGTTTCAATTTACCAATGAGTGATAACCTTCATTTCTGAACTCGTACCTTATTAGAAATGATTAATAACAGCAAGAAGGGTGGAGGAAGACGGTTTAGGTTTGGATTCGAGTGCTATGATATCCTCTCTAAATATAAAGTTGTCGTTAATATCATTTTAAGCAGAAATCACAGGAAATACACGCGTCGTCACTTTCGAGCGTTTGCATGGAACACAATTTGCTAACCTGGACTTGGACTTGTAATATGATTGTGTATGCTATCAATGTAAACTTGTGTAACGTAAGAAATTTATTTGTAACAAAATGTACAAAAAAATTGGCTACGGACCGCAGAGAAACTAATGGCGAAATGCACAAAGTTGTTTTCCATGCAAATAAACACAAATAGGACAAACAATGCCATACGCAGACTGCAAATAATCTAAGGGTAGTTTTCACCCATTTCAGAAGAACAAGATGAGGTCAAACGTATGAGTACGTAGAGACAAATACGATTAAATGCCGCAGGCTTATTTAGATTCAATGTTCGAAACGAGCAGAGCACTTTTCTCGAAGCAAAACTGAGGCGAGTGCGTTTGTTGTAAACAACGATCCTGCTAGAATCTCGTTGAAAAACTACAAAAAAGTATACTATAGACATGGTAAAAGACGGTAGTAGGGTAGGGGCAACATCTGTTAATATAACTTGTTTTATAGTTTGTGTCTAAAAAAACTATTTTTAAACATTTTCGAACAATATATACAGAGTCCTAACATAATTGTCCAATCGGAGCTGAGCTAATTATGTACGCTTTACATAAAATAACGAACGTTTCTTATATGAATTTATTTTTCTAACTATAATTACGTGCGCAGACAATAATATTAACTGAAATCATAATTCAACTTATCCGAGAGCTTCGCAATCGCACTGGAGGGGTTTCTTGTTATTTGGCAACGCCAGATACGAACCGAGTAGATGATCTGTTTTTGTTGCCTGTTTTTTACATATATGTACACGTAACATTAACATAACAGATTCGTCTATGTATAGGAAAATCTTACTAGACCAACTATCTATTTGGAGTGACTTGAGTCGAGCGACTGCAAGTATTGTCCCATCGAGGGTCACAACCGACTCAATGTTATCGTATCTATACTTAAGTCAGGCCAGAGTTAATTTCCTCCCGTAGAGATCGACAACTGTGCATAGAAGTTACAAACACAAACGGAGAGAAGACCAAGAGGAGTTGCTGTGCACAGAGATCAACAAGGGATTAAAAAAATCCATCATCAAATTTCCCGTCGAACTTTCTATCACCGAGGGCTACCGGAGCATGAGAAACAGGCTTTGTAGAGGTATGGCCCACCGGATAACGAATTGGAATGGGAATAATTGGCCCACCCCGAACAAGTGCAGCGGCTGCTGCTAGGTCAAGAAGGCCTCGGCGTCGGAGGTCACATTGAGAACACCGACATTCGACAGTACCGTCAACATTAACATCACAGAAAGGACAAGAGCACAGCGCCCCTGGGGCGAAAAGGGCAACGTCGTTATGTACGATTTTCGATGAACACCATGCTTACTTTGCTAGCTACGTTGAGCTTTTACTGTTACTCTGGGGAACTAACTCGCTGACAGCCCAAGCCACTTGATCACTGTAGTTGCAAAACAGTAGTCGCGTTTACTGCAGCGGCATGCGCTTATAAAGGGTAACTGAATGCTCCGCTGGGAAGGGGGGCGAGATGATGCAAAACTTTTAGCGGCAGTTGGATTTCGGGAGATGTCACAGGGTAGATACCCTATACATTGCTGCCGACTGCCTATTGGTGTTCGCGGTTGTCGTTCACCATTGAATGGCGGTGACGGAGTGGAAACGCTTGACAGCCATTGGGTAACGCGTAGGTCACTCCGCGGGGGCAACTAAACCCGCTATTCCCCCGCAGAGAGTTCGAATGTTGACTGGATAAAGCTATTGCCGGGATTGATGCGAATATGAACTGGACTACAAAGGCTAGCTAAATCCAGCTGCCATCCACTATGAAGTTTCGTCTGGTGTCGCTGACGGTCCACCGAGAATATCAGAAATCATTTAACGAAAAAAAACCATGTGGATAGCTAACCGAGACTAGCCTGAAATGAAAGGCCCGTTTTGGGGGGCACGTGCATCGCCAGGCTATGCAACGTGTACTACTATTTTGTTTGATTCAGTTAATAGTTCATAAAAATTTTATAAGAATAATGCGAATCGCATGAACATCAACCAACATCCAAAGGATTTCCTTTAGAGACGCCCAATCATTAATGTTAACCGAGTCTTCTCTAGTTCGTGATTGTTATAACCTTTCGTCAATCGACAAGGATTTGCTTACCGAAAAGGACGTTCTATTATTTTAACTTAAAGCGCACAAGGATCATTTTTCCTGTGACGTACCGCGCTCGTATTAGTGATATGTACAATCGCCTATCTTTGATGTTGCAGGAACTATTGGTTTTCAGCGTAAATGTTCAGGCATTCTCTTCAATACATATGGACATCATCTAGCCGTGCTAGGATATGTCAATAATACTTGAGAAAGTATATAAGGTCATTTTCTGAGGACTTCTGAGATAAAACGCCAGATACGCATTATCACTGTAAGCACTTAAACTCTTTAAAAGTAAGCCGTGCGAGTCTCTGAAACATCTGTGCCAGGTAACTTTCTTTTCGTGTGCCGAATGTACGCCAGATTTCGTACGACCGTATGTCGGGTGTGGCCAGTGACGTGGTCGAAAAAACCAATTAGGTCAATGTACTACATCGAAGCGCCAGCTTCAAATCCTAAACAATTTTTTTAATCTAAGTTCATTAGTTGAAAACTTTTATAAGCATTTTCGACAAAAAGCGACAAAACTCTTACGAAATTCCAAGTATAATCGGATTCCAACAATTATTAAGCAAGATATATTACTTGCAGCGTTCAAGACATACATGACGTTAAATTTAAGGTTTTCGGATGTGGGGTTTGAAGTCGAACCGAGCTTGATAAGCGCATTTTTCGGAAATTTAAATAAAACTTTCGTTCATTGTTGCCTATTATTATTATTTATGGTAGAAACAAGTAAAAAAAAAATGATAAGGACTTAACATCTTAGACTGTAGCGTATAGTTAAACTGTTCGTATTCGTAGTGAACAAACACCCTTGCAAGATTCCGAATATTCGTGTTGAGCACCCCTTTCCCCCATACGATTCGTAGGAATAGGTTTTTATAGGCACATATTGAAAAGGAAGAACCTGTGATGAAAAAAGATTTGCTGTTCGCGTTCAACGAAATAAAGGACAGCTTCTTTCCTGATACTGATTTTTTTCTCGTCTAAAGTACGTTTTGCTAATGTTACTTTGAAATTAGATTAAAAAATCATACCATCTCAAAAAATACTCAAAAAATGTGGCTGGTTTTATAAGACTGAACAACTTTATTAATGAAATTTATTTAGAAGTTCGGTTATGTAAAATTCAATTTGCCTAAGAATTTTGACAGATTCAACGCTTAAGTAGATGGTGGTATGGCGTTGTGCAATCGAATGATTAGTGAGATATAGCAAAATGGTGAATTAAGCTAAAACGGTACAATTTAAAAGATCCATACATTTCTAGAAGATTTGTGATCAACTTTTTGGGGCCGATCATATGCAGCTCGTATAGGTTCAAATCGTTTAGTACAGTTTCCTCTTCAAAATATAGGTAGTAGAAAATCGATATAAGGATATTGCGTTCACAATACCACTGAGCAAATTAGAACTTGTAAAACAATCAGAAAAAAGATGATGCTTAATTTAGAATAAACTTCCATGGGCTACGTGAAGCTATGATTCCCCTGTGGTGTGAAGTGAGGCAGCAGGTCTACTTCATTTCTTGTGGTGTGCCCGTATAGCATCGCGCACAGTGTTTTAGAGCGCTGACATAAAACAGCCATAATTAAACAAACGTCGAGGAAATAATATTAAGACTGTTTTTTTTGTTTCTGTGTAGAAGATTTAACTAGTAGTTTACTTACATATATACATGTGTGTATGTGCATGTTAGTACAACACATCTAACATTAATTCAATATAATAAAATGCTAAGCAGTTCAATTTCTGTTTGTTTTCCTAACAGCGTTCATCTTGTGTGAAAATACTCCATTCGAGATTTAACCTATACTTCGTTCCTAGGCTTTGCTGCGTGCAGAAATTTATGCAGACTCAACATTTCGTCCAGTATTTATGTGCCCCTAGGCTAGGAGCTAGAGCTCAGCAGCTTAATGCATTTGAATCAACACTCTTATCTTCAGAGAACTGACGAATTTTTACAGCTGCAGTCAAAGTTTTAAGTTTTAGTTGTAAAAACTGCAGTAATTATACCTTAGCGGTACATACTCGTTTTAAAATTTTATCATGGCTTAACGTTTATCACGCCCACTTCTTTCTATAAAGTATTTTTCACTCAGATCGACCTCTAACTAATGCCTCGACAATGTAGAGCACATATGCAATGTAAAACGAATAGTAAGAAATGTATAAATTTAGAGTTTTCTTTAGTAACGTTTTTAACGTAACGTAGATCATTATACGATATATATATCAAGGTTACTAACTAATTATAAAAACCACTTTAGATAATGTGGATCTAATTATGAAAGCGGTATAGCAATTGCAATCATAAGAGTAGTTTCAAGGGCGAATTTTTTCCAATAAATGACATGTTCATATCTTCGCGGCAGTCAGACGGATCGACACACTCCTTGACTACCAATATTATATTATTTATTATTTTATATTATTATATTATTATAACAAGATTATGGATGTAAATTATCTTGTTTTATGGGTGAATAGTGCGCTGCCAGCCGTAGGAGCAATTCCGTTTGCGCAAAAGGTCCATGGCTAGCATTCAGTCTTCATAAACTAATAGCTCAATTACACAGTATTTTTTTTATGCTGCAAGTTATTAATCAATATATGAACATACTGGAATTTCAAGGCTGCAACGAAATCCGTTCGCATCCAGTAGCCCAGCTGAAACTTAAGAAAACACCAACGTGTAATAATAACAACACCGAAATTTATCGCTATTCAATAACTTAACACGCGATATGCTTCCGTTTGACCATTAAACGTTTTGTTACTGAACGGACATTTAAAAAAAGTTCATTTTGTAATAGATTTCTCGTTACCGTGTATTGAGTCTCTATTTATAATTAGATAATTTTATGTAGCATATAATCGATTTGTAGTTAGTCAGACTTTAGGACAGACAGGAAATCGACTTGAAAATTTCTTTACGATCGTAGCAATATTCTAAATTTCAGTATCAAGCATCCGGTCCATGTGACGATCAGGTACTCCGCCGTAGAAAGAGCTACAGCGCGCATGATCCCCTTTAAAATTCTTGATTCCAACACGGTACAGAGCAGACAGAGAGAGGTGTTGGCCCAGATACATGGATCTAAGAACGGATCACGTTCTGAGACGAGTTTTCCTTCCGTGCATCGACGGAATGATTCGGTGGGCCGTCGAAGGGTCTCTAGTTTTCATGACTTAATTGGAGTACGATGTTCTTTCTTACCGGGTGTCCTACTAGATCTCTGAAGATTGTTTTTTTAGTCTATTGAGTTGTCTTCCTATTGCTTGTTCCCTATTGCGATTGGCTCTGCGTTCTAATTGAGTTAAGTTGCGTCCTCGTTGTTAAACTTCACTTCGCTGAAGACTGTGTAATATACGGTTATCATGGGATTGAGTTCTCTTGCGATAGTTTATCGGTCTTCTTTTTTAGCTGCTTGTTGCTTATAATAAGACGTTCGTGGTTCGCGGTCAGTTCTTCGCCAATGAATACGATTTGACTATCCTATAAGCCAATGATTTCGCAATAGTAGCCACATTAGCTTCTTCGACAGAATCGTCGTGCGGTCGTGTTGGCAATTAAAATCTGTTCCGACTTCATCCTTTGTGTATATTGTGTATTTGGTGAAATGTATTTACAGGCTACACTGAATGAATTTACTTTAGGAAAGATTTCTAGTTGCCTGATTATGCTTTGCGCATTTTGGAGTTTATCGTGACATTTTCATGCTTTTAAGTTATTTAAAAAGTTTTATATATAAAAGTTATATAAAAAAAATCTACCTTCAGTTTTGTTTCTCTGCTACTATAATTGCTGCTAAAGTCTCAGTTACGCAACACATATCTAAAGTTCTGTACCTTGTTCACCCGCAATCACACAAAAAAGGTGCGAGATTGTATTAAGTCGCTGGGTTTCCTGATCAGGCACTACAAATATCACACATAGGTAGCACTTTTTAGAAGTTGTCTTGTAAAGCAGGGACCAAATACGTCTTATCCTTATGGCGATTATCCGATCGAGACAATAGTCTGAATCATTATGGTTAAATGATTTGAAAAAAACAATTGAAGAATACTGACAGCTCCGGAACGGAACGTTTACCGTAAAGTAAAGCTTTGCTTTCGCTACTAAATGTGTTGATATACAAAAGGTCGTCGTTTAAATCAAACCGAAACTTACCGTTACGAAAAAGCGTACGTAGAGAAAACTAGAATAGTCTAAGTGCACTCATCATCTTAGATGTTCCTTTTTCTAAATAATACAGCTTCGTGAGATAATAAGATAAACAGATTGCTTTCTAAACCACGCACAAGAACCTACTGGATCTAGCATAGGTGCGTGTCAATTTTTTTCACATTTCCTTTAACCAAGCAAAATTTCCTAACCAAAAATCTCTATCGAATGATGCGCTTTGCCCCATGTTTGACGAAATTTATGACATCGCTCCGATCGGAAATGGCAGATATGCCATATAGAATGACCTAAAATATCAAAAAATAAATTCTTCATTAAGTAGATAGATTCAGCAGCGAACAGCATAAATAGAAAACTGAAGCAGCAAGGTTGGGGTTAGGTAATGGCCGGGATGACCCGTATCGGCTAAATTGTAGTATTTTTTTTTTTAAAACACTGTTACAATAAATATCTGCTCTAAATTTAATCATTAATTCAGCCGCCTTTCAGGTAAAAATTATTTCTTAATTAATTTTGTTTTCCGTAGTCTCAGTTGCAACGATCATCTCAAAATAAAGATATAATCTACATCCAGTCACACTATTCCAGCCGCACGAAAATCTCAACAATATACTGTGGAGTTGTTTGGAGGCCGATGCTCAGGACGTTTTCACAGAAAAGTAGTAATTTTGCACGTCCAACGATGAAAGTGCACAAAAAAACTTATCCGTTGTCTATTTTTTTAAGCTGATTATGAGTCAAGCTACACATGCAGTTTCGGTGTGACGACAGGTGGACTGAAAAGATGTAGGTTTCCATTCAAATAAAATTAAAAAGTGTTGTTCTAGCCTTCCATTTCTTTTCGAACACACAACTTCGACTACACTTTTATTCATCGTAAATACGCATAAATGAAACACTTCCCCGTCATTTAGACCCTTTTCTTCAGGGTCTTTTCCCACAACAAGCAAAAGCAAGCCGACACCCTATGCATAAATCCAATATAAAAATTTGAACATCTTAAAGATGAACCCAGTATACGGTACAGCTAGAAACTTGATTATGGGTTTCTTTCCAATCTAACGTTGACAGAACGTGCATTTTTTCTGGGTATGACAACACTTGATTTTATCAATGAGGGAGAATATAAATGAAAACTTCAGGGTACGTAATCCTGTTGCCAAACACGATGTAAGGCACCGCTCTTAAGATGGACTTACCAAATGTATAATGGTTTTGGATCTTTTAATAGATCAAAAATCGAATATCTGGCAAATTGGACCTTTCCGAAAAATCAAGAACGGACATGAAAAGGAAAAAAGTACGAGAAGTTAGGAAAATCTAAATTAAAACTTAAAATATATCAAAAAAACATGTTTCGAGAAATAAGGAAACACGGCATATATGCATCGTTTCCAAGGTGCAAAATAAGTTGAACGATTTGGTTCTATAGAAAAAATACTAACATCTCTTAATCAATATCTGTTGAATATCCATTGAAAATTACACTCTTGCAATAATGCCCCGAAGTAGATCGAAAAGCCAAACGATGGATTCGCAGAACACGTGCCCCTAGAAACTACCTGTCTACAACAGAATGACAATTAGCGACATTTTACTCAGTATAATACTGTGTAAGCTCTCAAGCCCTCCGTGAGTCTCTAGGTGTGAAGTTGAGCGTTGTCGCGCCAAGAAAGTGGTTGAACTTCACTCAGTAATTTTGGCTGTTTCATGTTCAGTTTGTTATTATCTCCTCCGAAAATTGCTGATTCCCATGCCCACGCCAAGTTTTGAGCGCCTAGGGCCGACATAAATATTCAAAAAGAAGCCTATGCAAATAAATAAAAGTACCAGGACTCGTGAAGCTGTAGTAGATAACCCCGTATCAGACTACATATTAGAACAATGCAAAAACAGGGAGAAGCAAACATCTATACGGTTCGTTTTTGATTATTCTCAGATCATGCAGCACCCTTCTGTCAATCTTTTTTATGTCTCTGATTACATAAAAATGTATCGTATTTTGACAGGCACCAAAGACGAGCACTAGTATTCTTAAGCTTTAGGATTAGCCGGTTTCCAGCACAGCTATACACAGTTAATTATTCGTTTCCGCATCAAATCATTCATAAAACTCATTTTCGAATCCAAAATTTTCTTTCTAGAATTTTCCCAACTGTTTTCATCGAATACAATGCTTATACGAGCAGTCATCTCTACCGTGCCTCTGACATGAGTCTCGTATTCGAAACCAGTCAAATCTACTGATTTTTCATACCGCACTGCAATTCGCCTGCTGAAAGCAAGGATAAGCCTAAACAAATCTTCGATACGAAAGCGCTTTAGGACACGTTGTCGTCCCATAAAAACCCCAGAAAACGCCATCTATCTGCCATATTTTTCAACGTTCGTCGAACGCAAAAGGTTACGTACTACGCGGTTTGACTGTGTTTTCTTCATCTGGCAGCTATCGAACAGCTCCGTGGGGATGCGCAGCTTGGTAAAGTATGTATCCGAAACCAGAATAGATATTATTCAACTGCGACGATTATGATCCAGTAATACATATAACTGTACGCAGAGCCAGCTTTGTTCCTTCACACCTATCATTTCTGTCTACAATACCCAAGAGCTTACTGGGTCGAGGAAATACAAGATAAGATCTATTCTATATTCTAGTAACAAGGAAAGCGACAAGGAAGAAGACACATTGGTTTCAACAATTTAAGAATTGGCTAAAACGAATGTTGCCAATTCAATCGCAGTACATTATTTTAGATAACTTCTAAGGATTATCTGATACTTCAAACATTACGTTACAGTTGTTCCTTGTTACAAGAAGCGCCTGCGTAAAGGTCTCAGTTGGAAGTGTGGGGCTAGGGGCACCTGGTAACTTATTACATATATGGTTATCGTAATACGTAGTCTGTTATTATACGTTCCTACACCAGACTCAGCTCCCGTCTGCTTCTAGCTGGGAATTCTCTGTTTCTGTTCTCCTCACGCAAATAACAATGTAACAATCATTTAATTGAGTTTCACAGTCTATAGCCACTGTTGTTGCGACGGTGCTGGTTTAAGTAAGATTACGATTATCCTGCCACCGACATAAAGGAGAGTATAAATACCGTGTGCGTATTCGGCCACGCGAATCTCACGCTTTCAACAAGATATATGTATCGTTCCCCTGATTACATATTTCAGTCGATATAGTTTCCTTCGTAACTTTAATAGGCCCGTCATTGTCTCATATCCAGTTTTAAATTTCGTCACAGCTCCGATTTATCCGTACGTATCTCTAGATTTAGTGTTAAATATAGCATTTCAGTACCGGTCGTAGTGTAACTAATACCCCCCCCCCCCCCCACTACTTTTAGATGCAGTAATAACTGTGGTCGTCCGTTTCAAAGTTAACTGCAACTCACAAATCGGTGCCGGTTTAAAGGAGAGTAATGCGCAACGAATGAAAGAGGGAGAGACGAAAAAAAATAAACAGTGTGAAATTCTGATGCTTACGTATTATTACACGTCCTATATTAGGACACTGTCAGTTATCGATGCAACAAAGTACCCGGTGGCCTCGCCTAAAGCTATCCAGTGAAAATGGGTAAAAACAACATGTACTTCAAGTTCGTCATATTGATTTTCCATAGCATTGAATGTGGACATCATACCACAAAGTAAACGAGATTTTGTATATTTTTGAAATCCGCCAGGTTTGCTCTTGAACATATGTTTTTTCAGTGCTTGCAGGTATCCGCTAAGGCAACATCCTGCAAGTTTGGTGTCCTTTCTCCTCGAAGCTGCTAAAGCTGCTACGAAATCTTAAGACAAACGCCAACTGAAAATGATTGTCTATATAAAGTAATTTTACGATACAAAAGAATATTGTTCATAGGGTCAGCGCATCAACTGCATAGCATTTTAATCATGTGATACTGTTTGTGTGGTGCCATATGAGAAACTCTCGTTATTTAATAAAAGATGTAGTTCGGCGTAGCCCCAGATCCGGCCAGAATAAATTCTACTAGGTAAATATCGCATGCCGCTACTTCCGAACTTCGCCAGAACTTCTGTAAAAATAGACCTCGTCATGACAAAAGTTTATCTAGTCACATAAGTATTGTCCCTACTGATTTAACAGCAGCTTAATATCACTAATTTCAGATAACAGAATTGTATACTTGTAAAGCACTTTTCCGGTCCCAAATCAAAAGTTGTCGTCAAGTGATTACTGAATGGAAAATTAGAAGATAAACTTGATAAGACGGTCTTCAACGAACCTGGAGCCGTGCGGTCATTAACCAGGCCCGGTGTTCTGACTGCGGTTGACATGAAATAGTATCGATCTCGATATGCTTTATATTTATAGATTTAAGCGTTTTTAGAGCCGATCTTTCGATTATGACAGCAGTCGTTTCTGTGAAATATAAAAAGATGGGAGCTGAAGATGCCAGCTAGAAATAGTTCCTGCCTAAAACAATATATGTAGACAATAAAACTTGCAAAAATGAAGTGGCTGGAGAGTGAAAGTATGTGCTAGTGAGTTGTGTAACCGTTTACCTTTCTATAATTAACAATAATAATGCATTTGTTACAAAAACAATTTTTACTCTGATGGCTCCCTGAATATATAATTTGCAAATGATGACGCCTAGTTTGTAATAACTAGTTCACACGTACTGCTTACGAAGTACTAAAAAAGAACCCTTTATACCAAATTTTTATTTCAAAGACCCTTCTCCCTGAACTAGATATTTCAGCTTTTATCAGTACGTATCATATATACATCAGTACATACCCTTTTATAAAGCTGTAGGCTTGGGACATGTTATTATATATTAAATTGATGCCCAAATAACAAGGTATCTACAGTTGTCGTTAAACGTTTTTTAAATCAAGTTAATGGTGCTGGAATATTTGGGAAATAATAAAAGTTTTAATTTTGAATAACGTTATGAAAATTTCTATGTTATTCGCCTTAAACTACCATTGACACCGAAGTTTTTCTTTCGTAGATTGTTCAGCATACGAATGAACCTAAAATCCCGACATCTAATATTTTATCAATATGGTTGCTCTCAATAGCAACACCATTACAATTTAGAAAAAAAAAAAGGTCACAGAATTGAGAAAGAAACCACTATTTGTTAGGTCAGACTGAGGAAATGTCCATACTGTTTACAAAATTCAACACAATATTTTAAACTTTTTACACACGTGGGTATGAGCCGTTGATTACGGATGTGAACCTATCATTGACGCTGGTTCAGAAACTCGAAAAATAGTAATAAGAATAATAATGAACACACGCAATATACACTTCTCTCATATAGCATTACATAGATGCTAATCAAGAGACTCGTTGATGCTATTAATTTAAAAATAGAAAAACTTATCGACTAATAAAAAGATATTAAATTTAAAAGCAGTTTAAAAAAGTTCGATTATTCAAATCAATTTTCGTTTATCATTTAGCTACATATCTCACCCTTAAAAAAGCAAAAGCTTTTTTTATTTGATCTGATAAGGTTGAGCGAATGACGTCCAAAAGACTTTTATTAACTACGTTCATAATTTTTACAAATAAAATATAACAAGCAGAAGCAAAAAAAGTTAGAAAAAATATAAGTTAGAAAAGAAGAACGGGGGTTTTTTTAACCCTCATTTTACATTCATCTACAGAAAGTATTCTCAATGGCGAAGCATAACAATAATTGTTGACTGCTTAGAGTTACTAGATATTTTTTATGCAATGTACATGTGATCACAGTCTAAGAAGATAGGACTATGAAAATAGCGCTAAGGACTCCTATCTAGTATCAACAAGCGTGCCTAACAGCAATAACTCCGTACGGCTCCAGCTGACAACAGAACCCTATCTTAAATAAAAGTAAAAAGACAATGAATTAGTATTAGGTTAATGAGCTACTCAACTGTGCCAATACATGTGTTAATTTGGTAAGTGGTTTCTTTTGCCTTTACAAGTTACCGACTTTCCGATCTTATTGTGCAGATTTCATAACTAAACAGCTTCAGGGTCCCGGCTTCAGCTTACCTTCCTCATAACTACTGCCACAAGTCCAAAACGCTTGACCGATCCTTACACGAGCGAACTCCCTTCCCCCATTACGATTTCAGCCAAAACGTCTGAAAGACGCTTTATTATTTTAACGTTTATTCCAGTGTGTGCTTGAGTTAAATCTATGTCTCGAAGCCTGCAGTAAAGGAAAAAGTTTTTTTCAAAAGAGTTAGTGGTCTGCAACGAAACGATTATTCATATCGCTGCAGAGGATACGATCCCGATTTAATACAGTGACGCAATCGCCAATTAATTAACATCGGTGACTCAATACGTTACTTGTTCGACAGCGTACCGTTGTGACGTTCAAGTCTATCGTCATTTCAGATACTGCTCGATCAATGTATAGTCGACTGACAGCCTGTAGAGACTCACTTTCCGTGTTTTGAACTCTGAGCAAGGCGCCAGATTGGACATCTTCAAACAATGTATTGCACTCGGGACCTTATCATGTGCCGGGCGAGCTTGTTTTTCACCGGTTGTTTACTATTATCGTCATGGCTGGTATGGCCTGCTTTTCTAGGAGGCTCACTATCCCGCTTATTCAACCCATTGACTTTGCTGTCGCCAGCGCCGTGGATCGCGTCGTCTGCCATGATGGCCTCAATGTCGCTTCAGTCGATTGATCTACTCGCGTGCCTGTGTTTATTTCCGTGCATCTCTAGTTTAACTTCATTGACATGCTTTCTAATTCATCTTTTCACCTCGTATCCAACCAACCTTCAATTGGTTCCTTTAAATACATTCCTGGTAACGGTATTAATGATCCAGCATTAATTGTTCTTCTTCTATGTATCATACTGTTAACTATATTATCATAAAGAACTAGATCCAAGCTTGAAGCTTACCAGTACATTACTATATGAGCATACTATTACATTTTCATTTTACAAAATATACACACTGCAGAACCTTTGTTTTGCAATTCATATTTAATTAGCGTGAGCTGAACCTAGGTCATTGCTGTATCCTATGAAAATTTAATTGGTAATTTGGCAACAAATCCTTTGGCAAGAACTATACGAAATTCCGTACATTGGCAACTACGTTGAAGGTTTGTACATGACTCAGTGGAACTACAGAAATGCTTGTCATCGAACTACACCGTTGAGTTAATTTGCCTAAAACATGGTTACAAAGATACGAAGTAACTTTAGTGTCTATTGAGTATAATTTGAAACGAAAATAAAATGTAGAACGAATATTTATTACCAGCCTATTGATTCTCGCATATTGAAATTTAATTTAGATTTTGCATAGTATCATCTTTTATGAGCAATATATATATATGTATGTAGTCAGCCAACGTCCTATCTATCGTGAAAATATAAGTACTTGATTTTTATAATTTAAGTAAGTAATTTTATAATAATAATAATTTGTGTCTAATACGAATACTTATTAAAACCACGTCTCGACCCAGCAAGATTATCTAAAGCGGTTACGATGTCCCCTAGAGTCTTATGATGATAACGAGAGATAACAAACTGAACGTACTAGAGGTGTTTGACTCGCCTAGGAACAAGACAGTGTACCGGCGTTTTTTCCTATTACTATCAAATGAAAGCATACATAATTTCGCCCACTTCGTTTCATGCAGATCCAGCGTTAATTCGAAGAAACGGCCGGCAGATTTTCCTGATTGCTACTTATTTTGTTTCTGTGGTTGCAAAACTGGGTTCGGCATGGCCAACTACGCGACCGAAAAAGTGACTGAAACAAGCGAACTGTCTGGTATTTCGTATCGAGGGCTTGTTTTGGCCTTCGATCTATAAGAGGCATTGAGCAAATACAAACAAACTGTAATAGAACGCGCACGAAAAACCCATTCCGAATGAAAGGCTGGTGAAGACATTTGATCATCAGTTAGTTACATCTGTTAGCAATCTGAGGCCACGAAATTAATTGTTTTTGCCTACAATAGAGAAAGAAAGGAATCTGTAAAGTGGTTATATTATATCTACATAGATTAACACATGTTTACTATAATTTTCGCTAAAACTTGAATCTGCTTTAAATTTTGTATCACATGTAATTAATGATTATTAGAAACTCATGGAATATTTAATAGCAGCCAAAGAAAAAGCTTCCACCTATTAAATTTTGTTTTTTCGTATGGACATGACTTCGTCCGTAACGCGCGAATTACTTTTTTCACGCAAATATCGGACGTATTATATATAAGCGCGCTGGCTGACCGGGGTCTTATAATACATTAAACTAAATACAATTTTCAAATTAGCGTTGCCTGAATACTGTCATCCTCTGTCGTCGAATTATTATTCATTTTATATATGTACCGTGCACGCTTATACGCGATTGATAGATAAATTTTACTACTTTAAAGATTAAAGTAATCTAAGCCTCTCTCTAGAGGGTTAGATAATACTGCAAGTTTAGAAAAAGCCCTGTCTGTGCGTAAGGGTGTTGGTCTTCTTATGACGGGCCAACGTGCATACCCTAGTAGCGCACTTGCTACAGCTACGGCAAACTTCGCCGCTACAATAAGTCGGTTTTCTGTATAGGTGTACGCAGACTGAAATAGAGCTATTATACATTTCAAGTACCCTTTAGAACTAGTATATCAGATAACCCATAAATGCAAACGGCCTCTTTGGAAGACTTTAAGTTGACCTCAACCGAGCACCCTATCGGGGCGAGCGCATGCACACCAAAAGCCAGGTATAAAACGGGCTGACACCTTGTCGCACACCGGCGGTCCTCCGGGTGATGCCCGCACAAGGAGCCACGACGGGGTGCAAAGTCACCTAATTCGCTCCTGGGAAGGTCTGAGGCCGGGATCATGAGTCGCTCTAAAAGGGTGGTCACAGAAATGTGACGGGCTCCACGAGAAACTCCGCCTGGTTCCCTTGCTGTGAGCCCCAACGGGTTGTGAGCTCGGGGGACGCCGCGCGCCAGGGTGGTGCGCGGGGGCGCTGGGACAGGTGCCCGATCGGCTGTCTGAGTCTAATATGCGGGACGGGGCATTCGTTATCGGCGTGGGCCTCCGTAACTGAATTCAGACTACTCCACCTGGAGGACACACACATTTTCGAGCAACCCACAGAAAACAGGTTTTCATTTGTTTATCCCCTAACTCATATCGCATTACCTACATGAACACTATAGAGAGAAGTACTGGTCACACTTAGGGCACGAACACAATTTTTCTTTATATATTTGTCGTTCTAATAGCTCATTTCGTGATTATTAATCGCCATTATGCTTAATGTACGTTGTTACATAGGCACAGTTGAAAATTCGAAAGAAAACTAAGCCCTTTATGTTGTTTATTAGTGTCACGAATAATTATATCCCTTTGAAAAAATATTTCATAATACGGCAGGTTTGTATCGTTCAGTTGTTACTGTTATTAGTATCTCGTATAGTAACTCGTGTGTTAATTTTGACCTGTGAATTAATATTTTAGGTGTAAGAACGTCTAGGTATGTAAGTTCTCAATGCAATAAAAAAGATACTGTATATTCAAAGTAGTAATAAATACGTGTAATACATATTACGCAAATATACATGTACTACTACTAATCAAATTTAGTTAATGCGGCTAATAGGCTCTGCTCATTCGCGTAAAATTGTGTTATTAGCTAAATAATCTATGCAAACAAATGAATTTATTATTGTTTCAGCTTTTTATATTATTTGTTTCTTTATTCAAGCAAACATTTTTTCTTCCTTCTTTAACACTTGTAGCCTTGATTTGTGAACAGGTTCTTGGCATCACTTTTGAGGCGTAGTGGCATCGAGGACCTGCTTGCACTATGAGGTCTAGTCGAAATGGGTCCTACTGAAGTTATCAGGGTCAAACGTATGAAACGGCATGGTAACTACACAACCGCACTTCTTATGTGGTAGATGTACCCGAGGCTTAAGTCAGCAAATCCTATTTTTTTTTTAATATTTTATGCAGTTATTTATGCAATTAATATTGCAGTCACGATCGAAATATCTTTCAGGCTGGTGCAACAAGATATCGGGCCAATGACTCCAATGGTCGACAGTCGTAACTCTACCATTTTGCTGTCCCTACGTAAGTAGAAGCTTCGCAAGCCTTTTGTCTTGTTCTGAAATATTTATTAATTCACATCTGGTATATCACATATATATTACATAGAAAACATAAGCTACAGTAATAATCGTAGAAAAACGATATCGTCATGCTTCGTTACACACCTTGTTCCGTTATGACGGCCCCATTAAACGTTGAGTTTTGAAATTTCGCGCCCTCGGACTTGTCCTTTCCACTGTTCATTCGTACTGAGATGTTCAAACGGAATTCCCTGTTCATCGAAAAGTGTATTTAACACGAGAAGCCCTTATTTGAAGTTTTTTATGAGCTGATTAGAAATTGACAGTTTTCAGGCTACATTAAAAACAACCAAACACTTTCGTGTCTTGTTGACGTGTCCCTGGCTGTGCGCCGACGAGGTGCAGAGCGAAATGTTACGATGGCCCATCCGGTAGTGAAATTTGCTGAAATTCTAGCACTTATTTTCCTTTTTGCTAGCGTCCTATCTATCATTTGGGCGAAGGATTTGCCGAAGACAGTGAAATGCCTGGATAAACTTTGTGAAGGTAAGAACTAACCTAAAAATTCCTTAGAATCGAGATGTTCATTTGTAGGGACGTTTTACGAAGTGTCCAGCTGATCGTTCGACATGTTTCGCTGGCAGTATACCTGCTGATGCCGGGCTGCTGTTATTCAGTATTACACGGTAATTTATCTCTGTTGACTAGATGATTGCAAAAATCGGCCAGTATTTCCTCGTAATAGTGAATGTGTGTTCCATGTTTCTATGAATTCATAAATTCATAAAATCGGAAAACTTACTGTTTTCCGATAACATTTAGGTCATGTACCTATAGTTGGTGATGTTACGAGTGTATTCACATTCAGCTTATAATGGGCTCTATACGACGAGGTGCCACATCGAAAACTGCAAGTGACATCTGACAGTGAAACATATGGAGTTGAGTCGCACTTGTGTGGTGCGCACATATACATTTTAACAGTGGGACGACTGTTTGTAGCAGATTATACATACGAAAATATGGACACAACAATGATTAGTACGTTTACATACACTATGTAGGTCTTTAGTGAATTAGTGTGAGACGGCCGAGGATGGTGGTCTTAAATTAGTCTAAAGGCTTCTTGAGAAGAGCAAATGTCGTACCGCGTTAAGAAGTGCTAAAAAGGTGACCAGAATATTCAGTCATCTACGCCGAGAGAAGTACACGCAGATATTACAGCTTGTAGAAGTCAGGCAGGCTCGCACGACGCAGTGCCTTAGCTTTATAGATTTATTGATAAGAGGACTGTGGCCAGGACTGGATAATACGGCCTAATTAAAATGATGAAAGGCCAAAAGTAGATTTTCCCTATTTATATATCTCAAAATTCTACAAAAGTTTAACACTAGTCCGGTTGTGTGGTGTTCCGTTAATCTATACTCGAGAGTAATTCTAACCAACGTGATTTGTACTTCGCTTTTGCTCTACTGAAATCTCGCTCACACATAGAAAATACAATGCTGTAGTATTCTGAAAGTATTTAAAGCAGATTGGCATTGTCCCTCGTACTGTATTACGTTAGATGCCTATTATTATGCAGATAGGTATAGGCGTGATGCTAAATGTGGAACATAAAGAAGCTCGCCGTGGTTCTTACTGATTGGTTTTTCTTTAGCATTTTTCGTGGAAGGCATAAAATGAACGCGGATGTTGCCCTCCCGTACCTGTTCCAGACAAGTCATGCAAGACCTCTATTAATTAAATAGATCGATCGATTGATTATGAGGTCCGATAGTAGAGAGGCTAGCCAATACTGCAGAAATCGTTTACACCGTTGTTTATGCGTTATGTAAATTTAGATATAAAAGGCTTGATTGATTCAATATGGTATATCACTACTGAGACGATATAGTTGCGAAATGGTCATTAAGGCATTATAATTTTTTAGGGATATCATATTCAACTAGCCTCTTGATTTCTACAATAGCCTAGGCGTCAACACCAATAATATGGATTACTGCCCACCCAGGGACAAAAACTTGCAAAAGATGCTCATACTTAAAATTAAATGGCCATGGCCTGCTTTCTCATATTAGATGGCAAGTAGTTAAGTACTAAAGGAAGTATTACTTCAGTACAGACATCTTAAATTGGTTACTTCGTTCCTTCTGCCATTGAGCTCTCCCATGAACTTCAGCTGTTCGATCACCTATGTTTAGAGGAGATCAACACGTATTATAATTACAAACCTATTTGGCCCAATTATTTTAAAAGGCTACACTTGCTTATATAAGGTAGATCTTATATAAAAAGGTTTTTATTATAATTATTAAATGCAGTAGTATATTTATGAACTACTTCGTTATTTTTCGATATTTAAACTCATCATCTCTAATCAGTTAGCCTCAGTGTTCGTATTTAGATATTGATTCTTTAATAATTACGGCTCCCACTCCCGCAGACTTACACTGAGATGATGCCAGTTTTAGATCTTGGTAGTCAATTCAACATTTTTAAATTTTGAATGTCCCATTTGATCGCATAGATGTTTGTATGTTCATTGGTCGGTTAACTAATGCACTAACACGCTGAGCATTCTGCCTAAATCGAGATGCCTTTTCGGCCAAATCGACACTAGAGCCGCCTATTGTGCTAGGAACGAAGCTACTAATCAAATGTTGCAATGGCTTCTTTTGACGGTTTTTTTGGTATTTCATATTGTTAATGACATTCTTTAATCTGTTTAGCTACATCTGAGCGAGATAGGATTAGGGATGGTAAGCTAACATAGAGGTAAATGTAAATAGAATGATCACTCGATGAGGAGGAATAATGCGTATTGGTGTGTGAGTGTCTTTTGCAAAGTATAATTGCCTTTAGTGTAATTTCAAAAGAAAGGGGATTTTTAAAGATGCTTACCACAAAGTCAATCTAGAAGGCATACGTAACTGTTTTGCAGAATGGACAGTCTACCTAATGACCTATGCTGAGGTATATCGACAGAGAATTGCCGTACTTTAGAACATAGATCATAGTTTACTTTTGATCTGCGTAAGGGTTGATTTGGCTTAGCCTGAGACCCTCTTAATTGTAAATAGCGCTCTGAATAGAAATTTGAGTAGTATGTAACCTTTGACAATGGATCGCCTTTTGTACTATAAATTGTAAGGTCAAATTGGTGCTTATTAGTCTTGTTGGATAACACTGATAACTACTTGTCAGTTATCATTGTTATCCAACTTATTTACAAACAAGTTAGTTGGAATAACACCGTATTATGCTATCGGATCATATATGTTCTCTAGCAGTTTTGTTTTTCACACAATCGTGTTAGCAAACGTATTATTGGATAATACCACTGCTAGCGGCAGCGACATATGTCAACCAAAAGCTTTGTCTTCGTATTATAAGCCAAGTGACAATTTTTTAAAAGCAGCTAAAATATGTCGAACAGTTTGGATCTTCCCTTTTTTTTTTTTTTTATGTTTATGATATCCTGGTTATTTTCTTACGGTCTTCAATTAAATTTCGCGTTGTGATTCATTTCTCAAAAGTTATTCTTGGCCGGTTTCTGTCTTTCTTATTAATGGCTATATTTTATGTACCAATTTTTGTATTTTTTTGTTTTTATTTTTCGTATGTTTATTCTTTTTTTTTAATAGATTTAAACGACAACCCTTTATCTAGTGAAGCAACGTAACTGTTGACTTGAAAACCGACCGACTGACAATTCAGCAAGTGAACTAATTTGTATCCTCAAATTCAAACGATAACAAGAATATTAAAGTGCAGAAAAATCTATTAGTGAAACAATGTAGAAAAGGCGATTTACCCGATGATACCCACCTATGTACTAAATAGATGTAAAGTTTGATGTACGCTACTGGCTTAGTTAAGCATTGCATAAGTTGCTATGCATTACTAGCATCAGTTTTGTTACTTTGTGTCCTGTTTGTGGAGATTATTATGTCAGTTTAGAGAGAAAAGACAAAAATGTTGTGAAAACAGGACTCTGTATTATAACAGAGTAATAAAAAAAGGCGACTCGTAAAAGTGATGGAATGAACATATCAGTGTAATACAGTATTAAACGTTGCTTAAGCGGCGTAGCCTTGCGACTTAGGACGATTCTATCCGTGATAGGCGAACTTCGTAAAAAATTGTGATTTATTTATTTTGATGTGCGATACATGTATTTCGAGTGATTTATATATCTCGCTCATATTACCATGTCATTACCAGGTTCTCAGGGCGAGACCATTGCTCCACATGCAGTGCCAAGCGACCACGATCTGAAGTTAAGTTTTGAAGAAAGCGATCACCTACAAATTCTTGGCAACGCTGATAAGTATTATCTTGCAAAAGATTTGAAAACAGGAAAGGTCGGCCTCGTGTCAAAGACGTTCGTCAAAAAATTTGACGAAAGCCCACATGCCACTATCGAGGTGAGCTCCTCATGCAATGAAATCCTTGATGAATAATATATGCTATCTTCCTCCTTTCTTAAACTGCTTCCTGAACTTAACGTTTTTTGTTCGAGCTTCATCATTTACCATCATTATATGGTCCGGTCTTCTAAAACTAACCCGGATGTACTGCGGCATTCATTCGACAGTACGGCACCTACTCGCTAGCCACGTAAATATCACATCATTCTGTGTTGAAAACCATTAGTTTAAAAATAAGAGTATCAAGACCAGCATTTCAGGCGGTCAGAATTACAGGCGCATAACATAGGTGTCATTGCCTGTTTTTGTCAGGTCGATCTATCTTCGCTATTGGCAGAGCGGCAAAACGTGGCATCAGCTCTCCAACCCTCCCCGACCAGCGATAGACTATGCGTTGTAGATGGAACCACTTTAGGTACGTGTTGAAATAGTTTGCATATCGCAGGCTCAGCTAGATGAAGTTTAAACATGCAACATTTAAGAGGGTGACAATTCTGGACAAATAAGGCGCGTCCTTATGTCAGCGCTTAATATAGTTTTGTGTGATTTGAACCCTTGCAGTACAGCAGTTTATTTTAAATGTGTGCCAGAATCAACCAGATTCACTTTCTCAACCTTATCTGTATAGTTTATTTGTTTAAATATATACCTTACTTATTTGCTGCCTATTATCTACTTCAGATAATATACTAGATGAAAACCAGATTGATCGCCACTGGCTAATGACATAAGTAGTTTTTATTTACTGTTGTAAATAGATGAAATTAAGTGGGCTTGTCTTCCAAAACAATCCAGTGTAAAACGTTAGAAGTGAAAAAAGTAATCGCCGTCGGCGCGCTGGACTTCTCATAGTCTGTTTCGCAATTTGATGCGTTTTCAAGGTATCATAATTCCCAGTAAGTATATCACCATGGTTTGCGAAATCCAATGGTATAGCATTTTCACTTCTCACGCGTGTAAAAGTTGAAGAAATTGTGACATGCACGTGTCCGACTTTGCACTTTTAGTGGGATTTGACTAAACTCAAAAAAGTCAATATAATATCCATAACTTAGAACAATGAATCTAGCATTGCGGCTTGTTTACACCATTCCTTTTCGTTTTTTCTTTGATTACCATCAATCTGTACTACTCCAAATACAGAGAAAAAACGTGATCATGTTATACAACTCCTCTTAAAAGCGATCGCCAACAGTTGATTTCGACGTATCTACGTTTTTTTTCTGCCCATATGTGATATTCCCACTCACTTACATCCAATTTTCCAGACGAAAAAAAACTAGTATTAAGAATACTCGTTTTTTGCATTATCGGCACTTATTGCACCTATTTATTGTTTGCCTAGTACTGGCTGAGCAGAATTTAATCTGTGCAATGGTTTCTAACCGACGTCAACTCATACTGTGTAACTCGATAGCGCATTATGTGACAAATAGTATCATGGTTTAAAAAGGCCGATGGTTTGTTTATCCTAAAAAGCACCTCCTGTCACTTTCCCCGAGTGAAGCTTCTATACGACTTGTCTACACCTTCTATGGGTTTCATCATGTCAATGCCATTTTCGATCCGCTATATCAAACGCAGGCCACCATAGTGTTTAGCTGTGTTAATTTCGTTCGCTACGTTCTATCATAATCTCGTGCCTACTCTACTTACAGTCTAGTTCTACCCCTTGTACTCTCCCAGACGGCTACGCATTGTCGTCTGCTAACACGAACCATACACGTATCGAACAGGGAAAAAGCAGCGTCAATCATCATCATAACCATCGTCGTCCGTCGCCAACAACAACAACAACAATCGACCGTTGTTTTTGTTGTTTTTAATAACTGGTCTGCAGTGTTGCGTCTCTTTTCCTTGTTCAATTTTTTTTTTATACAAAAAAAAGAAAGTGAAAAAGGGGAGGGGAGAAACAATCTATGCTATCGTGTTATTTTCGTTTATGGCTATGTTGAAGTTTTTCATGAGCGAAAACTAAGCAGTCATTTATCGAGTGTGTTCTACAAGGTGTTTACAGTTGGTTGAGCAGCTGTGTGCTATTGAATGAAGTTTCCGTATAATTTGTCGGAGCATTGTGGAAATTCTGTCGCGGTCATGTTGTTGCTGTTGTAGAGTTACGGCTGGACAGGCTGTGATCAAAATTGCCGTCGTTGAAAAGCTATGAAAACGTGTTTGTCGGAAGTGAATATTTTATCGAACGTAGTTGTGCGAATTGAAAGACACCCGCAAAAGCAAAATAGATTTATGCTTAATAACAGGTTGATAAACAGAAATGTCAAAAATCTCCATTTTTACTTGTCTCGTAACATTGGTAGTCCTGAGATGTAAGTATTATAGTAATTTTTTGTTTTCAACTAATATGATATGTCGAACTAGAAGTCTATTTGATTTGCAGTATCACTGAGTACCACTACTGATACGGCTTCTTCATGTAACTTAGCCCATATTGCACCGTTGTCGCTATCCTCTGCGTGGGCTAACTTCGGATTTTTTTATGTAGTCGAGGGTAGAAGTATTTATGCTGTCTTTATTGGAAAGTTTGGAAATTCTGCACCATCATATATTTATTGAAAAGTAAAACCTGTACAATATACTGTAGCAATGGCTAATATATTACTAGTACTCGTAAATTTATTTTTTGTATCGATATAAGTAATTTATGATACATTGAGATCTTCAATACCATATCTTCGTAACTTATCAACTAAAAAACCAAAAAGAATTATTCTAATAGATCGCTATGTATTTCAGGTTTTCCATAGGCCTTGTAAATATTTCATTCAGGTTAAATTAAATGGACATTAAAGCTAATAAAAGCATTCATAACAAATGAAAAGGTAACTATGTAAAGTATATTATATCTGCATTTATTTATAGTTCAAGGTGGGTCTACTTTCCATTCCAACCGATGGTCCCAATATGGCAAGGGCTTTACAGGTTTTTTTGCTTGGGTTTGTTACCAGACGGCGACGTATGCAAGGACCCGGTGAGCACCCAGTATACGGTTACGGTAAGACCAAATGCGCGTGTCGCGGAAAACGACGATGGTTTAAAGGAAGATGAAAGGCCTCATGAGGCGTCGTCGTCGTTTAAACCAACTCCCGGCATAGAGGACCTACCGGCTAGTAGTGCGCCATCAGCGGAAAGCAACAGCTTCAGTCGAAATATTTTTCAAAAGGTGTATCAGGAATTTATCGCCCCGTTCGGGCAGGAGATAGAGCTTTCAGTACGTAAATATGAACGTTATACCACATAGACACCTTGGTTTTTTGTTGCCGCGAATGAGGGCGTCAAAAATGATTACTCTCACTTCTGGTCAAGCTAAAGTAATCAGGTATACACATCTACATCTGCACCTAGTTAGTATGGCTTGTTACGGTGTTTTTCCATGCACCTTTGCGGATCGTTTTTTATTCCTACCATGAATCTCAAATTATTCGATTTAATATGAATGGCTTAAACGTTCCCAGGCTAGCACATTACTTAATTTGTTGCCTTTTCGGTTTGACATATATTCCTTTTCGTGGGTGTCCCATTTATCAGATACAACAGTCGTGGAAACAGTGAATCCATGCCTCGTGAGCAATGAGGGTGTTAAAGTACCTCGTAATTCCTCGGAAAAAGTAACACGCAGGAAAACGAGATGACTTGGTTTTGTTCAGGTCAATACATTACGTTATGAACATTGGAGACCAAAGTACATGAGCTTTAATTGAAAAATGGCTATATATAATATTGATGATGTCGTTATTATGATCTCGCCGTACATGCGGGCCAGGAAGTGGACTGTGGCGCGGAGTGTTTACTCAACACGGGTGCAATCGCGCAGGTGGGTTCCTCGTTCACCCGGTATTTCATTCTCTTCTGTCTCGTTGTTATCCGAACTGATTCTACGCGTATTTCATCTACGTTTTAAAAATGTCATGTAATTCTGGGCACGTTCACTTCTCTCTCTCTCCCGCTGAAACAAGGGAAGCTTTGTTTATTTCGACATCATAGTGCATTTATTCAGTACTTTGTGACCTTAGTTACATCTTATTTGCGCTGTTAGTGAACGAAATAATTATTGTCGTTTAAATGTTCCAGTACTTGAGCATATTCCACATAACTTTAGGCTTTTTTAAGCATGCAGTTGTTTAGTAGGCCTAAGCAAATTCTCAGTGCGCTCCTTTTTTCAATGAGCTACAAAATGCGATTGCGCTAGCATGAGTAAATGAGGTAAACGTTTTACCTACAACGATAGGCTGGAAACAGTATTACTTTGAGCCAGATAAGGCTCTCGACACTGCTAGTTCTACTGCAGATAAGTGTCGCACAGAGGGAAGAAAGGATTGACTCTCATGCTTAATACTGTAAGTACATTGTGTGCAGTTTGTTTTTCCTACATATTTGCATTTCTTCATTATAACGCAAAATTTCGCTTCACGGTAAAACTTGATCACGAGTCACGAAGCATCGCACTTGTTTCTGATAAGAAACAATTGCTAATTGTTTTATGTTTCATTCATAATCAGAAACGGTCGCCTATAATTCAGAATCATACCTAGTTCTTTATGCGAATAATAAGCTTGGTTGCTTCACTTGACGTTAGTCTGAGAGTGATAAGTGCGCAGCATTTCAGTATACGGCGCCAATGTCCGAAACATCATTCTTGCGGTTTTCTGCCTATCGAACGCTAGGAATAGTGCAATTGAAAAGCCCGGTGTAGTTTCAAATAACAAAGAAACAAAACGGCGAAAATCGTTGTGTGCAAAGATTTTTATTCAAATAATAACTGCGAGAGCATAATTTAAGGTCAGATTAGAATTTATTAGAATAATTTTAGTTCCGGTTTTTTAAAATTATAATCTAATTTCGTTTCGTCAAGTAAACTAGATCAAACAGTGCAGTGAGTTTTCCGATTTTAACGGGTCTGTGGATAGTATCTTCTTTTTACTTCTACCACTTGTTAGTTATTTTCTGTTTCGGTGCTTTTAAGGGATAATCTTTATTTTCCTTATTTCAAAAATCTCATCTCCACAATATGTCGACCATTGTATGTAGCTGCATTTCTTTCAACTATCTCAGTTGATGTTTATCACTGTTTATGTTTTTATCTGTCAGTGTTTATGTTACGGGAACAAGTGGGATCGTCATCGCATGACCCTCCCTAATATTGATATTTAATGGTTATTTACTCTTTATATATCGGATCAACTTTACAGGACCTCGATGGCAAGAGTGCTGGGTCCGCACCGAAGACTTCATATAATTTGCCTAGTAATGCTGTACAAACTAAGGCCACTGGTACAACCAGCAAAGGTATTTCCGTCGATGAGACTCGGATTGCCAATCGGCTAGAAACCAACATTTCCAGTTACAACATAGTAAATGACGAAGGTTCGTTGAATAAAAAATAAGAATAAAGCGTCCTGTAATGGTCGAAAAATTGTTCGTTTGAAATAATTGTACCTGTTTTTTTAGCTCGAAATTGAAAGGAGTTGGCTTTTTTAGCGTCACTTGTGCATTCAAATAAAGCTTTTACCCTCATCATAAGGTACGGCGCCATTAGTGCAATAAATTCAAGGTTAGGTGACATACAATTCTATAGATATACAATATGTGAATATATGCATATATTGGAGCCGTTAGATCTATACGAGTTTACAGATTTGGTGACAAACATGTATGTGTTGTTTAAAAGATCAAGTATATCTAAAAGTAATCTATTCAGAATTATTATATTTTTATTCTAGTGAACGTCAACGCATCGATTGCTGCAGCTGCTGCTTCAGTTAGCCCAGAGACAGAGAATTCCGACGAAGGAAAATCCCCGAAGCTTTCCACCGGCGGTGAAGGCTCGGAAAACGTAAGTATGTTAAACGTAAAGTGAAGCGGACACGAGTCTTCGTTCGTAAAAATTAGATCAGTTAAAAAAAACTTAGTGATGATTTATGATAAAGCTAGAATATCAATCCTTTCCACGATAGTTTTTCCCATGTCGTTAAAATACGCTTGCTCACGTGCACGTCGCGTATAATGTACGGGGCCGTCACTAAAAACCTAGTAAATTTCGATTAATTTCTCAGTGTCTTATACATATCGAGCTTCTCCGTTCTAACATCCTGATTTCGTCTTTGTTGTATGTAGCGTCTTTCCCTGCTCACCTTACTTCTTCTCGCCGTTTATCCAATATTAAATATACGTGGCTATTGTGATGTTATTTTCAGTGATTATAATGATTAGCCATTTTAATAGAGTGTGTATTTTTAGTTTGCCAGCGATCAGGCGATCAGACCCGAAGCGAAAAAAGTCGAGAAAACGGCTGATACCGATAACAGTTCTGTGACAGCGGACCAGCCTCTTAAACCTGACTTCAATGGAGAAAAAGCTGAGAATCCAGCGCAGAATGTAGTGACTGGCCCTTTGCTGGCGACAGCACCGGTCGGTATATGGTTCTTTGTTTCACCTACTGTAAAATGCTTAGTCTTGTACTTATTTTTACAGGTACAAAAGGAGATATGCCTTTCGTTATTATTTTTTTTAACGCCACAGCATTATACCATATCTATTTTGAGTTGACAAAATTGGTACAAATTAATTTTCCCATTTAAGTTTGCTATGTCGTTTAAAAAGACCCCTTTATTTTTAAATACTACTTTTAGCATGACTTGAGCGTTATTGATCCAAGCCAAAAGCATGTGCATACGCCTATGAATAAAACAAATTGTCATGGAGTTCAAAGTATATTTTCATGCTGGTCACTGATGTCTTATTTTTCGAGCGATCAAAATACGTAGTAAAATTCTGGCAACAATTTTTGTTCTAAAGCCCGACTGGTGGTTGACGCCTATTGGTAGTCACAAATTCAAGATCTATATTCTCCGGTCTACATTTCTTAACAAAAATCAATCTTAGCAAGATATCTGAACCTAAGCTGCGTTCAACAACTAACCTTGTGCATTTAGTTAGTTTGTTTACTTTTTAACAACATTGTGGTGTACACCAAAAAACGTCACATTGTTACTTGCTAAAGCCTATTCGTATCCTTTTAAACTCCGCTTCTAGTTAAATTCCTTTACGTGTCGTGTGTTTGTGACTGTTAGGTACAGTACTCGCGCAAGATGTGGTGATGGTAGCATTTACATTCCTTTTCGCATGTGATGCTAACCTGAATAGATTCATATTGTTTTGTACATATAGGAGAAACTCATCCCTCAAACCCAAGATATATCTGCAGTGATGCCGGATCCTGATGCTTCTGTTGAAAATGCAAAGCCGGGTAGTAAACGTAATGCTGCCACTGAAGGGGTAGTGTGGTCAGACAGTAACGTCTTATCACAGCCTGGCAATAGTCAAACAGGTTTTTCTGAAGAAGTCTTGACTCCGCAACTTGAAAAAAACTCAGACGGTTCAAATATAAGCATTGCTGACCCGGCTGAGCATACTGTTCAAAGCGCTGGAGATGGCGATCGACAGGGTGCCAAAACAGTGAGCGCTAAGGTAGATATAGCTGAGGCCATCATTGAAGCCTTCCCGAGTGCAGATGAAGCTCAAAGGAAGCCTAGTGAACCACTACTGACTAGCAAGGATCCTGATCTAGCTTTTAGCAACCAGGCGGCAGTAGAAACCCAACATCAAATAAAGGTGGCCTCTAGTTCTCCGCGTGAAATTACTCAGTCTCAAAAGACACCGAAACTTGAACCCGTCGTGAATGTTAAAGGATCGGCACCAAACAAACTTCAACCAAAGGTCGTGGTTGGACAGACGCATATAAATCCGACGAAAGTGAATAATTTTAAACCCCCTCGTACGCGGACTACACATGGTCATTTTCACCGAAGTCACTTGCATTCTCACGGAGGTCATGAGCATTTTCACAGTGGACTTGGTCATTCTCATAATGGCCATGAACACTCTTATGATACACATGGACACGGAAATTCGCACGAAGTGGGAAACGAGCATTCACCTCCAAGGCAAAGCGAGACTTTACTATTACAGGATCCATTCAAAGGACATTCGTATATTGAGGAGAAGCCAGACACGTTCCCAGCACTTACAGAAACCAAAACATATAGTAAGGTAGTTCAACCAGGGATAGTTGGTGAGACCCCTTCTGAAAGTAACATCCACCCTGACTCTGGCAGTGGCTTAGCCGTCAACGCCGTAGCAAACGACAAGCCCGCTCCGGTTAGTGACAACGGACAACGTCAACAGAACCCTGTGGTAATGAAGAGCCTATTAAGTTTAAAATTTTTTTCTTGATTCAATTTGTTTCTTAATTTCGACTAAGTTGCCCGGTCTACGTCTTTTTTTTTGTATGAAATATTCTGAAAATGTTTGACGAGCAATTTCCAATAGTTCTTTAACCAGTGCATGTGTGAATAGCGTGCTGATACTGTGAACTGGAGTTGGAGTGTCGTGTTTTGTAAGGTCATGCATTGCTTTGGTTAAAAGGGAAGTCGGAAGAGTAGAAGCACTAGGTGACTCGCTAATGTCCTGCGAATCAGAAGTTTCCAAATTACCGAGTAATGTGATAGTTATTTTTGCAAGTAATTCAGAAGCTTGTTTGCTTTTCTGCTTAATGCGCCATCCATTTTACACTGTGAGAGCACCTCATGTTAAGCTTAATTTGATTAAAAACTTGATTTCTAGTTAATGAGTTTAGATTATGTGTACTCAAGTATCATAATTTTGACTTTCGTACAATGTGCTAGAACGTACAGTATGCTTATTAAATTCATATATTTATCTGCACGTGTAATTTGAGACAATTGTGGTGGGAATTATTACAGGGGGAACCCTCGGAGTATACCGTGAACACTTTGGAGCAGACTTGTGAACGTAAGGATGGCGTTAGTTGCGACGGAGGGCCTGCGGTACCGTTGGGACAGGAGAAACATGTCAAGCTTCAGTCAGCAGAAGATGAAGCCACGAAGTCGGCTAGGGCTAAGAAAAGAAGGCGACAAGATGACACATTAGACTCGGCGATTCGAGAGTATGTGGGACTTGTGTTGTCGGTGGTATGTATTCCATTTCTACAGTATATTTATGGTAAGAGTGTTCTGTTCCGGTATGTGGCCATGATTGACTATTACAGTAACCGCTTTTACGAGCCTAATTGACACATAAATATTTAAGAAACTATTGAAAAACAAAATCGCCGAAAATCAATGAATGTACTCCACGAACCAATTTTTCTGTATTGTGCTGCACTAAGGTGGGGTCGTTAATTTCCTTTTTCTCTTTCCTTTGAGTTCCTTGTGCCTCTTTGAAGGGGATGCGACGGTGTAGAACTGATGCGATACCATGTATTCAAATTCGCTCTGAAATTGTGGTATACCGCACTTCAAACTGTTCTAAAACATGGGGGCTCATCGTATGAAGCTGTAATAACGTGACCATGTTTTTTCAAATTGCTTATGTTTATCTAGAGTAAAACGTACTGATTGCTAGAAATTAGATTGCTGACTGAAACTGAAGTTTGCTTTCGTTATTTGTATATTCATTTCCTTATCGTATAATTTTCTTTGTGACAAAGCTTAAGTAAACTAAAAGTTAGTATTCTAGTGTGTGTATCTGGATCTGCAACTTGCATTATTATTATAGATAGCTCATACCATAGATATATAATTTACGTGTTTCTTCGTATATCTCAGATTCCAGATCCATTGCACAGATTACTTTGGGACCTTGAGGAGCAAGGTGTGTCAACCCACGTCGTCGTATTGACGTTCCTGTGTGGTCTGGTTGGTTCTTTTCTATTAATTTTCTTTAACTGCATCTCGATGAACTCTAAAGAAGGTACCCTTTCCGACTACATAGCCCGATTGGAGCAACAGTTGTTTGCACTCAAAAAGGAACGTGAGATCCTGCTCGAGACCAAGGACACTGGCCATGGCCTCGTTGTCGGGACCACTGGCGGAGATCAGGCGTTACCTAACGAGCTGATCGAGCACCATGAGAGGGAGCTTGAAATGATACTAGCTCGAGCCAATAACGTTGAGCAGGAAGTTCAACAGCTGCAAGAGCAAATCGAACAAGTTAAGGCCGAGCGAGACGCATACAGTGATGACGTTAATGAAAAGTTACAGGAGTATGAGAAGGAACTCTCCGAACTGCGTTTTGACGTCGAAACGAGCCGAAGAGAAGTTGAGCGTAAGGATAGGGAGCTTCAGGTTAAAAATGGTACCCTCAGCGAGTTGCAAGCCAGCAACGCTGAGCTCCTCGAGGAAGCAAAGATATGGGATGAGAGGTAAATAGATTTTTTGCTTATAAATATTGGATCGTATTGAGCAAAACATGCAAGATGTAAGAAACTACAAATTAATGTGGGAATCCTTCTAATTAGTTTATTCGTATTAAAGGCATACTATCATATCGCTATTAAATACTCTTGTAATGCGTTGGTTTGATCTATCTATGTATATAGCGTCTCATGCCATATTTTATTTGCAGGGTGAATGAATTGACATCTCGCGAAGAAATTAATTTGGCAGAAATGTCCAAATTACAACAGTTGCTGGAGGAGAAATGCGCCGAGGTAGAAGCTCTTGAGGAAAGCCTTAAGAGTATGAATATCTTTGAGAAAGCACAGGAAGCTTTCAGTGATGGTAGGATGACTATACGTGCCTATATTTTGCTCTGTAGTTGTTGAAATTGACTTAAGTTTGTTTCTTGTAGTTATAATTATTATTATTATTATTAGTTATTATTAGTTATTGATGTCGACACACATTTTAGAGCAACTAAGGTATCTTGTAATTATGTTGGATAATGATGAAATGAAGACCACCCTACATATGGTATCCTTGTGCAGTAACAACACATAGACTTCGCTTCATGCTGGAAGCCAGCGCTTGGAGCAACGTCTAGCGCCAGTGCCGGAAAACTCGGAGTACAAAAAAGCTCGAGACATTTATCCCGAACATAGAAGTCCGTCTGTAAGAATTCACTTGATTAGTCTAATTTAATTTTGTTTGCCATATTGTTGCAGGTGACGAAAAGGAAATTATGAAACGCTTAGTCGATGTGCAGAGGGCACAAAAACAAAGTGAGGAGCTAATGTCGATGAACACTACTCTTCAGAGCGAACTCACCGAAGCAAAAAAGCAGTGTGATCGATGGCGAACTGAGGTGGACCAACTGAAGGAATGTTTGCAACAGGCTGAAAAAGATAAACGGGATTCTGAGCAGAAACTAACAGTACTTACTGAGTATTTCAAGGATAAGGAACTCAAACTGCAGCGAGATGTGGTCATGCACGAAACTTTGCGCCAACAGAAAGAAAGTGACGCTCTTACTGTCTCCGAACAGCTGGATCTTTACCGCGAGCAGACCGCCAATCTGCAGTAAGTAAAACACCCTGCCAAGTAAATACTCATTATTAATTATTATTAATACTATATCATGTGGTTATTGTTTAGGTTAATCATCACGTATAGCTTTACGATGAGTGCATTTCATTATCTATACATCTGCTATCATTTGAGTAGAGCGGAGGTGGCATCGATGAAAGAAGAAATTGAAGTGTCTGAGAGAAGATACAAGCGCCATTTGATGGAACAAGAGAAAAAAACGCATGAAAACTGGATGGCATTCAAAAACGCGAACAAGACCATTGAAGACTTAAATGCTGAGACGCAGGTTTTGCGTCAGCAAATTATCGCAGCAGAGGCAGCTCAACGAACTTTAACTCAGGCCGCAGCTTTGCCCCAGGACCGCCCTCGGCCACCGCCCCCGCTTCCTTTGCCAAAAGGAGCTCAGATTCCACTTCTGCCATTACCGCTGCTTAACGGCCTCAAAGGTATTGTCTACGTTAAACGAAATCGATTTCGTGTCTATTTAGCTCTCATGACGTGAGGTGACATTGTCATTGACTCTGTATGAGTACAGCCCTCGAAATTATGAAATTGGTAATTTTGTAAATCCTTTTTTTATTGTCAATTGTGCAGCAAGCGAAATGCCGTCACCCCCTTCGGCTCGCTATACGAACGGGGCAAGATGTACACCTCCTGTAGGGGTGGTCCCTCTTCCGACAGTACTGTACCAGACGAAATCCAGCTCGTCGCGGCATAGTTCAGGTACATGTTTATGAGTGTAACCCGCATTCGCTTCACAAATTTGTACCATTCCGTTAGAAAAAAATTAACTAAGTAGTTGTTTTAAATATGTATATTTAGATTTAAGCGTCAGTTACCTAATCCCTCGAATATTTTCACGATATTAACGTATGTGGTTAATTGTTAGGAGCTGCACGAGGTGCATTGACCACCGACACAATTGTAAAATGTGCTACTGTCAACGATATAACATGATGTTTAAGCACAATATGTTGAAGTATTGTTGACTAGATTCTTGTTATTTGAAGTTTATTTATTATGAACCATTAAGTTTTACATCGCGAAGGTTTGTAGTCAAGTCTAACTTGAATCGTTGTACGTTATAGCGAATAGATTTCTTGTAGTTAAATGGTGGGCGTGTAAACGACAACGATCACGCGACACTTATAAGAGATAATTTAGCAACATCTAATTATGTCTCTAACATGATGTTTCAATGTTTCTTGCGGCTGCTACGGGATCGCTTGTAACAAAAACAAAACTTCAAAAAACAACAAACATTCTTTTTTTTCTTTGCATCCATTATTTCTTCCGCTGAGAAACAATTGTCTCTCCTTATCATATTTATCTCTTTGCTGTTGACAAACGACTGAAAACATTTTATTTGTTATGTTGCAATGGCTAAAATCTTTCAAATCTACTGCTTGCGCTTCTACAAATGATCGATGCCTTTATCACAAAATTTCGGCGACTTTAATCAAAACATTTAAAACTCTATTTTTTTTCGTAATCTCTGCCCAATTGTGACTTTCGAAAAAATCGCGCCAAAATGAACTCACAAAAAATTAACCGATCCACGAATCGAAACAACTAAATTTCACAACAAAAAAATACATGCGCACAAATACACGATCAACAAAATCTAAGAGAGAAAAGACCATCAGAGTCATCGACGTCGCGAAGACGACCACGAAGAAGGTCGAAGTGAGCGGAAGTCGAGGGGCGACAAGGCCATTGACCGGAGCGAGCCGCACCGCGATCGCAACCGCAATCGCGAAACAGCTGAAAGGAGACGAGAACGAAAAGAGCAGCAAATGCTTCTTGAAAGGGAGAAAGCTTCGCCAGCTAATTCAGCGAGCATCACGAGTGGCGAACAGCAGCAACAGTCGCGACGAGGGGCAAACAAGGCGTCCGAACTCGACCGTGATCCATCGACTCCTTCTGTTGTCGGTATTGCCGACAGCAGTGGAATATGCGGTGGCAGTACTGTTAAGGAGAACGGTAGCGCCAGCAGTAAGTGTCTTGTGGGTGACTGCTGCGCGTGGAGTACTGTGACAGCTGAGTTTATAATTGCGTTTTGTTCCTTGTGAAGGAGACACATTAGTCACCTAAGATTAGTAATAACGTCAAAAACAATAGTTACTGCTACTATTGTTACCGTTGCTAGTGCTGTGAAGTAGTGTACGTGAGAAAGGTGAACGAGTGCCCATTCTCAATCCATCCTCACAAAATAGAAGGGCGTTTACCCATCCGCTGATAATCATTTCACGAATGAATGGATTTTCTCCTGCGTTTTCCTGCTTAACGCTGTATGGTTACGGAAGTAATTCTACAGAATCCCTCCTCGCTTCTATTATATTGACCCTTTTCGTATGCTAGTAATATATGCAGAGATGTTCTTAGAAACTTCAGAATGATATATTTGTTACATAATCATGCTCGTAAATCTGGCTTATCATGACTCCTAGTATCGTTTTTTTTCAAACACTGCTTAAGTGTTATAACCGTATATTCTATATTGACGATACATTGCTTCCGCCATATTCAAAACACTTAACGTGCTGGCAGCGCAGAAATTCAAGGTACATCAATTCATGTGTTGTACATAGGTGTCACAGATCACAACAGGCACTTGATGTGATGTCGATTCATGTTTATGGCAGTCTCTCAGTTTGGTGACAGTCGGCTTCAGTGCCACTGATTTGACCTACGTAATCCTTAAGAATTCTTCAGATTCTGGCGTCTTTAAGTAGTATTACTGCACCTATTGTAGTTACCTCAATTTTTCTGTTCCGTAGCTCTCACCCGACTGCCATATAGAGACTGAACACTAACTAGTAATGGTGGTGGATTTGAAAGCTACTCAACTTCTCCGTTTCGTGTTTGTAATTTAACTTATGGCAAGGATCACCTGCGCATTTGTTCCGGTCTGGTGCACACATCTTTCACATGCCCACATGCACCGATAAGAAGGCTCACGTGTGTTTCTTTTTAGTATTCATATCCATTTTCTACACAACGACTTATGCGTGTTGTAGATCGAGCGTCACAAAATCGTAAACTGTGTTTGTACTTTACACTTCTTTCCGTTGTTTTTGTGTACGAATGACTGAAGTTAGTGTATCTTATTATGGGAAATGCGCGGAGGCAACTGTTTGCGTTTCTAATACATCATAAACATTAGGTCATAGGTCATAACAGATGGATGATGTATGTTTGATTGCCTAAATGTTTAGTTTTCATTGTTTTACATTTAATAAAAGGTGTATTGTAACTTACGCAATAAGTGAGCTTAGCATACTTATTACATAAGTATGCTAAGCTCACTTATTGCGTAGCTTCTATGATTCAAAATCGGTGTCTGCATGGGTGATAAATGTTGTGATAATAGCTAGGTGGTTTAGACAAAGGATTCGAGAGCCATAGTATCAGCAATACAATAATAATTTTTAAACCTACTAGGATTTGTGGTCTCGTTTCATGGGGTGTGGCCGCGCTAGCTAGCGGTTGTCGCAATCTATTGTCTGTGTGAAGTCCTTTGTACCACCGAAAATATACAGCTTCTACAAACTATAGTACTTTGCTTTTCTTGTGAGTTTTCGTCTCAGTGTATGGCTTATGTTTTATCCTTGGTGTATGCCATTGCACATCTGGCATAGTTCTTTAAACCATGCGATCCTATAAAAAACGTTCTCTGGCCATATACTGTTCAACAATCACTTGCGCAATCATCTTGAAATTAATATATCGTTCTATTCGAAGCGTATTCATTTCGAATGAACGCCCTTAGTTCGTGTTGGCTTTGAGTTGACACTCAGAATATGTTAGATGTTTGACAACAATTTACATATGCTCACCTCTCCATTTATGTCCGCGGGCTATTACAGATGGACGATCAGTACACTCTGGGGGCTCGAAGGGAGGAGTCATCAGTCCGGAACTTCGGAGAACATTCGCACACAGGCGGAGTGACAGAACTGACCGCGGCCGCGCTGATTGTTATGATCGGAATGAGCGTAATCAAGGTGACCTGGGAGATCGGCCCAATCGAGACTACGGGGAAAGATCCCCACGAGACAACCCCCGACGGTAGAGATTACTCCATGCTGGAGACTACGGCCGGCATTAACTGCTCAAAGAAACGACTATAAACGTGGTAAAAACAAAAGGACGCAAAGAAATCGTTAGAAATCTTGGAAGAAGTCCAAGGATGATGCTTTGCATGGCAACTTCATAGAACACGAAGACTGACAAACAGAATATGACAAATGACCGCAAGAAGGAAACTTAGGACTATTGTCCACCTCGGACTGTTTTGTCGATCGAGTGTCTATTGAAAATTACAGTGAACTGAAGCTAGGCGGAACGTAAAAAACTGAACCCGTTCCTATCGAATGCAAATCTGTCGTTAAATATAAAAAAAAAAAGATGCCATCCTGTAAATGTAAACGGGAAGTGCGCAAGATGACAAAATAGACAAAAAAAAAAGCTCTATGTGGACATGCTTAGAATGGCCGTGATAATCGACCGCAGAATCGAAGGAAGGACCCTTCGGCATCGACGGTTGTCCGATGAGTCGTCATCGGAATTCGCTTCCCCATACAGTTTCAAATATTAAGAAGACGTGCTGTACAACGATGCTAACTAGACATAAATGCGCACATAGGTTCTCATGAGTCCCCTAATGTGAACGCTAATGGAAGCACCATAGAGGCGTTGTTTACAAGTAAGAGTGTAGAGCGCCTTGCTGAGTGCATTTAATACCATCGTAAAACAGTACTTTCATCGAAAGTGACCATTTGATTCTTTGCTGTATTATATGCTTAGATAATGACATAGCGAAAAACTAGGAAAACGAAAGATTCTTAACAGCGTTAGCCCGTGGGTATACCTTGAAGCGCGAGCAAAGATTAGGTGATTTACCTTATTTTAGTTACAGAAGAATATTACGTTCACACTATCAAGTGTCTCTTAAATAGTCATAATCCGTTGTAGTGGGTCTTTTACAACGTTCCGTATATTTTGCATAAAATGTGTAATTTTTTTCACCTTGAGTTCCGTTCCTTTCGATTCTTCTGCGATTTTTTTTTCAGAAAGGATTCGAGACCTTTTGTTATTTGCAAAAGTACATGATACGAAGCTAATGGCGTTGAAGAACAAAATATATTTACTAGGTTACCTTGTTATAAAGACTAAATAAATAGCTATTAAGTGAGCTAGCTCTGTTATTAGTAAAGCTCGTCTTCCTCTATTCTATACCTCGTCTCGGATACTAACATGTTAGTGAAGAAACTGCGTTTTGGGGCAATAGTTTTTTTTACTTTTTTTAATCATTCCAGCGCTGCTGGAAACTCGCTGTTAACAGAATGATAAAGTATGTAAATTAAAGTGGCAATGAGTTTTGCAATATATAAAGCGAGGTGACGGTGGCAATGAGATGCAAATTACAAATATTTATATACACAAGGAGCACGACAGACGTACTCCGCGGCGACGATTTTATAGTATAGGGGATACGTAGCGAAAAATTTTCAGAGGAGTGAGACTGGAAATTAAGAACAGTAAATGTAAAATAAATCAGTGTATTTTTTGTTGAAGAAACGTGATGTCTTCTTTAAAAACAAAGATACATACTGATCTTTTTTAATTACCACATACTGACTAATTTTAATTTTTTAATAATGCGGAACTCAAATTTACTGTTACATGTATACACAAAATATAAGTTCGCTTATTTTTTTTACCAGGAATGGCTTCCTTTTAGAAATTTTTCTCTAATCTTATCTGCATCTTAAAAAATTAAAGCTATTGCCATTAAGAATTGATAAAGCAAAGTATTTTATTATACAATATAATGTGTTAGGAAAAAAAATATATATACATATAATTATGTGTAGCATGAACGTATGAATCGAAATATTGTTTATTTCATTATTGGTGTGCCCGATTGAGAAGACTGCCCAACGATGGCATTGCACCGTATGATACTGCCTATATGAGGATGCCTAATCTGGTGCAGATACACGCAGCCCTTGGCAAATACAAACCCTCTCTGTCACGTCTGGTGTGATGAAGCCTATGTACTGTAAAAACGAAAAACTATGTATCGGGTTATGCTGAGTGATCTTTTCCTGGTTTTATTAGCTGTAGCTCCCATATTATGAAAATCGGGACCGGTCTTCACTGTCTTTCGCTGCTGTGCGTTAATGAAATTCCAAGACGCTTGGATCTGCCACGCAGATCCTCCAAGAATAGCGGCGGGTCGCCTAAAAGGTATACGTATTAATTCAACGTTAAGCGACGCAGGTCCATGGTTCAAGGAAAAAGACTTGACTCGGTTAAGTCTAAGACTAGTTCTTTCAGTGAAAGACAATTTCAATTCCACAGCAAACAATAAAAATCACAAAGCCAGCCGTACACAAGAAAAGTTTTGAAGGCGCACGTATCTTCACCCTCGCAACCATCGCCCGTCGCACTCTGTTTGTCATGTGCTCTGCTGAAGTATGATTATTCGTGGATAAGTTCAGGATCAGTTACTTGAAACAATTTCCGTACTTGATGATCGTTCTGTCTATGTAGAACGTGTTAAGACGGATATTCTTGCAAGAAAGCTGTATTTCTGCTGTGAACAATAATATTTATAATTATGATGGATGCATACAGTTCCTTGAGAAACTACAGCACAATAGAGCCTCACTAGGAAGCCTATGTGTTCCAGTGTAAGTGTATAATCTATAGAGAACAAATCATTTAACGCATTCTTATCAGGTTATGAGGGAGCACACATACGTCTATGTTATGCGTTCCTTGGCACGATAATTATACCAGAACACTTATAAAGTGTTACTATTATTGAAATTATCGCACTTCTATATTAATGCAAACGATCTTTAAAACCATTACCGGGTGAAGTGCATCAAAATGCTCAGAGTCGTCAACGGAGATTTCAAACTAAAAAATCTGCCCTCTATACAATCCTCACAGTTGCGTATACATGTTTGTTTTATTCAGGTAGCATTAATATGCTCCAGTCGAACTAAAAGGTTACAGTAAGTAAATTATTCTGTCAGACGCCTCGAACGCTACCAGAGTTATTTAATCGACCTTTTTTCGCGTATTCGATTTTGCTGGAATATTCATCGAATTAACTGTTTGTTTTCATATGGAAAAAATGTCTCAGCCTAGTCTGCTTAAGTTAGCTGTTGGTATATGCCAATATGCTGTTGTAACTTACACCGCTAACCTATGATGAGCATTGTAGTGTGATTTTCTTCAAACATTTTTCAATGCATCCAGTCGTCCTTTTCTTCCTACTACTAACTATCTGCTGATAAATGGCACAAGATTGATCAGTTTATAGCAGATCTTCCTAAGAGAGTTTGTCATTTTGATATTCCCGTTAGTTTTACGTTGTTGCTACCACAATACGCAGACAGATTTAAGATAAAATTGCACCGATACCACTACATAGGGCTTTTCTGCAAGCGCAATAGCAAATAGTTAATGTATTGGCAATATCCAGTAGCTACTACAACATAAGGAGTGGCTATTGTTGGCAACGTTCAGATAAAAACTCACTGTACGGGCATGTGTGAACTTGCTTCTATTCTACATGTGATCGAAGCTTATGATAGCATTCGCTTACCATATTTGCCAATTAAAATATTTAATAAAATATATAAAGTGCTGCCATATTCAGCTTGTGTATGTACCTGACAGAAGTGCAAGTAATCAATGATATATATTTATTGCCTATAATACATATGATATATATATATATATATATATATATATATATACATTAAAGGCAATGAAAAACAAATGAAAAGTGTGCAGTTTATTTATTTTTTGCACAAAAATTTATTTAAAAAAACCATCATTTCAACATCAAACAAAACGATATATAAATGATGACGTACACAACGTGCTAGCTTACTTATATATTTATCATTAATCTTACCCTTATCATCTTCATCGCTTCACCTCATTATTATTATTATTATATAAGACTTATCATCATCATTATTATTATGTACATACGAAAAGGAGAAGTGTCTTGTGTTTCTATTTCGAAACGCTTCATTCATTAATGACCTGCCCCAAGTAGATATAAAATAGGTATTTCATAAGGATCCTTTTATATTTTCAGCTACCGTTTGTGGCAACTACTACTGCAACAGTAGTTATCAGTTGTCCAGATATATTCTTTTTTCGTTAACAATAAATTTCTATCTACGTTTTTTTGCTGCATTTATGGTTATCTTGTACTTCTCTTTACTACAGTGTATTCATTAAAACATGGACAGTATGGCGGCTGGATTGTCGAATATCGGCGCAAATTTTTGATTCGTTTCCGTCTTGCTATTTGATTGCGTTGAGGTTATTCGAAATTCATCAGAAGAAGGAAGGCAAAAAAAAAATTTCAAAATTGACTCCACGACTCGGCGAGGATTAAGTGACTTGGTGTCTTTATGTTGCTGGTCTGTTAGGCGGGACTTGATCGTTTTGCCCTAAAAAAATATTGATTTTCCCTTTCCCCAAAATGATTGCAATAAATAAAATGGCCGTGCCACATTGACGGATAGCTTTATCGTACAGGGGCTGAATGATCCGCACTGCAAATATCATAAATACTCAGTGTGACTCTACCGGCAGGAATAATTGATACTGCTCGATCGCAACTCGAGAGGCTAACCGTATGATCGATTCGTTTATATATTTACTAGCAGCACTGTTGTGTTCCTCATGTCTGCCCGAGAATGTGATTTACAGAAATGTCTTAATATGTAATTTTTCATTTCTCCTACTAAAATTAACTGTCGTTCTTTTTGACTCGAAGTCGATATCGATATCATATATAAACATGTAACTTACTGCAGTGTTTGCTCTATGTGGTCTTTGAGAGCTGAAGTCCCGCATCGAACGATTCAGAAGTATGCCCGAATGTCTGTGGCTCTACCTCTAGATAGTACCGTGCTGTTTGATCAGTTACAATAGTACTGCTATCTCGCTCGTCGCAGCTGTCTGTTTACGTTTCTGAAGACAAGTTCTTTTTGTTAATGATGGCCTAATGGCTCTCTAGAAAAGATGTATCGATTTTTTGAAATGTTAATCATTCAAATATGCCTGAATCATCTTTTAAAACTATCCGTTGCTTATTAAAACCCGAGCTCAATAAATAGGCTAGACGTTCTTAGTAAAACATCAAGGCTTGGAAAGGCGTGGAACAAGGCCCGTTAACGTGGACTTGGAAGCAAAGATCTTTGCCAACCCATATTTTGCCTCGATTTACGCGTAAACGATGCATTCGTCATTCGACACCACACCAAGTCTATTTTTGCGGTGGCGTCTATAGCTGAATTGCTTCTTCAGTACATCTCCCATCCATAACAGCATGCGTTTGGGTTTGTCTCGGGTTGGGTCTACGATGGTGATCGACAGTTGAAGTTAACATATCGCCTGGTGGCATACTCTATTCTACACCCTTTTTCATCGTGTTCGTGTTGTTTTTTACGCTAAATTTTGGTCATCATTATCAGCATGGTATCTATCCAGCAGAACTTATCTGAGCAGTGACGAGATTTAACTATTGCGAAAAGGGTAGAAGGGAGGACTTGACATTTTCGTTGTTTACGAGATGTTTTTCGTTCTTACTGTTTTTTTCGTGATTTTTTAATTTTTATTTCGTTAGCTAGATTGGTACGTTAATGTCGGATGTACCAAACACGATGTTGCGATATGTTGCTTTCGGCGTCATCGAAATCGTTCGAGTAAGCGCCGCCTCCTCGCGGCCTCTGGGGGGCAGGCGCTGGTGCGGCCGGTCTCGGAGTAGTGAACGCTGTGATTACATCCGCGTATTGGCGCGTATCAGCATCAAGGTGACAACGTTCCAGAAAGGAGGTTGCAAAGACGGAAAAGGGCAGAATTAGTGGATATAAAGATAATACAATGGAATTGACATTGTTTATCTCAAGATTTCATTGAAACATTGTCATGCATATATATACTTGTGTTAATTCTAAAAAAAGTGGCTTTAGCAACAATTGGGTTTGACAGGTTTTTAAATGTTCGATTTAAAAACTTCATTATAAAAAACGAAAAAAAAACGATACATTCTTCAATGACTTTTTTTTAGATTATATTTTATAGACTTTTAGGTTCCTGTTGTTATTTAATTTCGTAATTTTGTATCGGTGCTTTTAGCGTTTCGGCCATGATGATTTGCCTTTAGGTAACAGCGTAAACGACGCACCTAAAAAGAACGATAACTATCAGCCTTTGTAATCGTAATCTGATTTTACTTAGATTGACAGTAGGTGGATGCTGAGAAACGGTTAGATACGTGCACACACTTTAGCTGAATGAACTCGTATTTATACGCCTCCGAAACATCATCATGATCTACGGTTATATCGGTGAACAATAAAACAGAATTAAGCGAAATCGATTTGATAGTCTTCAATGCCAGTTTTGAATCTAGGCATTTGGCAGTTGGAAGGTAACTACAAGTGTGGTTCGCTAAGTACAAAGTGCCTCTGTTCCTTTAATTCAAATCACGAGAGTCCGTAGCTTCACTATCAGAAGCGGCAATACTACTAGTGGAAGCCGAGATCAAATGAGAAATTGAATTACGCAAAACCTCTGCGTATAGGCCTTGTATCCGCCTGTATTTATTTCCAACCGCTGTGCAGTTACAAAGCACCACAAACGGTACAAAGTTATACCATAGACTATACTTCCTTTGAATAATCCATGGTCAATACGACTTCGAAACTTTAGTACAGGACATTACGTTGCAGTTTATGCCCTTTTTTGTCTACGGTAAGCGAGAATCTTTGGGTGCATCTATTACACTGCAATACATAGAATGCTGTCGATGTGAAAAGCAAAAAAAAAAAAAAGAAACATGACAGCTTATTAAGCCTAACTATTATTCTGTCTCATATGTTGTAGTTGTTGCAGACTGTTCAATGAACGTACCAGGAGCGGGTCTAGTCACAGGCTCCGGAATGACCGGACGCTGAGTGCGGGACTGGGAATCGACACGGGTGTTTCTGAACGGCTGCTGGGTTGGAGCTTGTGGGGCAGGCGCTGGGGCGGGACGTGGGGCAGGACGAGGGACAGGCTGAGGGACAGGCTGAGGTCGGGGCTCAGGCTCCTTATACAGATCGTTGTTCAGTCCGAAATAGGACGATGACGACGCGCAGTCAACGTTCGCCCACCAATCGCACACGAAGTAACGCTGGTTGAAAATGGTGCCCACGGGGCAAAGGAACGAGTTCTTTTTACCGTCAGCCTCGCAAACGTGGAACACCTAGGCAAATAAGAAAATAGCGATTTCATTCTGAATTGATTGTGTTCAAATTGGTAGCTTTATGGAAACAACATTATTTTTGTTTGTATTGTCTATTTAATAAAAAGCGCCGTAGCATATGCAGCCAGGAATATCTATTTGAGATTTTAAGTAGCGATTCTGCGGCTGTCGAACATAATTTGGCGCGTGATACGTAACGTATAGTAGTCATTGCCTTCTAAAGAGAAGGGGCAAAGATTTATATACATAAATGGTTATTTGTCTATTTTTGAGCTACATAAAGATAAGCGGTTATAAGCGGAGAATTAATATATATATAATACGATATGTTGACGGTCATAACGAGCTAAAATAGATGCTGAGGGATTCTTTAAAAAACACTTTGATCAGTAAGAATCAATTGATGCGTCCTCACTTCGTTTCCTCGTTCGTCTTACATGGGTTTCGGTAAAGCCGCTGCTTTCGTTGAACTGATGAACTAATCACTATAATATTCAAATATAGTTTACAGACAATAGGAATTTTAGGCTCGAGATTTTAGGCAACTTTCACATTTGGCTAAAATCGTTTCGTCATTATTTATTATCCGTTAAAATTCTTCTGACGGCTAATCACCCGAGCATTTAGCGTCAAAAACGGAGTGACAAAAATAGATACAGGTACCAGTTGCACGGGCGGAGGGCTAACAACGAAAGGCTCAAGAAAAACAACGTCGACTACTTACACAGATTTAGAAGCAAAAACAACTGTAAAATCAGCGCCAGCGACGCTACCCATCGCTCGCATTTTATCATTTCTGGCGGTACACACAGACACACACAGTGATGAACCACCAAACCGTTTCATGTTGCAGCCAAAACGTATTCGCGCTACGGTGACTGAACAAATCGCCCCAAATCTTTCGTCGTTGTCAACGGTCACTGATCATCATCATCATCGTCGTCGGTTATCGTCATAGGCATCGGTGTGTAACGACGATGAAGACGACTTCTGCAATGAGAAAGTGCTTGACGAGAAGAAAATTGTTGACGACGATGACGCACTGGCCACCCATATCAACTGCTTGCAAATGTCGAACGGGAACTGGTGCTGCTCCAAAAGGCAGAACATATGAGACTCGTAGTAGTGAATCTTTTAAGTGTTAGTATAATAGTAGGTACTGCAAGATCCAGCAACTAGTATCCCAGTTGGATCTTCACACAGGGTAGCGACTACGGTGGCACGAAGAACCTATTGCAACTCACTGATTCGCGCGTCCGAAACGGACAACATAATTATAACAACCGACTCAAACCTAACCCGTATGGACGCCAACGGACGAAGTTGGTTTGTGCAGCGGTAATAATGCAAACTTAAGCTGTATCAAAGACAATACGCGCCTAACTACTACGTTTACATAACACAGCATACGTACTATGATGTGCATATGTTGATGTACACGTCATTGTTAAGGGAAAAGAAACTGACGTATGAGTAACAAACCGTGGGCTCATTTTTTTTTTTTAATGTCAGATATAAAAAGCAAGCCTACTTCTTTCGTTTCAGAGGTAAATGTGGTCGCACTAAAGTGACGGAACACCAAAAGGTGATGTAACGAGCTCATTAGAAGGATACCCCAGCCAGGACGATACCGAAGTCGCCTTGTAGATTTATCAATGGAGCCTCGGATAAAGAAGTTAGAAGGTTACAAAATGCTGATCGTATTACGTACTCCAATGAATTATTACTGATGAGCGGGTTACCATAGTCCAGCTAAAAACAAGGGAACATCTTTCCCGTATTCCAGCTGGTTATTCGATTAAAAACCATCACGATGTAAACAAGAGTAGAATATGAATACGATTCTGCTGCACATATGCAAGGGTTTCTCATAAAGGTCTATAAACTTTAGAAAATTTCCGAACGAATTAGCTTAATCGGTAGGTTCGCGCATCACTTAAAGTATGTACATGGAGAACTCTTGGAAGACAACGTTATTACAGTGTTTTTATGTCTATGTCTATTATGAAGGCCTAATGTGCAAGGCGAAACGCTGAGTCCGTAAACTCATCATTAAACCCATTATCGACAGGTGAATGGCTCTTTTCTGATGCGGTACTTTACTTATACACCGCACTGAAATTTCTGTGCTCTGCAATTTCTTTCGTTGGAGTCCTTATATAGCTTCCGTTGCCAAACCCGCGGCGCATTTTCAATTAAAGTCACTATTTGATCATTTGATACAAACGAAGCCATTTTGTTTCTACATCGAGCCAAAAGGAAATTGCCAATCAGCAAAACGGTCGACTTACCGATGATTCGGCATTTTTGAAGCATGTATTTTTGTTTCTCATAGAGACACATAAATGGGATAAAATGACACGGCTGTAACCGGACCAGGTTCCGGTTCAAATAAGCGTTACTACACAGAGCAATGTTCACGATCCAAGATGTTTTTTACATAATGTGGATATGTCTTTCATTGGAAGGAAGAGTTGTTGTTACACCAGAACATGATTGACTTTGATCTTCTGAGTTCACACGGCCTTTACAATGAAGTCAGTATCTCTGTGCCGATTCACTGTTGAAAATTTAAAATATGGTGGGCAAATCAGTAAAGACACAACACGCAGATATAGACACGACAATAATTAAAACTTAGCGCTGTAAAACTTAACACCAATTTGATCAGTAATAAAGTAGAGCCTTTCAGAAAAGCGCAAAATCTATAATACTGAATACGCGTTACTTACGATGGCTTCAACTAAGGACTGAAATACGTGTATATGGTAGACACGAATTGGCCAAAATAAGTAATACTGGGTTTATTCAGCCAAGACATCCCAATCGGCGTCAAGATTCCTTGTCCTTTTATGCTGAAAACGTGCATCCGTTGAGTTTCTGGGCAGTATGCTCTGGGGTCGTTGCATTCGAAGGTCGTTCCAGTATAATTTTTTTAAAAATAATTTCTCTTAACTGTTATCCCTAAAAGAATTTTCATTTTTATATACCGAATATCAAATTCAAACCTGGCAACGGGCTTCAATATCAGCGTAATATCCGGGAGTTTGTCCTTTGCAGTCAAATGCGGTCTGGGGAATGGTTGTGAATGTGGGATAGTCAGACTCGGGTTTACCCGGAATCGAGTCCTCTAGACGCCAATTGGCCGGATCGTCGTAGTCATCTGCGAAAAAAAAAACGAGCAGGAGCATATCCGCGTTAGGCAAGCTCGATTATAGCATAAATAAACACAGATATATTCCTCGTCGCAGCTAAATACTTATACGCAATGCATAACCAAATACTTGCTTGCACGTTGCTTTTTCATTGATAACTAATTAGAAAGTAATAGAAATAATCAAAATGTTGGTTACACTTGAAGCGGATCATTGATGTTGATGTAAGGCTAGCGTGATCCATACGTGATGTCTTTCCAATACCTGATATCGCGCTTGATGATCCGAGAACTTCGCACGCTTTTAGAACGCAGACTGTAGACTTAAACAATGTGTATGATGGATCCATTAAGTTATTTCAGCTATCAGTTTTATCATTTTTATAGCAAAAACATTGAAAATATATGTTTCAGTAGAAACAACAGGATGAAAATTAAACGCGTGAGCAACCGAAAAAAAACTGTTCATTATCGATGACAAGCCGTCTCATGTGGATGATTCTACTATGGGGGACCGTATGAGCCTCTTCAACGATCCAATGGCACTAAACAGATCAGCTTGAGTGTGATCAACATAAAATAGTTTGTTATTTGTTTTCGAGATGCTAAGGACGTCGTTTACCCTGAAGTTACCTGTTCGCATTCATTCGCCTTTGACCGAAGTCCGTTGCGGCAAGATGCACACTCATGTACACACAATATTATATATCAAAAAAAAAATATCCACATGAATGCTAATTTGCATTTAAAAAAATTAGTTCAAAGGAAATGAATGATGATATCTAAAGATCTTCCTATTTTCAGTGCGCCATCTGCCTTCACAACGGTCGTTTTAACGGACAGTGTAATTCTGGCAGGCAGCCACCTATAGCCGCTATTCAAAGCTCAAAATAGTCAAATAATGTAATTATGCGTATTATGTAACGTCCTTTAAAGACTATTGAGGTAACATTTTGTTAGCATACTGTTAAAGCTAGCATTGAACAATTATCTAACCATTTCATTTTTGAGCGACGCTTCTACCTGATGGCCGTGCGTTTTCAGTAAACTGCGAGCACGCCTGCACGACACAATACATTAACGCGCATATGGTCGTGTTATGCTACGTAATCAAAGTCATATCGATATTATAGGGTACGGATTAAAGCTGACTGAAGCGGCCTCTTGATTTGAATAACTAGATTTCTTCGAGTTTAAGTGTTGTTTCACACAGCTGATGCCCCTCTCAGCACGAAATAGAAGGTGTCTCTATGTTCACCTGTTTCGAATCTAAATCACCCGATCAAGTGCACTAAGTTTAGCAAGAAAACACGTTACCCCCTATAGGATTATAGAAACGGTGTCGCGGTCCAGCGTTCGTCTAGTGAAACTTACCACCGCCGTGTGCCCCGTGTGCAGAAACTGGTCTTTGGGATGGTTGAGCGGGTTGAGGTCGAGGTGCAGGAGGCGCTGGTGCTGGCTGAGGACGCGGGATTCGCCCCTGAGATTGGACTTCGGTGTTCCTTCGCGGCGGGGGCGAGGTTGGTCGATACGATGGCGTATCGTCCCAAGATACATTGTCCTCTTCATCGGGCAGTTCCGGACGCGCATAGCCTTGACGCTTCAAGAACTGTAATGAAATCGTATATGAAAAGACTAAGTCTTACCCATTAATCCAGCAGTATTTCTGCGATAAGTATCAAGACGTTTTAATAGCAATAAAATAATCAGTATACGTATCAGGATATGCACCTTCATCTTATTTCCATGGTACTGCTAGTTCTTTTCAGGTTTGCCTTAAGCAGCGTTCTAAATAGAAACCTCTCCTTTCCTTTCACCTTTTCAAGGGAGTGAGGCGCTTTTGACTTAAATAGTAGTGCAACGGCCCTATTTGCTTTGGATGTTTTACTGATATACAGGATGGCCCTGATACTGTTGTGGTCGACTTTCCTCGTTTTGACATGACTCGTTGTTAATACATTGACAAAATGTACAGTTAATAGAATATTATATTGAGGTACAGCTCAGCTCATGCTGACAATAGCACGAGCGCCTTGTAGTGATAAAGTAAGTAACACATTTAAGGGAATAAGGAATTGCAAAATTAACATTTTCAGCTATAGATGCTAATATGGAGGCGATTGTTTTGAATGTGTGCGTGCAACACGCATGCAACGTTCACATAAAAATTTGGTACTGTTTATGCTTACTTTTACCGTCGTCATATGACGTAGTGTAGTTACAAAAAAAAAAAAAAGGTGAAATATTTTAAAATGTCGCGACAGTATGTTAAGTCGCGCAGCCGAGACGCATGGCCCCTCCTTTTGAAATATCGTGTTGTTGTTGTTGTTGTTCGTTTGTATTCGTAATATTCAGTAATTACAACGTCGTAAGCCGGGCTAATGAGAGTTGAGAAGATGAAGCAGATTATAGTTATAGGTACCAAAGAAGAGAGCATAGTAATACGAAGATTGTAGATTGGATCGGGTCGAGTTGAACTGTGGGGGGGCAGACGGATGGAGGGCGGGGAAGGGCACAAACCGGGACGCAAAACATCAGGGGAACGATATACAGACAGTTGTTGTTCTGGCTAGCTCTGTCACTGTAGACTTGAAGAAACAGTACGGTAACATGTTGATGATTACTAATGGCGCCTTTAGCTTGAGCCCGCATTGAATAAAACAACAGAAAGCTGCTGAGTCTCAGCAGCTTTCTGTTGTTATATACGCTATAGCCAAACAGATGAGTACAATCCTAGCCGTCATGCACACCAAAGTGAAACTATACGGTTTATCTGTACGGAGCCGATCGCATCGACTTCTCGAAACGTTCGAGCAGTTCTAAGAAGTGGCTACCTGGAATAAGGGCCGTTAGGACCTTGCAGAAAGATTGTCGTTGTATCTCAAACATGGACATATTCTCCATAATGTATTTGATTCTTATGTTGTTTAGCACATATTTAAACTAACTTGTAACATAGCAAGATAACTTAATTCGTCTCTTGCATTGAAACAATAATAATGGTCGTAGCGTTTCCGTTGTATGCGTCAGAAGAGAACTGAAGATGCCACCGGTGAGCAATTATCTGTTCCATGATTGCAATCCTATGCTGGAATAGTAGCCAGTTTAGGTAATTAACAATACATCGATTGGACATGTAAAATAAGCCTGTTCAAGTGACCACCACCAACTACGAAGGTCGAGTCAGTCCGAACCAGATCCGAACAAAAGATCGATATGTGTGTCGAATTGGAAATTTTGTAAACGTTATCTTGCCAGACAAATAAAATGTCTACCAAACAAAAAAACCAGCAGGACTGACTTACGTGCTGTACCATTTGGCTGGTAAATAAATATTCTATTGTCCTGAAGGTTCATAATTTTAGGGAAACGCTTTATTCGCTATTGGCATAATTAGGGGAAGTTTCTCAGGCTGCAATACCGTAATAGCGGCTTGTAAAAAGCCCTATGCGATAGCATCCAGAGCGTTTAATGCAACCTAGAAATCTTTTCTCATACACATTATCCCATAGAACCGTGCTTGTCAAGTCCAACCCTGACATATAATGGGAATACACAGATATCGTAGCTGCGTCTTGAGAGGATTAATAAAAACAGTTCATTTAGATACCGTCTTCGATGTCGCATACACACAATGATGTCCAACTAGAACGTCTAGAAAAAAACATTTTACAAAAAAGAGCTTTGTTACTTATTTAAGATCCGATAGAAAAACAGAAAATATCAAACGGATTTAGCCGGATTCAACGTGACTTCTTCACAATAGGCGGCTAGGAGCGTGGATATGGTGTCCAATTGTTAATAGTTTATACATACATATACGTATACGTATACGAACATAAAAGGTTTGTCACAGTGTATTATGAATACTAATTGTTTTAGTTTAACATAAAGAAAAGGCGTTCATAAAGAGTTAAAAATATCACAAGGCCTTATTCGTGGTAATATGTAGACTCAGAATCAGGAATACCCAGGAGAGATAGATTTCCCGGATCACTCTGCCTAAGCCCAACACAAAAAGTTATGCTTACGCGGAAGCATTAATAGCGACTATTCGAGGCCATATATCCTATGCACGAATTTCGGATATCAGGTATAGACTCCAGCGTCCTTTATGCAACGTGATGCTAGCAGGACGTCTCACAACTGTGTTCGCATGGTAGATGATTAATAATGAATATAAGCATTTCCATGGAATACTATTTCCTATATGTTCCCGGAGAACATAGTCTGAACTGATTAAATGGGTAACAAATTTTCCGTATCTTGTCTTCTAACTTCGGTTGTGCATGCACGTTATCACCAGCCGACGACAGTGTCTTAGTGAAGCTGCAGATAACAAGAGGAATAGATGAACGTTCCCATTTTTTGATGTATGCACAGATTATCCAAATATAGCAGATGATTGTAAATCGCGCGTGACGGGACGGTGTTGTCGAACGAATACTCTATGCCTCGGCTGTTTAAATTCCGAGAATCCGACAAATGAGTCTGCGCATAGCTCACACCACTGAAAGTGGCTGTAGCAGCAGTAGCAATATCTGGCCTTTTCCTTCAATCTGAATGGTGTCTCACGGCATCCACTAGCCACTGCTATGTATTTATGCGATTATACTGAAATTCTGTGGCTTTCATGATAACATATCAGCGCTGTCTGCCTACCCGACAGCAGCTCTTGTATGGTTCAAAGAGCCTCCCACTCCGCTCCGTTGATGTGCCTCACCGACATTGATAGAAGTCATACTGACACTAATATAGGCGATTGTTTTTACTTCGAGGCATCTTAGGCTTGGGGTAGATTCAGCTTCGAAACGCCTATCCCACACTGTGTCCCAATGAATGGTCGTCGGTGACTCTTCGCCCCGGCCGATCCGGGCGGCGACTATGGTCTTGGGCGAAGAAGACCGCAGCCAAAAGAAGCGCTGAGTCAATGGCGTTGCCACACTCGTAGCGGTGGGACGTCAGCGTCAATGCTCAATAGTGGCGGGTCGTATACTTCGGGAACAGAAGTACAAAATGGATGGATATAGCACTATTGTTGATGGGGCTGCTTCCAGCGCAGATCAACAGAACTCCCCGCACTAAACACTATAGCTGGTGCAGAAATGATGTCCCAAAGATTGTGGGAGTAGCCAGAAGGACAGTTCACAGCAGAAGCCGCATCAGCTGCTGACGACAGTAATTTGTTCAACGAGGGAGTGAAAATAATCACTCATGATCGAATCCAGAAGATTGATTCTTGTAATATAGTTGAGTAGACGTAGTGCGGGGATTTTAGTCGCGTGCATATATTACGGGTCGACCCGATTTAGTCATAAGCTTAAATATAAGCACAATGGTTCAACCGCATCGGGTCTCAACGATATGTTTCGATCGTTATCCTCGCTTCATTTACAACATTTTAACGGGAAAATGCGTCCAGCTTGGAAGGAAATCACGTATTGTAGAATTATCTATAATATAGATTGCCCTGGTGATAAGTTCCACATGTCTCGCGTCGTCCATATCATATCCACTGTCTACAAAAAAAAACCGAACCTAAATTATTGCGCGACTATGATAGACTCAAGTACTGTTATTGTTGGTCCAGAACAAAGGTGTTACGATTAAAAACGGAAAATAATAGGCGACAATTGGAAAATCCATTATTATGTCATCAAATCTTTCAAAAAAATGTCTGCATGATTTATTTCAATCAGCAAAGCCTTACTTGAAGTCATCTTGTGCCTTCTATGCGTTTCTATCTCGCCTGTGTTAGCCCGGATAATCGGACATTTTAACAAAGGCATAGGATACTAATATCTGTGCGCCATTTTTGAAGGTATATATGGAAACGTAGAATATCGTTTGTCATGAAGTACGGTTGGACTGAACTAGACAATGGTTACCAATTGTTTCAGCTGGGTCAGAATATCCAGGACGCTTGTTGGTTCGTAAACGAGTATCCTGTAGTAATTCTCAGAGATAGCCTATACAATCGTGTGTAATTTCGGTGAGCTCTTTCTGCATAGACATTAATCAAATACATGCATAATTTGGCGGGCTTTTTAGCATTGTTCCTGGCAGCGTTGTTCCATCTATGCGTCTTTTGCTTTAGATGTAGATTACGTCGTTGTGAATCTAATGAATGGTTACACATAAACGACGAATACGAATATTTGTCTATTACATTATACGTTTCATCTTGAGGCTAGGTTCTCAACTCTTTGCAGTTCATAGACAAGCACTATGAATAGTGTATCTGTGCCCTGTTGTTTCTGTAGCAGTGCTATTGCATACCGTTTCTAGGGTCGTATTTTTGACAAAGGACTGCTCATCGTATTAGAGGCTAGTCCATCCCTCATGCATTTCGCTATCAGGAGCTCCTATGGTGATTGTGAAATTACCTAGCAAAGAAAGTCCATTTGCCCGAAAGTCTCAGGCGACTCCAAGGACCGCCTTCGCAGGTATTGACCCTTACGTGGTGCAGCCTCTTGCGCGGACAGGTACCCAAACGTCAACAAGTCAACGATTAATGGCGGCCTAGATGGCCTTATATTACCGGTGCGCCGGCTTGGTCTGCATATCCCTTCAACTCTAACCCAGTAACGTCCCTTTGTAGTCGTTCAATAAGTCTACGTGTACGCCGTTGTCGCTGCTTCTATTACATCGGCATAACTGTCCTACCGAACGGTGCTATTTCTTCGAAGTGATGCACCAGCGGCGCGTTCGGATAGCACACCAATGAATAATACCATTTTGTTTTGCTGCCATTAGATCCAGCATTATACTACAGAATAGAGGTGGCTTCCGCAAAAACAGGCAGTCGCTATTTTGTCCGGGAACAGTAACCACTATAATAGAAGAAGCAGCTGTACGTCAGTCGAAGCGCTGATTAACGTCACCATCACCATTTCGCTCTCTGTCTTAGGCTGCCCGTTCCTCGTTGTACTTTACAGTTACTCTCGTACACGTATATGTTGGTAGGGGGCAGTTGTGGTTGTAACTGACGATGAGGTATTATTTGTTATTTCTTATTTTAATGCAGCCAGTATCGTTAATGCTGTTGTCATTGTCATTGCTGTTGTTGTTGTTGTTAGGCTTTTTTTTTGGCGTTATCGTTGTGATAACCGTGACTTTGGTTTTGCTGAGCTACTGGCTGATGCGTTGATTGTTACTGCGCTGGACCGCTCTGTAGTAGTAGATGTTTTCAATGATGGCGGTGATGTCAACAAGACAATTGAAGGCTGTCGCTGCTCCACCAGCGGCGCCACAGAAAGGAACAAGGTCGGAACGACGGTGAGGACGATCCTGCATGATGGACAGCTGTGACACGAAGCGGGTGATACAGGGGTACCATAGTTCTGTCACTGTTGCTGCTGCCATCCATCGTCATCACAACCAGCATGAGCATTACCATCATCTAATAGTAAATTCTGCCTGTACAGCAGATGTGTGCACATATACCCAGTTGCATTTTGGTCATTTCTGTCAATGGACACTGCGCCGACCACTAATGAGCTATATTCGGCCGAGAGGAAAATGTAGGCTATCCGGGTAAGCACCCATACAGGCACATGGCCTCAAGCTTAAAAACATGAATATGCCACTTATACAAAAAGCAAGGGCTTGAAAGTGTGTAGTACAAATATGTTGTTCCCCACTGAACAAAAGGAAGACGAAGTCTCTTCGAAGGAAGATAGTGCCAAATGGATGTTGAAATTTGGGCTGGCGTTTTACTCAAGCCTGTTGTTTAGTGTGCCCCTTTTTAAGAAGTTAATGTGCACACTTCGTCTACAGATACTGGGCCGCAGTAGTGTGGGGCTCAAGTGGATATTTTCAAACTTCAACAGCATCAATCAAGTTCACGCGCTCCTATGTCCCTGGTCCTGGATCGGTACTTGTTTTAACACTATTCTTACTCCAGAGAATCGTACAGGGGCACTTAAACGAGAGCTACCAGCCAGGCCCTTAGTTAAACGCCTACCGGATTTTAAAAATGGTAAGTTAAATAGTTGTCCTGTCCATGTAACGGTTGTTAAGTTAACCTGATAAAAGTGTTTACATGCAAGATGTATTGATAAAATGAGCAGGCGTATTTTGAACGTGGAAGAAATTCATGACAGAATCTCTTCGTAATACTTGACCCGTTAAGAAAATAGTGTGCGGTGAAGCCAGAAGAAAAATATGTATTTAATAACTGTGGAATTAATTTGGACAGCGAGACAGAAGCGTCACTTAATTATTAAGTTCCACAGAAATAATTACAAATTCGCCAAACGTCTTATCACCGCAAAATACCCACAGATGGATCGAGAATAAGTTCTTAGATGTCTCTATAACGCGCATTTTATCAAAGGGGTGAATTAGGTTGCGATAAAATTTTCTTCACAGATTTCGACCGCTGTAGCTATGTGCTACTAAACATTTGTCTAGTTCACAAAAAAGCAATTATGATATATTCGTATTAAGGAAACAAGTGATGAACGATTCTTTGCATAGTCGAGGAAGCATAATCGTTTCTTTAGTTCGCCAAAACATTGTTCCTTACATAAGGAGAGCCGAAGCGAGACGTTTTATACACATAACTAATTAAAAACTTACACTTGTCAAGTCGTCCTTTAGTAAATTACCCTAATTTGGTACGATATTTTTTGTATGCTGTCTCCTGCTTCTTCTAAATGACATATGGCACGGAACACCGGTAGCGACAGATAGATGCTTATCATAAATGGGCGCGGGACAGACCGACGGTGTACAGTTGAGACGGGCAAAAGTTTTACCTATTTTATTCAATAGCTTAGCTTTACGTCAGCAACTGAAGAAGAGCCAGACCCGCACATGGTCACTGTTCAAAGGTCAAGGATGACCATTAAGATGTTCAGTTAAGCCCCAGTCGTCACTGTTGCCAGTGGTTCTTGCAACGACTGGTTATTATTGTATGTATGTGACTATTGCTGCAGTTAACGCCTTACGACAGTAGGATAGACTTAGTTCCATAAAGTTCACGGCAAGAAACCTGTCCACCAAGAAACGAGGCACAGTTTGCTTCTTAACACGAATGCACTTACTCAAGTGAGTCTGCATTTGTCATATGTGACGTGTCCGAGCAGCCGACGTTGGGTACCAATGTTGACAATTTTTTAGGATCACAAAGAGGTTGCCCACCTGGCTTAGGGGGAACGGCATATTTGTAACACCACCATTTGTAGTAGCTGTTGCCCTTTCGACGTACTCACGTAGACCTGATTTAACAACCGACAGAGGTAACAAGTTCTACCTAGACCTATATTTATATGCAGCCAAATAGTTATATAGCCTCTGTTGTCAGACGCGCGTCGTTGCGCTCGGTTTTTGTGTACGTGATAATCCGCGAAGGTACTTTACAAAAACCTGCATTTTGATAATCCTGACTATAGGCAGGGACGTACGTAGCCATTGCGAAAATATGCGCCGAGAACGAAAGGAACACTTTAAAGGACAGCGCGTGCGAAGTTATGCCGAATGTCCGACGACCCGGTGGGCGATATCGAATAATACCCGAAGCGTCGATAGAGATACTATATCTTCACTCGGATCAACAGGACGCGACATCAGCCAGACAGCTTTTGTTTGTTTCTTTTTAGACGAATAGGGTTACGTCATTTTAGTATTTGTCAATGATGGATTCTGCTTGGCGAGGTCCACTAGCAAACTAACAGCGTTTATTGCCATCCTTTCGTCTGTGTTAAAAGCAAACAAGTATGGTAGGTCACAACAAGCCCAGCTCTCCCTGTTGTTCCTGCTAAGTTACCTCAGTTGATGCGCCACTTGAGAGTAAGATTCGTCCGATGGCCATTAAGCAGAAGAACTTCATAACTGCATTATTGGCAACAAACGAGGTCGAAGTCTGGCTTGTACCAAAGAAAGAAATCGCCGCCATCGTTGATCTTGTCAGTTAGAGTGAACTAGCCGGTTAAAATGAGTTTATCCGTTGTATGCGAGCGTCTGGATGACACAGTTAGCCACAGCTATCGGACCAACATTATTCAACCTAGGTGTGTCAATACACTCCCAAATTAATACATAGACATCTGCTAGGTAATTGTATTTTATTTTGGATAACCTAACTCATTATCATTACTAAATTTACTATCTGTCTGCTTGATTTTGATATGACCAATAGCCAACTTGCTGAAATTCTGTGGACCATTACTATGGAACTATGAAGAAGAGTCAAAGAACGACGGGGACATTTCTCATAAAAATACTTTTGGCGCCGCTAACACGTTCGTTTACATAGTGATGCTCAAAATTCTGTCAGATACGCTTTGTCGTCGATCACGTACCCGGCGAGAAAATTACTTCACGAGATGCGAACAGATTCGAAATTCAATCCCTATTTATGCACAGGACGAGACAATCGATGAACACCAGAAATGTCTTACCGACAACGACATCATCTTGCAGAATAGTCGTGCTGCGTTGGGTGTTGGCCGTCCTGGCCTCTACCACAATTTGTCAACACAATGCATCGACCCGAAATCAAGTCGGTTCCTGACATCATCAGGCACAGACTGGAAAAAATTCTAGGAGAAGACGACGAGCGCCAGTAAAAATAAGATTCCGTAAGAATACGAAATGCAAAATGGTTAAAGGCGGGCATTAAATCATTCGTTCGCTTACTTCAGCGCTCGTTGTAGCCATCGTCGGTCTAGAAATCGAGTTATTTCTAAGCATACAGCGGCGCCGGGAACAGTTGCTAACAGACGACCCCCCCGGTCTCCGTTTAACTTGTACATATTGGAAAGCAAGTACTGTTAGATGAACGGACGCATATAATACTATTCGATTGCGAAACCGTTCATTCTGAGCTGAGTCAACAGCCTAGAGACAAAGTCATTGGATCGCGGCAATGATTTGGTAAGGTACGACTGACCCTTCGACAATGGCTGGATAACGAGAACGACAAACGAGGTTGGATAAAGAAGTAGGGAAAAGGACTTTCATTCCATTTTTGTAAACGTATTGATTGGTATTACTTCACACGTAGAACATGATAAGCCCACCACTGGTATTACTAATCCTTTGCACCTTTTTGTCATTATAATGATGTCTTGCTACCGATGACAATGGTCCGTTGGTGCTACGCCCGACACGGGTGTCGTTGATGTAATCTAAAGCAAGGCAAAATATTATATAGTTATGCAGGCAACATTATGTACCTCACGGCGAATAAGCGGCGAAATCGAAGGAGATTTATCTTATTGCACCTTAAAGACCCTTCAGAGCTTTACGAAGACGTTTATGACGAGTCTCGTGATGACGTAAGTGCAAAATGGAATAAAAGAACATATATAAGAAAACTAAAAGAACATAAAAAATTACGTTGAAATCAATGACGCAATCATTGTGACCAAGTAAATGACACGAAGCCAACCTATTCTCGAACGACAGAGAGTTACTAAGCATTATCTGAATAACAGATTTGTACGTAGCAATCGTGTGTATTTTAGGTTAGGCGATAGGTTACATAGCACAACTAGCTTCCCTGCTTGTAGCAGAGCATGCGCAAGACGAAAGAGTTGCAAGTCTTTTAGAAATAGGGTGAATAAATCTACGAGAACATTCAAGAACATTTTTTGTCAAGTATGATCTCCTAAAGTAAATCGACCCCTTTCAGGGCAACTACGCAACCTTATTTTACCAGAGATATAGTCTGGGAGGTCAGAATCTACGAACTAGAGAGTTTTCTTATTGTAGGCTATCGAAAACGCATACCAAGTATGATAAAGGCTAGAATGCTAACGTTTAACTATGTATGCTACGAACAGATGATAATCATTCAAATGTCATCTTAAAGATGCACCTAATCCGATCTATACTATTCGTTCCCGCGTGAAAAATATTAATATTTATGATTTTGACTGACGGTTCGTTCCATTCGATTTAATTCTTTGGATTCTATATGGACGGTTTTTATTTGCTGATGATTTGCGGTAGCAATGCCAGATCAGCTTTGTTTGCTGTATCTGTTTGAAAAGACCGGGCGCGTTCTGCCTGCAGGCCTTCCCGTAGACCGAACAGAGACCGAAGAAGCTACTGGAAACCTGTGCCATTGAAAACTATCACCTCACACATAGTGCCCTTGTGTAATCACCATGCGTAGAGAGTTCATCTCAATTTCCCGTAACATCGGTACGTCGCCATCCAATGCATTCAATTCCGTTGGCGATTGCCATTGCTCAGCTACGATCTGTTGTCGAGTTGTTGGCAGTGTTAACATAGCCGAGAATTGTAAACACGTTCATAACTTGTTTAATCACAGCCTCGATGCATCGTCGTGCCTTAGATCGGGGCACCCGATGGTCAACTGTTACTTACGGCTGTTGCTTGCTACAGCAAATGTTTCCGTGCGCGTCGGACCACGCAGATGATCTGAAGGTCGCGGCCATTCCAACGTCGATAACGTTCGTTACGAGAAGTGAACGATGCAGTCGGACCGAGAGAGGCAGGTATGAATGAACGCGGCCTTGTTGGCCTCTGCCGGCGCTAACGGCCAGAAACCGAAGAGAGAATGAGCAACGGATAACTTGGCAACGCTAGTCGCCGTCCAGGCGACTAATTATGTCTCGCCGTTTGCTTTTTCAATGGCTCCTGGCAAATATTCGCTGCTGTGGGCATCATGTGGCCATTTTAGTTGAAATGTCACAAATCAGGATTGGATGATAAAGGCTAAACAATAAGCGCCAAATAACAAGATTAGCAATAATTATATAGCGAACTATTGGCCATCAGCATCGGTGGCAGAAGTGAACTTCATGTGAAGACAGCATGCAGTCGTCGATAAAAGGTCCATCCGTCTGCCTGTCTCTGATGGTTTTGGCCACCCTGTTGGATTTTGAGATGCCCTTTGATTAGGGATGATTGCCACTGCTTTCTTGGTAAGCAGGTTGCGTTATGGTATTATAATCTAAAATAGTACTGTCTGCCTGAACAACTTCTGGTGGACTTTGACGAACCTATCGAATCACTGTTTAAAATGACCCGGATTTCTTCTATGTTAGCTGGAGATGTGTTGTTTGTGAATGGATAAAACGCTGTTACTATCGATAGGTTGCGATCGTGTTTTTTTAGGTTATAAATCTTATATGTAACATGAAAGAGTTTTAGCAAAACGGGTGCAAGAGACAAAAATAAAACTTACCCCTTTATCGGAATGATCCGCAAAAACCGCTTGGCTGCCGACAGCTGAAATATGAAAACAACACACGTGTATCAGAAAAATACGAATCATACTGACTCATATGTGTTCACGACCGTATTGAACGGCATTTTCATTGACAAGGACTCTGCTTCCCATTTCAAGGTAACCGTCACGTAGGCTTCCCTAGATACAGAACCGCGCTACACTACCAAGTACGAAGGGATTATCTTATAGCGGCCTGCTGTCGGCTGATCGTTAGTCTCTGCTTTGGTAAAATACAAGCTCTACTAGCAGACTAGCTATCGTAACGTAACGGTTTACAGTTCGAACGAGCGAAGCAGCGTTGTCCTACGCATGAGGATTCTACAATTCGTTTGAATGATATGTAGGTGCCTTTTTGAAGAGATTTAACTGTGTACTGGCAGTAATTCCAGCTCTATTACGTCGATAACTGTACATGCAGAGAGATTTAGTCTCCAATGCGGATCACGTCAAAATGGGTGTTGCTTATTTACCAGGACAGAGCTTCGCACATAGACACTGTAGCCTGATACCGTTTTAGATGTCTATACATACAGAGATAAATATTCACAAAGGAAAGCAGTAGATCATGGCGATCATATAACTGTTCTCTAGGCAAACAGTTACGTTACCATCTATCGACGTTCTACTGAATTATGGGCCTTGTTATCGGCCAGTCACTTTCGGCAACTGTTACTTTCGATATCATTGTATCGAGACCAGCTGTTCTATTTACTTGTTTTCCTTAAGTATATAATAAGACGCTTAGTTATTCTTCCTGTCGCCGGGTGATGTGACGCTTACGGAAGCCGTACTGTTGTCGTCGGCGCTACGATCACCGCTGTCCGAGGTCGCAAATCCCCCGCGCAGCGAACTAGAAGCACGTGTCTTAGCGCCCCGTGTACCAACTATTTCTTTATAGAATCCCTGTTCCGTTCGCAGAAGTTCTGTGAGCCGTTTTTCTAGCAGCTCTGCGCGCAGTCCCCGTAAGCGCCTTTGGCGCCGCTACAACGCAACTGCGCCGATATCGCCGGAAGCGGTATAGTCACTAAAAGCGTGACCACTTCAATATGATCATCAACAGCGAAAAACGACGCATCGACAGAATTGGACGATTCGGATGCTTTTGGTCAGGACTTAAAATAACAGCAACACTCAATGGTGGACAAAACCAGGCGTTACCGTCGTCTTTATTTAACATAACGGTGAAAAGTGCGGTAAGCTAAACTGTTGTTTGATTACTCGTCCAAGAACCATCGAAGTCGTTGCAGCTGCACATGAAACAGCGGCAACGTACGGAGCGACAAACGATCTTTTAATGGGCAAGCGGCTCGGGCGACGTCAAGAACCGTCATGGACAGATAGGTAAATGCACACAGACGCTTAACCCAGCAGACAGACAAAGCCGAAGCAATGGTCGCATGCGTTGGCAACGGTGATGATGTTACATATACCGCAGATCACTGCTTATTCCGCTATACAGCTGATGCGCGTACGCACAAATACAGTTATGTCGGACCACTGGCGCAATGATGGCCAACTGAAGATAGTACTGATCCTTCTACAGCCATATTGGGCGTAGGTCGGTATTATCGTACGGTGTTGGTGATGCCGCCATCATATTCTGGGATAGTCGAAACTGGGAAGGTAAAGGCGTATGATTGAATATGTAGAATATAATGTAACGAAGCGCAGCGACCCACTATGTAGATAGCTAAAAGGGTCAGAACAAGGGAATCGATTTTAATCTATTTCTATTAATTAGGTATCACTCTGGAACCGCTATCACGACGATATTAGAAAGCTTCCTGTATTTGAAGTAAGGTCACTCTTACAAGACAAATGCTTAAGCACACAATGTAAGTATGTGCTTGTGGGGACAGGCTACTTTAAAGTTAGTCATTAGGGATTATTTACGCGACTGTGACACCTAGCTTAAGGTAATACCCTGCTGATCTCCGATCTCGTGACTGGAAGTTAACATCTGGTTTAATGTTTAAACGAAACGTATTCCACTTATTGGGGTTTCTCTTCAAGGTTCCACGTTTTGTCAAGGACTTCCTTGGGAAAATGCTCAAGTAAAAAAAGGAGCTGATGACGTGATCTGACTAAGCGAATTGCAGTTATTGGGCCTTGATCCAAAGGCCATAGATATCATTCTTTCTCCTTTCATTGAGAAAAAACGATTGGTAAAAAAAAAATGCGTCAAATATAGCAAATCAAAAACACGGGATATATTAAGTTAGGCCGGAACTTGTCAATTTGTTTTTAGATTTTGGACCGTGTACAGAATGGTCTGGCTAGGTCCATACAACTTAAGAGAACTTAAAGAAATCTACACGTTTACTTGTGAAAAGCTAAAATGCATTTTTTGTTCTGTAACTAGATTAGAAAGAAACGTTTCAATATAATGGTGGCCACTATTTGCTAACTTACCGGCCACGAGAGCAATGGTGAACACCTTCATAATTCACCGCCTTCCTTCTGAAACGAAAAAAATTGTTTCCATTAGGTAGAAGCATAAAATCCGTTTAGCAGAAAAATTGTGCTGAGTAGTATGTCTATATAGGATGGACGAATACAAAGTACTACTGTAGTTTTACAAATGAGATGATGAATTTGACTAGTAGAAGCCTCTTAGTCGTGCTACAACTTCAGTAACAATACCGACAAAGCTTTGGTCTGTATAAATAATACGGACACATGAAATGGTTAGGCTTTGTACTGTTTAATGCGTTAGGTACAATATGTACGTCTTTGTACGAGGAAAACGCGGTCTTATGCTATGAAGCTATGGTTCGTAGCGGTTAAAAGGGGCGGAAGCTCGTGCTCGCACGAATGCTCCGTTTGCAGTGTCGTGTATCGTCGCAAGGATTTTCCAGCGGCGTAAGAGTCGTCAAGCGGGGCAAAGACCGTACGGCTACTACTGTTCCCGCTATGAAGCGGTTCTTTTGTTGGCCAAAAGGCCAGTGGATTCTTTACGGAAGTGTTACGCCCCGGGGGTCAAAATTGGTCATCCACAGGGTAAATGTTATGGCCGCATCGCTACACCACGACTGAAGATCATCAGCTCTAATTCCTTTCACGTCTTTTACGGGCAAGTTAAGAGTATCCCTGGTTCATGTGATTCATCAAACCTAGCACTAGATTTGTTTAAATCTTCTCTCTGCAAAACTAGCATCGAAATTCATAGAACATCAGTCCACGCAGTGCATAGGACATATTTATGGGATACTAAAACTTCGTGGTTTTAGGCAATTAAAAAACGGAGTAGCACGGGGAAAGGAGAGCGGAACGTCCCAAATACGTATGAAGTTGACGGCATATTTTTCAATGAGCGTTAAAAGGCAGGAAAGCACTAGAACCCGTTAAGGCCTTAGGTTTCTAAGTGCATATCCTGAATCGTATGAAATAGATTTAATCAATCTGAAAACAAAGCTTAACTGAACCGCTTATAATAGATTGCTGTTACCGTTACTTTGATGTTTATTGCTTCCGAATGTGCGCAGTTCATACGAGTTATTTTTCACGAAAGCTTGGAGACTTAATTTATCTGCCTTAGATCTGCTTGCATTTTGAATAAAACAAATATAGCTTTAGTAAGAAACATCAGAACACCGATTATCTCCTTTCTAGTCGTCTCCTAGTGAACATTCGTGCTTCGCTTAAAAGTAAAGCCTGTCACTGAAAAAACGACCTTTTGTGCAAATCACTCGTATCATCAGACGGCACTACCACAACACTCTTTTTGCTCCTTGGATGCCATAAAATCAAGGAGTATCCAATACAATAAAGGAGTGACACCGAACACATGGATTGCCCTGTGCGACCACTACGGTCGGTCGACCGTTCGCCGCCGCATTTGTAGTCATTGGATGCGTACATACATATAACTAGAAAAGTCGTACAGATACATATATCCTGAGGCATCACGGTGAATTTTTGTGGCTAGAGCACTTCACGCTTAAGTATCCTTGGTCAACGTTAAGTAAGAACTCTTCACGACGCCGCTGCAACATTACGTTGTTGTCGTCGATAAAAGTTCCACGTGTACTAATAGCTAAAATTGTCATCCTGCGAGCCTACATATTGCATAAGGCGTCGAAAAATCGATCCTTTCGCGTTTTCCTTTTTTAGGGTCACTGTTTCTATAGTCATCCCCACGAAGCTATCCACAATCGTCAAAATTAAAATCCATTATCTATTCACGCGCCTCCGTATCCTTGCAGCAATGCGACCTCGACCGCTTACCTCTCGACGACGAAGACGATGGTTTCAGTTAGAGATACCGAACACGCTTATTGTTGTTAGTTGTTAAGTAACGCAAACTACTAACCGAGACTCGTCACGGAGCTGCGGGGGGAGGGAGGAGGTATGGGTAATAGGAATAATGAATAGACACACAACGCTGAACGAAACAACGGATCGGAGGACATACGACGAGAACGACAAGACACACGAACTGGACGGGGGCTGACGAGGAGCTTTTATAATAACAACAACCCACCATCACCGGAGCCGGCGGCGGCTGCCCCGTGACCGCGGCTACGGCGGCTGCAACGATGGGAAGAGTGAAGATGAGAAGGGGACAGCCACCGCCGCGGCGCTAGCGGCCATCAACGTCGCTTCGACGTTATCATCCTAAACATGAAGACGCATGAAAAGGCGACAGGCACTGAGGGAAGATGACAGTAAGTGCTTCCCTTAGCGGTGGTGGCGGCAGGCGACGCTAGTGGTGACGCGATGCCCCATGTGTGCCACAGTTTGCAGCGCGGATTGCGCGCGGCGGCAAGCGAGAGAGCTGTAGAAGATCCGCGAGCAGAAGGGCTGCTAACGCCTGAGTTAAAGACAGAAGCAATGTGGCTAAAAACGTGTAAGACATAAGGGAACAGCAATAATGGCGGTTGGCAGCAGCTTTGCCGCTAGAAATAAACGAGAGAAGGTGAAATGAGAAGACACCAATTACGTAAAAGATGGTAACGACACCCGGTTAACGCAAGAACGAGTCTGTCCTGCGTCACTGGGGGCGACAGCGTTATCAGTGTCCGCAGACCGAAGGACGATAACAACAACAGCGATGGCAGATGAAGCAGCAGCTGTCGTCCGCAACAGCAATAGCGTGCACCCTTTTTTCCTCAGCCTTTTCCTGCCTCTACGTGCGGCGCGCTGCAACTGCAGAGAAAAATAAAAAGGGAAACGGAAGGAGAGTGAGAGAAAAAAGAGAGAAGAAGAGAAACCATTCACTGCATGCAAGACTGAGGAACCGAATAGTCATTAAATTACTGGCGGAGTAGCAGAAGGACTCGTGTGCCCCCTAGGAACACACAAGAACGCAGAGCCTACTAGAGATATACACGCGGTGCGTGGTGATAACGGATTACAAAATTAAGGGGATTCAGGTCAGTCGTTATGTGAGAGGCATCGCAAGTAAACGTACGCATACGTGCCACAGTATATGTTTACGTTTAACACGTGGCGGAGCTGAGCGGGGTGGGGTGGGGTAAAGCAATAAAAATCTATGACATACCAGTTCTTCCACCGCTAAACAATTTAGCTACGATGGCAGTGTTTGTATTGATGTACCTATCGCTGAATGAATGATTGTAGGTTATAGATTAATCATTTAGTTGGCTGTCGGTAATTTCTAATTAATTATATAGGCAAAGATATCCAGATGCGCAAATGAATGAAGATGTAAGAATTTAGATACGCATTAAAGTGTCGCGTAAAATCGTACCTGATTATTTATTTGTTATTATTAAGTTATTGCAATTTGAGAACCGTAGATCTTAAATAGGCGGCTCTCTATATAGGAATAGGTGCGGTTGATTTGAATTACATATGAGTACTCACGAAGCCATCTGCTGCATCAAACAAATAAGACGATCCCTGTGGAGATCACGTGATAGTGATACAGGAACTTAAAGGACTAAGTTAGAAACTTTGCAGCCGAAGAAACTTCAAAATGATTTACTCGTATCATAATGACAAATTTTTTTATGACGCTTATTCATTTTTATCTTTAGCTTTTTTTTAATTGTGAACATTGTTTATTATATATCCTTAACTTATGCGTACCTTGGAATAGTTACCCTAGCAACTTGCTCTCACACTTATACCGCACTGTTGTTTAAAATCTGATTGATGCCGGTACCGGGCAATATAAAATTCTATATTAATTTGATCTGGTAGTTAGCAGGACGAAATGTTTGTGTGTGCGTGTGTGTCTGTCGAACTCGCGATATCATTGGACAGTTTATGAAAACGACTGAGTTTATTTTTACTGCAAAAGAAAGCATCCTTATTTACAGAAAACAGTATTTATATCTAGGTGAAGGACATGTCCGCAGGAGTTATGCAGTAAAGGTAACGATAGCAGTGAATATTCTCATGTATTTCGTATTAATGATTTTCCTATTGTAGGCGTGTTCTGATGCGATCAGCTTATTAAGCCTAGGCAGCAAAGGTTTGTTAGATACAACGGCAACATATGTTTTGTTATAATGTCATGTTTCCAACGCGAACGCAGACATGTAGCTAGGTGTTCAGCCCATGCTCACTGGAACCGAATTTGAGTGTGAGATACAAGGAATCTATACTACAATTAATTAATATAGTACATACTACGTATAAGTTAGTGTGTACACACAGGCACTGCATGGGGGGGATCTGGGTCATTTGCATCGATTCGTGTGCGTGTTGTTACGCTGTTTCTCTTGCTTTGACCCGTGTAACAATCATGCATCGTTGCTAGGGTCTTTCGGCTCTCTATTCTCGTTCCGCAGTTAAGGGTCACATATGGAGTAGTTTAATGCTGAAAATAGAAAGAATGCATTCCACGTATAGCGTACCTGAGAATGCAAATGTTCTCTACTGACTACATTAACTGTGGGTGCTACTTAATAGCAGCTTCAATTGTCGGAGACCTTAACTGAAGGCACCTACGACTAAAACGCTGTTTGCGTAGCACTCGTATATTTCCTCATATAAGGTCGCCAAAGAATTCAGAAATTTCGGACCAAGAAGATCCTTATAAGACCTCATATATGTTGTGGGGCTTTTCGTTATAAATAATTTAGAGATCAAATCAACGCTAATACAAGTTAACATAATTATTTGGTTAATATGAAGATCAAGGTCAGCCTCTGTCATAACTGTAACTCCTAAGCTTTTTGACCGAGGCTATCACTGAGGCAGTCACATTATTTGTGAGTCTGTTTGTAAGGGCATATGGCCATAGCCTTTTGGGCAGGGGTGATAATATCACTGGTGCTGCATCATGCAGACGCGGTTTCGAATGTCCGCTAAAGCAACAAGCGATGGTCATCATTACTAGAGGAACCGAATAGCTCTAATCGTCCGCAGAGAGTTTATACTGAACCCTGGCTAGGATCGTTTATACAGGGGGTAAAAGTAATGAAATGAAGAGTGTCAAGGGGCATGCTAGTTCAGAGCTTTAGCTGTAATTAAATTTCAACATAAAAAAATTAGGGTCTTCAGGTAACCTTTTATCAGGTTTGTAGAGCTAGGGTCTACTCCCAATTTAATGAGCTTCTTTATTCGAAAGGCATGATTGACCCTGCTCAAAGCTTTGAAAAAGGGGAGTAGATGCAGTCGAGGTTCAATTGATGATCTTAAAACAATGCTCAGTCTTGGATTTTTGTAGTAACCTGTATTGCCATGGACTTGCCCCCATTTCGATCAGAATCGAAAAGCTGTCTCAGTGCTAAGTAGGCTATGCTATAGTTTGCCTTCTTGAATCAGTCAGGCTATTACACGCTATTGAGCTACAATAGAAATCGCGATCCACACACAGTTACTGCATATGGAACACTCCTGTCGGGCTCCTTTTCCCCCGCCATTACACATGCGTTTGCTTTCTCGGAAATAGCTACGATCCAGAATTGCATTTTCGTTCGGTTACTCTATTTTACATCTTACCAGAGTTTCTACTGTGGCCGAATATCAGTGTCAGAGTACAACTGTTGCTTAAGCAGGTGACATTCATCTAGATTATACTATGGCTACAGACTGATCGGAACGGTTTGTTTGGCTTCCGGATAATAGTGGAATCGATCATGGAAACTAAATTGTTCATTTTAAGCGTGATTTCTTTCTCATAGAAAGTTTTTGATTATTACTTCGCTGGATAAGGCAGTCCTTTAGTGTTCATATGTCCGCTTGCGTAAAATAGGACAACAAATTGTTAGTCCATTGTATCGGTACCAGCGGTCCATCTACATGACGTTCCAGAGTCTGTCTGCCGAGGTGCTTTTTGTTCCAGAGACGGAATTATTTCGATCTACATTGTTTTCGATTGCTGTAAAATTATCATCTGCCGCCTTTGTGCTTGTCCCGAAGGCGATACCTATATAGGAAGAAGGCCCAGTTCTCCAGTTAATTTTTTTCTGATGCGGTGCCTTTTTTCGTTTGTTTATGGAACTAATACTTGAGCAACGAGGAACAACTTTTTAAGTATAGGTACTATTGGAAGTTACCTTAAAGTATCTGTTTTGTTGAGTAGGTTAAAGCTTATTATCATGTTAATCAGGTATTAATGTAATAATGATAATAGCTACTTTCTCCACTTTTGATTTCACTCTATGTGAATAGTCTTGATACGCTTGATTTCTGTATCACGCAGCATGAGGCGCTGGCCGTTGACAAGGCACAACGAGTTTGACCGCATCGTATCGTAACAAATAGCTTTATGACGATCAGAGATTTCAGTATGTCGATGCACTGTTTTTTTTTCCCGCCCCATCCATCTGCTTGGCGATTATTAGATAATGTTAAAATGGGATTGTACTATATAGAAATTTCTGAAATAGCTTAAAATGACGAACTCTTCAAAAAGCTACGTTAATTTTAAAATTATATTCTGTATATTTTTTTTTTACAATTCGTTGTCCGGCATATATATTGGGACAGTTGTTCAGAATTAATGCGGTAACTAAAGATCGGCTGAAGTAGTACCAGCATTTGTCTGAGGTGTGATTCACAGTACCGTCGATGAGGAAAAGTGTACAGCCTACTTAGTATGAATGATCCTAGCTTCCCTAAAGAAATTCGTATGAAATAAACTCACTTCGCTTTTACTATAGTTAGGGCCGTCCCACGCTTTTTACGCATCCTGTAGATATCGGTCATGCACAATATTAACTTACGTTGTATTCTTTATTTTGCTAAATAAAAGAGACCCATAAATTTCGTCCTGGCTGTCCTGTGTTTAGAGATTAGCCGTACCGTCGACTATAGTTTTCTATCATCTGTCTGAAGGCTCGGTATACAGAAAGTATTATTCGAAAAAATACACATTTCGATCGGTCTTAATTTCGAAACGAGAACGTTTGCGTTAGGCCTTGATTTTCGCTGACGATTTGGAACAACGTTTAAAAGCACATTTAAGGGGCGTAAACGAACTCGGTAGTGTGTCATTGGAGACGAAGGACGCGCTAGGACGATCAGCCACAAGGCGCGTATGAAAAATTAATTTTGTTCGATGACCGCGGGTCAAGTTGAACTATAAGCAAGTTCCATCTATTACGATTGAGTCTACCAACTATAGTGGTTATTACTGCCTTCACTGAAGTGTGGCAAAACCATGTATCACCGACGATGTCCAACAGTAATTGTGAGAATTAAAGAGAATTATCAACCTTGACATCGGAACTTATGAAGATTTGACATAATTCGGGATTAACTCTAGTACGTTTAAATGGTTAAGGTCAAATTTGTTCTTTACGCTGCTGCGATCCGCAGGTGACACCGTAGCTCGCAAGAGAGGAGCACTAATGCTGGACAGAGATTTTCTGTTGCTACAAACGAAATGTTGTATTATAACCGCTTATGTATCTACAAGAGCCTTGTAATCCAGCGCACAAATGGGGGCTAACATCTGAGACGTTTGTGCTGCATTAAAGGATAGTTTGTTTTATAAGTTTGGGTTAAGCTTAAGTTTCTATTTTTTATAATAGATGCCTATTCATAAGAGCGAAAGATAAGTACTTTTCAGCACTTGCATAAAAGGGACACTTTCGCTGAACGTATAGGCGTGAACCGTCGTTTGAATGTTCAATGAAAAAGAGGCCTTCTTACTATCATATACGCTTGAATCCGCGTCGAATTTACTTAGTAAAACGGCCAGTAAACATTGGTGGGGCCTATTGATTAAGTATTGTAGGTCAATTCGCTAATCCATTGGCTACTTCTAATGCTAAGCCTGCTTTCTATAATTTCGCATGAGCCCACTATATAAATGATTTACATCTCTCTGACCAATTAGACAGAGAAATTGGCTATTAAAATGTTCAGCTAAAACTTTGTTTTGCTGCTGCTCGTCATTTTGTATAGGTGAAACTAGATTACGGATGTATGTATAGCTGTTCCGGACAATTTCTTTGATCTAAGCTCCACTCATGCGCATTGTTGGGCATGCAACCAAAGCAGTTGCAACCTTCTGGCGGACCAGACTCGTTAATGTATTCCTAGCTAGGAAATGAATCAGGACGACGACGATATCAGAGTCACTGTTATCGATCGCTTTAGGCTTAGAAGGCCTAAATAACCTTTGCAAAACCGAGTTTATAAGTGAGATACTGTATATAGCCATCACCAGTAAGTGTGCTTTTGTGCCTTTTTCTAAAACTTCCATTATGATATATTTGTTATATAGACGTTACAGTCTTTGTGCGTCGCTGATATAAGGTAAGCTTTTCACTTTGTTGTGGTACCTATTGACTTGCTTTGGTATTTTTAGTACGCTTGAGACAGGCACGGCGAAGCAGTTGCGGGTAATAACTGCCATTTCGTTGCGGAATGGGGATTGTAACAACAAGTTTGACTACTGCTTGCAAACTTCCTGGGCTGCCGTGCCCTAACTCGATAAAAAAAAAAAGAGAAAAGGACGAACCAGTAGTAAAGGTAAACAAGCAAAATTAGAAGCCCTGTGTGTTCCTGCTAAATAGAGCCTCGCTTTATTTTTCTGTGTAGAAATTTCACATATTCGGATAGCTATTTGCGTATACGCATTCTATAAATGATCTATGTGGCCATTTGTGTTATAGTCAGCGATATCTGTACCTGTGATTTTTTTGTGCAGGACGACTCAACGGGTGTATTTCAGTGTCTGAAAAAGGCAACAACATGGTGCAGTGATAGTGAGTATTTAGGTACATTATGTTTGCTCGTTTAAACATACACCAAATGGGAAATACAAAGTAGCTAGCGACAATGAATAACCCTCTGCCCAACAACTCCTTGTCTTGTTGGTGCCATTTACCCTTATAGTATTTAGCAACCATATATTATAAATTGCCCTGTTTCCAGTTAAGTGTTTGTGCCAGCAATAATATCCTGGGCGCGCTCGTTCGTAACCTCGTATTGCTTATGCATGCACACAAACACAGAGCATTGTATGTCCACATTCTAATAACCCTACGAACCCCAGTTGATATGGCCACATGTTACCCTCAAACTGCTCTAGTTACCAATGCGAGCGCATGTCCGCGTAGCATTTACTTAATGATCAGCACTTGAGATAAACTAATATCAAGAATTCATATATTGATCATTGTTCACGCTACTGGATGGAAGATAATTAAGGATTTCTGAAACCAGCTCTCATCGACCGACATGTATCGTTTAAACTCACCACCGTTTATCGATATGTGGCATTAGAAATGAATATAGTAACCTTACTGTATAAAACCTGTTTTAGGTACCATGCCTCATTCAGCCTAACGATGACGATCCCTTTCCTGCCTCTGCAAATGAACATGATGCAATCTCCCGATTCTCGAGTATAGAATTATCAGTTAACCTATTGATAAATTCTCCAACGTAAGTGCACCTAAACCCTAACCTGGCCCACCGAAAGTCCGGACGTCAGCCTCTCTCCTTTTATCTCTAGGATAAGCTTTTTAGTCTCTTTAATGGTTACCTTTCCGTATCAGTCTATTGGCTGTTAGCTGTATGCTCATGTCCCACACTACTTCATGCTTTTCATAGCATCTATCAATGTGACGCAATAATAGATCCTGTAAATAACTGCTTGTACTTTCTGACTGAACAGGTGGGATGGTTACGAAAATCGGCTAGATTACCTTGTTGACAAGTGAGCTTGCTTCGGACCGTTGCCGATACGACGGCTCGTTGTTAACCACGCTATATATTTTATAAGCGAATAAATATTAATACGTATTTTACGTGCCTTTAGCTAAAATCGTGCGATGGATTTGTTAGCAGAAATTAACTAAGTAGTTAAGGCATGCTTACACAAGGAGACTTAATTATTTTTTGACCAAACGATCGTCTGTCCTTTTTTATGTTGTGTTGCATCATTTACTAGCATATATATACTTATGATAAAAACGATAATAATAATAATAATAATTACTTTTATATAATAAATATGTACAATAAAATCTGACCATAAACAAGAGTAGATGCCTACGAATATTTCTCGTCTGGCTTCTTTATTTTGTTTCGCTCTCACTCATTTAATTTTATTAGTTCTGCTTGCAATTGTCGTAGCTATACTCACATTCGGTCGATTTGTTCATCTACTTTAAACTGACCTAGCTAATTTTGTTGCTAGCCAAATAACTAGAGTATATATATATATATTTCTCACAATTTAAAGAACTCAGCATGCCACCTGCCGGTTCGTAATCAGTAGCTGGCCATAAAGCTCGTTATAATTGCCAGGCCATTTCGGCCTGCAGATGCACTAACCCGGTGACGTCCTCGTTGGTATTCTCTTTAATACCTCCACCTACGAGATGTGCCTTGCGGCTGTTGCTTGGCTAGTATATAGGCTAATGATGATAATGAACTTCAGTAATAAAATTACGACGTTTTATATCGTAAGGTACGCTGTGGTTTTTATAATTTGCTAAGAAGGTTTTCCAGAGGCGAGCGCTATTCTGAAATAAAACGTTCGCTGTTCAACATAATCCCAACATGTTACGCAACCGGAGCAAGCGAATAGTATTATTTTAGCAGGTTACAAAATCGCTCACGTGGCTAAGAATTTCACTGGAAGAACGTTTAAATCATGTATAAACACTTGAGTGCATGTCTTGACTTCAATGAAAATCTACCGTTCGAGTTAATGATATCCAACTGAATCTGCCGTCCGAGAGCGTGAGAATCGCTCTGCTTACCGTCTAGTTGAACAGCGGTTGCAGCTGTGTACGCATCATTACTACTAGCGACCTCGTGCGGCAGGTCGGAAAAAGTCTAAAACTGTATCTGATAGTGTACGTTTGCTTTTTGATAAACTTGTGCAGACCCACTACCATACACTTACGTGATTTAACTCTGGGTGGTTATTTTCAATTAATATGGCCTGCAATACGAAATTTCAACGGGCTCGATTTATTCCTAAGATAGCCATGTCTTGGATAGTTAATCTGGGAAGTTATATTCTGTGTATGTATTGTGCAACCATTCGTTTTTGTCTGCTGCTCATCTTCGCAGGATTTAGTTACTACGTTTTACGTATACTTCACGCATTCATTAGTATATAATATTAGACTCTTACAAGACAATCTGGCTTTACCATTTTTAAATTCAATAATTTTTGAACTAGTTGGGCTGGAATAATCATGTTTAGATATGTGTTAGAAATAGTTTCATTTGTTTGTTGCGCACTTATCCCAGCGACTGGCAGCTTCTGGAGAGTCATACGTCTATAGTTTATGTTCCGCGATGTATGACTTTTCTATCAATGGCCTTTCGAGGAAAATCTATAGTGAAATATGCTTGCCCACTTACAATAATTGTCTCATTTTCGCAGATGCCCCTGATGTCCACTGCAAGGACTTTTGTCAGGGACCTGATCTCCGAATCTGCTTGATAGTGTCACCGAACTAGATTTCTCTCCGGAACGACGTTATTCTCTCGCCTGGTTTCTCTTAGGCGGGCGGCAGGGGTTTAAGCATGCCTCGCCTATAGTGACCGTATACTCCAGGCAAGTTTTTTGCAAACTAAGGTTCTGCCAATCGCTAGTGGAGCCACATGCATTTCCAACTAGCATAGAGTCGATTCATGGGAGATCCACTTTTTACTCAGTTTCCGCATCTTCAATATTCAAGTTAAAATTTTATAATACATTACGTGTGAGCTGCCAGTTTTGGCCAACAGAGCCATTAGACTCTGAATTCTGGTTTTATGAGAAACCTCCTCGATTACGACGACGCGTTCTTGTCCTTCGGGTGCCGACATCTGGTCACCTTCGTTAGCTTTCAATACCATCTTCAAACGCTCGCATTATTCATGTACTGCACTTTTTCTTGGGGTCTCCTTGCTTAATGTCTTCATCAATTTTCAACGAATTTCCGCAAATCTGTGGACCAACACTTTTTGAGACTGAAAGACTTTTTTCTCCTTCCGAACTTAGTTTTTCTGGAGAACACATAAGTTTCCAGAAGATTAGGGTATTTACCAAGCAAACTTTGTCTGCTAGCAGCACGTCGTCGATAAGTTTTTTTTTTTTTAATTTTGAAGTCCGCCAGATTCGCTTGCAACAGTTAATAACCCATAGTAAATATATATATATATATATATTTCTAAACTGCTCGCTTAGTTTCATTACTTTAAACTGATAATGATATTATGTGTTTCATACACATGCTCCGTTTACCAATATTATATGAAATGTGTTGCTTTCGAGAAATACTTTGAGCAGATTTTAGGGTTATTTAGAACTATATGTTGGAGTGTACAATTTGATCTTTGATCACTGAGTACTTTATATTCAGTGAACGTATCGCACCGATCAAACCTTTGCAATATTGGATCCTCCGGAAAATTAAATTACATGATATTTCATGCAAACATATTTATGTACTAGTGAAATTCGTACTTAAATCGTTGAAACATTTCTCGCGTAAATATAACACTTTAGGATACTTATTCAGAGCCGTCGTCAATGATGTCCTTTGAGACATATATATATATAAATGAAAACAAAAAAAAAACACCGTAAGAACGTTGGCGATTCCGATTCCTTTGGAAGGTATTAAAAATGCTCGCGCTAACATTCTGCAGTCCGCCTTCATTCGTTCATCCTTTTGCGGCCCGACTATGATTTCAACAATAACACCGTCAATGGTTTCAACATCAAGCACAGCTTCGGTCGCAGCCGAGATAGCAATTGGAATAATGATATTAAGCGATAATGTTATGTGTGCAGTCTCAACTTCGGCGCGAGCGCAAGCATCACCACTACGTGATGTCCCGTCCCCCCAACGGCCTCGCTGAAGCTCTCATCATCAGCAACAGCAGGCTGTGCTGTTGCTAGTATGCGGACCAATGATAGCAGTTTTACCACGGCATGATGGCTTTCCCGATACGTACTGCGCACATTGTAATATACCGCGTACAGGCTACGAGATATATGTAGCCCGCGATATTTCCCGATCAAGAATTGCCGCCCTTCAAATCAAGCCATATCGTCTACATTTCATCCGTCTACTTGTTTTTCGGTCGGCGGCTTGACCTCGACAGAAACGTCTTGCGCTGAGGTTACAATGCGCTGTTGGTTCATAAATGACAGTTTCTGCTGATGGGCGCAGCTTATTGTCGCGTGGCGAGCCCCGAAAATGAAGGAGACCGCAATGAGAGTAAAACGGTTATTGAGTATGACGCCATCATCATGTCTTCGCCGGTAGTGACAGTCGCATTGTGAACGTTCATGTATTGGCAAATGTTTCGAATATATCCATTCACAGTCTGTATGTCAAGGCGGTGATCGAAATACATAACAAAATATAGTTTTATATTTCCTTTCAGTCTTTATTGGAACACAGGTCAACACGAAAATGACTGCCTCATAAGGAACGATTCATAATGGCACGCATGACCATACGCAATACTAATATATATATATATATATACACTCAGCATTGGTGTTTGTAAAGCCTTCCAGGTTTTCATATCGTTTTGAAGCTAGCAGTGAGTACGAATAGGACACAATGTGTGGATAGGGTTGGCTTTTTAATATCATGAGAGGTTTTTATATCATTCAAGTAAATCACATGAGCACAGTTACCCCACGACCGTAACGACGCTGTTCTCAAAAAATGTGAAATACAGAAAAAAAAAATTTCAAATATACTTCATACTTATCTGTTACCGTCATCATTATTTAGGGAGACGTAAGCTCATTAAAAAATCTGCCGATGATCTATGTATCATGCGCTCTTGATCATCATCCGGGTGTGTTATAAGAAGCTCATACTACTAAATCGCAATATAGGAATAATAATACTTCGATGGATGCACAGCGTTTCGTGGTTTTTTTTTTGTCACGTATGCAGCACTCCTTATTGCAGATAAGAATCTTAGGCCATAGTTGCTCTTAATTAAGGATCAGAAAGTAAGCTTATTCCATTAATTCACCATATATATCACAGAGAACACAGTCTGCACTTCGGGCTTACGCTAGTTAGTAGTTCCGCTAAGAACTCCCGAAGGTTTGTTCTGTTCAAATTAGAGCCACGTGTGCAACCCTTCAGTCGCTGCAAACCGTTTTCAATAGGCCAGATATAACAGCATGCATGATCATCCCGTAATAACCTAAGTAATTCGTTCAGCATAAAAATTTCTGTTTTTCGTACTAAAAGATTTCTGCTGCAAAGTAGGGTATACGAAATGTAAGGCGGCCATAGAAGGAGTAGGAAAATATATTTAGTTTTTGTTGTTTGCACCCCGCTACGCCCGTTCCCCGTACGTAGCAAGTGCCGAGTCCAAAACGCTAATTTCCGTCATGATGGTGACAATACAGTGACCCTAACGGCGCGCCACTTTATTTATGAGGCAGTCACATCGAAAACGATCAGGAAGGCATTAATCACGCAGCATTAACAGCGGCTCGAGCCATTCCAAGGGTCAGCTACAGGCGAAATTGGGGTGCGGTACCGTTAAATAGAGTGGGGAGGATTACTTTCGCCTCCCATATCATACAACAGTCAGCAATAAAAACAACGTCACGTTTATCGTACACTGAACTGCGTTAACCCTAGCAGCTAAGCTACACCGATCGGGTCGCCAGAAAAAGAATTACTTATTCCAATTCCTAACCTAGTAGTCAGCTGATCTCGTTTACTCCAGTCCATTACAATGTGACACATCTACCCCATCTATAAAACATGGCGGAAGGCAGCAGCCGTTAGCAGAAGGGTTACGGCGCCATGCGTTGCTATAAAGGCGCTTTTCGCTAAATAAGCGGGCGAATGGCTGTAAATAAACAAGTTCCCGACGCTGTGCATTACGTAATGAATGAAAACTTAGGCACGCCACCGTGTTTATTAGTTGCTTCTGTCTTTTTTGCCTGGTATTAGCAAGTGTATGAGTACGCATGATTCGTTAGAGCGTATGAAAAATGTCGAAATTATTACAAAAAAAAAAAGACGTGATGAGAAGAGTTTACGTATTGGTTTTCTGTTTATGTTAGCATCATAGACTATCATATGCGCGCGATTCTTAAAGTGTTTAAGCCAATTTCGGTCATTTTTTGGGCGTTGTTCGATCCATCTTGATTTCCAATAGATACATAGTAAAACCAAGCCTTGTGAACCCGCCGTATAACTGTATCATTTCTGATAGTAATTTAGTATATCCTGAACATCTTAACGAGAAATCTTAACGAAATTACACGTAGAAACAATCCTAAATGGCATGACAGGTCTTTGCGCACTGAAGAAAAAGTCGACAATTCAATTTTTCCATAGTGTATCATAAAGGTGTGGATACATTTGTGATTAAAATAAAGCTGAAATATAGTTTTATAAGATTTGAAATTCGGTAGCACGATTGATTGCACAAATATAGGTTTCGCCGCAGGATCTCCTTTAGCTTCGAGGAAGTCGATATGTATCGGTGGCGATTTGTAAAAGAGATGTCAAGGAACCTATTGACAACTAACTTTCTGATTATATACAGCTTCTTTATAAGTACATCTTGTAGAAACTGATTCCATACGCCACAAGCTCACGTTAAGGTTTAGCTCACTGGCCTAAACTACTTTTATTTCGAAAAACCACGAGCAAATCTGCGACAACTAGCGATTCAAGACTATAGTAATGCTAGAGTTTACATATCCACTTCAGCCTGCTGCTGGTCTATGAAGAGGTTCATGGATCAGACTGAGAGATGGGAAATTAGAATCTGACTGAGAGAAGAAAATAGAAACATAAGGGAAATTAGAATCAACTTCAATAAGATATACTACGTTTTACCATTCTTTATAAAGTCTGCATTTAAAACATGACAATTTGTACTTACGAAAAAAAAATGACCCGGAAAATACATACCTGTCAAGTAGTTTTCCCATGTCAAATCGATTCAAGTTTCGTCCACCTTCGTTTCGACGCGGAAAACGCTTGAAGTACGATACAGCTTCTATCTAATTGTTATTTGAAGCCTGTCAGTTATCACTTAATGACTGCTGGTACTTTTTTAGACAACAGAGAGGGACCTGTTTCGAAACAGAGAAAAGAGTTCTGGCACGGGGCTCCGCCGGTTGTCTTGGAGTCGTTGGGTATCCTTTCTATCAGTCAATCTACTGTAGACCGACCGTTGAATGTTTGAAATTGTAGAAAAGAACGAATCCCGTTCTATAGCTGGAAAGCATTGAGCACTCCCACTAGCTTAAGAAAGACCTTCTGAAAAGCTTATTGTCGTTTAACCAGCGAGGAGTAGGCGTTGAAACGGTCATCTAGGAGCGGCTGGCTTAGTTCATCAATCGCGACAGTTGATATATAAAGCGCTTATGTAAAAACTGCTCGTTTTCAACAGCACGATATCTGCCTTTGTGAAGACGATTTTTTTTTTCTAATATATTGAAAAGCCCATTTTCTGCAATAGTAATATTTTTACTTGCTCTGTTTTTGCCGAAGCCCATTTTCTCCTACGTTCTCAGCATACTCTTTAGAATTGATCTTTAACCCATCACGAAAATGCTTTAAGATGAAAACATCTGGAATTAGGTACAGATGTGTCATAGAAGCATGGTGATAACTCTAGTATATAGTATATTAATTGTAATAAAATATATTTGTTAATTTTCAAGCATAACGGTGTAGGCAGTGTTGGTCGCAGACGTATCCGCAAAAAATGAAAACCTCTATGGATGTTCTTCAAATAAGCACTATTCAAAAAATCGTCCAGATAACATAATGGTATCGCTGATTTTTTTTTCGCGATATTTTGTGATGTAAAGGTAGTGAAAATTCGAACGGATACGGCGTCTAATGAGATTATTTTATCCATTCGGCCAGGATTTCAATGACATAGGACCAAGTAAGAAAATTAATGTTAAGTTAAGAAAACTATCCTCTATCTATTTTGCAGATTAATGAGTACACAATATAGATACAAATGTCCCGAGTGCTAGTGTTAGTTGACGTTTTCCTTACCCAGTTTGATTCGAGTCGGGTTTTAAGTAGACGATGCTTGGAAACATGCGGCAACAGGAACCGCTGTCGACTTCGAAAATCAAAATAAGCTAAGGTAATCAGGCATAGGGAATATATACATCATTCATGTCGTTATTATCCGCGAGGTACATTGGCGTTACCGCAACGTCGATATAGCGCTTGACATCCTCAATCTGTGTATATTACATAATCATACAAAAGGCAACCTTGATATTTGCTTGTATAGCTTGTTTCTTAACAAACGAAGAAATACGGTAATAAAACACAGAGTTTCTTCTTTAGCTATTTCTGTCAGAGCGGTTCTCGACGACCGTCTACAGAGAAAATAAGAAATAATAATGTTGATTAGTGGCCGTTAAACAAACGCAACATCAGGACTTGGGAAAATGACGTGATTGGCAAACTTTACGTCTTAATCAATAAGATTTAATGTCTCCATTCAGTTGTCCATTGGTTAGGCTTATCGTTTTATACCTCTAATCACCTATTTGGCCTGCCGAGAGAAGATATGTCTCAGTGCCAATCATCTGTAATCAACATACACGAGCAAGTGGATAATCAATGAATTCAGCTCAGAATAGTGAACCGCTGTTGCCTCGAGGGCTTTGTTTCTCAGTAATGGGCATACTTGTTTATATCAGTATTCGTCCACTAGAGACCCAATCAACCAAGGTATGAGACAAAAATTCGCACGGGCTCCAATAATGACATTGGGTAGACTTCGTCATCCTCCTATTGTTATATTCATAAAACACTTAGCTAGTTTCAGTTAATACCGGCTTAGATTGTTTACCATAATGGACAGACGTATTACCTGGCTCTCGTGAAGCCTCCACGATGTACAATTCTTCTGCTGTTTTTCGTTAAAAAATACTGAAAAAACGTGGGCTTATTTACGCTATTTAATAGAAAACACGCAACTTATATGAGAAAGTGGCGTGTGGCTAGTTCCAGAAGACAATTTTCCAGAAGACGAAGATATAGCGGCAACTATCTTGAAAGCCACAGTTGGCGGAAATGTTATTTACGCAAATTGGTCATATAGAATTTTCTTCCCACATTACCTACTACAGGATGCTAATTAGAGAATCTTAATCTACTTCTATAGTCTCAGATACGTACGGTTTCGACGGATAATTATCATTGATTTCGCTTATAAACTGTAATGTGAGCTAAACGTCTATCATAAAAACGATGTATGTTCAAAATATGAAAATCGAGTCCAGAAAGATCATAATTATGTACCGCTAAGTGTTACGACCTCGATATATTTTGTGTGTATCGATGTTATAGCTATTTCTAGTCAAAGCTGACATAAAATAAACTGGTTATTTACTTTTCGTTCGTATAACTTTGTCCGAACCTCAACTCACGCATTAATAATTAACGCTCATCTATCTATTCATATAGGCTAGACACACAAGCCTTTCTAACAAGGGTATAAACATCACAGCTGTTCCAACGCCGATACAAAAGTATATAATTTTTTTAGTAATCCATTGATTATCACTGTTGCGTTAATAGTATAGCTCTTATAATAACTCAGTTGTTGTTTGTTTTCCAGAAATGGATTCGGATCTCCGTTGCTGTCTGCATTTACTTGGGACAAGGTGAGCGTAGAAATATATATGCGGATAGAGCAGCTGTTCCACATATCGATTTACTAAGCCGCATCATAAATCACTGGTCGCAGAAGTCATTCGGATTAATTTTTCATACTGTTTTTTATTTCTAACTTTTTCGTAAACTACTTAACATTCAACATGTAAAATATAGCGTGCTATAAAAACGTTCAATTTCTTGGTCTGTGCCTTCTTTTGCGGTATCTATGTTCAATATTAGCAATGAATCGCCCAGCTGAACTCATGCTTTCTCGGTATCGTTCAAAACTGAAGTGAGATTGAGTTATTTTTGTCTGCCTTAACACCCGCAGAATTTCGAATTATGTTGCCGAAGGCGCGTATTTTTCAAACAAGGAACGCGGTAGACCTGTTCTTCCAGTTTGAGACATTCACCTCGACTGCGCGAATGATCTAAACGATAATGTGTGGCACGTTCGCATTCTAATTCCATCATAACTACAATCAACATAAATATGTGCTAAATATTTTCGCAAGTTGGGATAAAGGAAGAAAAACCGGAAAGGTTTGTTTGGGTTCACTATCTCGGTAAATCTGCTTTAATCCACTTAAACCTTTACTTACCACTGTATTACTACATATGGTTTCTAAATGTGCGAGACATTCGCTGAAGCTGTAATTTTCTACATCCTTGAAAATCTTATGTGGCCACAGATGGGAGGAAAAACTCAAAAGTGGGTATACTATAAACACAACCAGCCGGTCGTATTTCGTGTTTCATGTTTATCTGACTTTATAGAATAGGCCAATAAATGTTCCAGACATGTTGAAAATACATCATCGTCCCCAGTGCCAGCTCGAATGTCATCGCGGAGACGCAGTCGAAATGCGCCGATCGGCTGATCAGTGCGCTTGCGTATTGATACATTGATTCGCATCTCTTGATCTGATGGCAGATGGTCATTCGAGCAGATGTACCTCAAACGAGCAAATAGGCAACACCGTTGGTAATACCGAGCGGCCATCTTTTTCACTTTGAACACGTTAAAGCCATCTAGAGACATGGTCGTTACCATTATAGTTCGCATGATGAAGGTGGCATCTAAGGAAGATTTGTCCGAAGCAAGATACGATTGACGTTGGGTTTTGTCAACGGCATAGCTTTGTTGACAATTGCGCTTATATCTATCATTTCGACGAAGTGTACATGTCGAATGATGATGCTGTTTTGATATCTACCTATATTTCAACTGGCTGTGAATATGTGTACGTCTATAATTAGATGACCGTACAGCAGGCTCTACTTTGGCCAATAACCTAAACGTCGTTCCGGTCACTTGTCGTCCAGTTTGCCTACAGTTAAAATCAATCATTTTTAAGCTCATTTTGTATGTTGGCTACAAATGCATATGCCCAAAAGCCACGCCATTCCAGTAGATGATGACTTTTTCTCATCAACACTTTTCGCGTTATCGCTGATCACCGTGTCTGTCTCATTTGTGCATGCGCCTCGTGTGTGTGTGTGTGTGTGTGTGTGTGTGTGTGTGTGTAGAGTATAGCTGATAATCAATTATCGAGCACTAAGGAAAAAAAATTGGGTTGATCCTAGCGTTCGTTGTGTGTAGGAATAGAGCAATCGTATGTTTACGTAGGATGAGCTGCAAGAGAATATTAACAATATTGTAACATGGATGTTAATTACAATGGCCCTAATACCAAATTATGTGTTTTTGTTATTAGAAGGTTTCCAAAGTGGCTTAACGCACGTGTTTATAGTATCTCTGTTACTAGTGCCCGCTTTGATTAAACAACTGAGGTCAGCGGCGAAAACCCATACTGAAACGCAGCAGCCCCATATGGTGGTAACAGCTTCTTGTTCATATGTTGTCACTGTAATTGCCACCCCCGTACCATTGCCGATAAAAGTAGTGCGGATAAAAGGTATTTGCTTGATAATTACTTTGTTTCGATATACATATATATGGAGTCCTTGTGAAAAATTATTATTGTGTGTCAGTTTCTAAATAAGCTATGCCGTTTCCGTTAGACGCATGGCCTACTCGAGTAGCGGAAGCCACTCTAAGTGAACTATCCTACCCTGTCAGATAAACACAATTCTCACGCTCCCATAATTAGCAGATCGTTGGATGTCCTGAGGAAGAGGCTTCAATTAGCGATGGTTTGAGCTTCGAACACTGGAAACAGTGAGATATGTAAATACAACCCTATTGAACGTAGTACTATTACAAGCCAAGTTTTGAACATTTTGGGTTACTCAGGACGCCAGTGAAAGCCATCTAACTGAAATTGTGTTACACCTATAGTGGAGATTAGACCACCGTTGGGTAAATACAACATATCTATACACCTATTCAACACGAGTTGCTGTTCTTATTAAGCAAGTTACCGACAGGAACAGAACCCTGCAATGCTGAGTATTAACTTTTTGATATATGTCAAAATAATGAAAATTATTAGCATCAGTAATATAGACAATGTGTATACATACGGTGCTGAAGGCAGAAGCAACAAAACCGACCTCGGGCAGACAGTCGCACATGGCGAACGATGATATTTTTAGGACGTTTGATCGATACTGATAGCATCGACCCGTTTGATCGGACAGGATCGTATGGATTGATTGACTGACTCAGCACCCATCGAGGCATTTCGTGCTATAAAAAGTACGTCGCGGCCTGGAGTCGTTTGAAATGTATTCTAATTTATTTGGTCTGAAAAATGCCGCCAGGCGTGTTTCATATTTTATTTATAAGACATGAGGCCGAATCCAGGTCTACTCAAAAGGACGTTTGTCAAAATCGGTTTGTTTCGCCTATGTTTTCATTGGCACATTGCGCATAGTTTAGTAACAAAAAGGATGTTATATATAACTGGCTTAAAGGATAATTGTATGTACCGTACTTCGACTACCTGTGACTCCAACAATCTGACGCAGAGGCCCAAACTTCTCTAATGGCGAATTTCGTATACAATACAAAAGCTGAGTTTGGATATTCGGAACTTAGAAGACCACTATGGGGAAACTTCGCTTTCCGCGATTTCAGCTCAATTCATTACTAATCAGTATCAGCATTGACGACAATTCTTATTTACATTAGATCCAATTTGTGACCTCTTGTGCAGTGAGCTGAACGTCGACTCAAATATACACTCACCTATAAAAACCGGTTACGTCATGAACTCATAGTAAAGAAGTCGATGGGGCTAAGTAAATTTCTGGGTTTAACGGAATCGACTCCGATCTAACTAAGCGATCTGGATCAGTTGACCCAGAACGCTTAATTAGTTTGGACAGCTTGGAATGAGGCACCCAATACACGAGGTACGAGAGCTGTCGGAGCTGCGTCCAGCCAAAACAATGTCCTTCAACGTTCAGCGACACAACATTTTCCAGCGAGCAAGACGTGACTAAATTTTCACTAGGCGCTTATCAACGAAGTGATTCTTTTCAATGGATAAATTGGTAAAGACCGACGTAAGTCACCGGATTACATGGGCCAACAGCAGACGATTGTAACTAACTAGCCAAAGGAGCTATATTTTGGATAACGGGGCCAATTTTGACGTAGACACAGCGCCGATATGGACATAACGCACAGATCGTGCTTATTGAATTATTTGAAATCATTACGATTTACACAAAAAATGCATGGCTTCACCCATTGCTCACAAAGCGTAGAAGTTCGCCACGGAGCCTGACGTTTTACACAATGATTAAACAGGCCTAAAGTATAATTTGTTGTCCATTCTTTCTGTATTTTGTGCTTTGCGGTTTTCAATATTTCATTTGTTAACATTCTATCTATCGCTATTGTGTATGTACAGAGATTAATTTAAGCTCAACGCTTTTATCTTAACATCACGGATCGACCGATGTCGCGATTTTACAGTAGGAATAACGCATTAGATCGTTAGTGCCATTATTAATTCAGCAGTGCAACGAGGCAGATACGCTGACAGTGATATAGCGGATAGCCAAAAGGCAAGCAGGCCGACTAGCTTGTCGACCATACGGACATGTCCGTTCACCTTTTCGTCTGCTCTTTTGTTCACTGCCTGTCGTCACTCGCCGACAGAGTCATGCAACTCACCATGAGTAGGTACACAATTTATCCAGACGAAGTCCAGATTTTGACCCGGCTGGTTGTTGTCATCCCATATTTACCTACGAAGACGTAGTGTTGGGCAGAAAGAAGTAAAGAGGTGAGAAAAGGTCTAATACAGTGTTAATGGGCTATTTTATGAATAACGAACAGCAATGGGAAATCCATAGTATCAGGAACAAACTAAAAACGTTTACTGATTCTTCTTTATCGTCGACTTTTCCACACAAACAACGATCATCCGCTGAAGGCCGCTGGTTTGTCTGCTACATATCCGCTAGCACAGCCACTTATCGTTGGATATTGTAAAGAAGAGGAAATAACAGAAGCACGTAAATAATAAACATAAATAGATGAGCTGGTTGAAATTTTACGCATATGACTGCTACCTTTGCGAGCAAGGAATTGGATAAAAAAAAAAAAAAAAAGAATCGTTCCCTCCCATGTTGGAGGGTGTTTGCGCACATAGAATTACTCTACTACGAGAGTGACAATGCCCATTCATGAGCCAAGATGGTAATGTACGTATGTGAGACGTGCATCTTTGCTAACTATAGATGAGAATAAATTATCAAACTTTGAGATGTAGACTAATATTTATTTATGTTAGTTCTTTGCGTTGGCATATCTTCGCATAAATTAGACTGGAATATTGGTTTTTACCGACCAGAAGACTACTTCCAGTTTTCGAATCGTTACGACGCTTCCGCCAGAATCGCAACGAATCACAGCTGTATGTTAAGAGGGAATTGAAAACACTCTGTTTATAGGGACAAGGTTTTTAGAGTTCGCTAATTTAGGATAAGCATACATGCGTCACAGGTGAACCAATTAGCCGGCCTGAAACCTTTCCAGCTTTATATTAAACTTCATAGAGTTTGTGTTTCTGTAGCTAATCTGAGGGATATGTTGTGGCCTAGGTTCGAACCCGCGCACACATACATGGTTCGTTTCGTGCCGGAAGTTAGCCGTCGCAAACACAGGTAGTAGTGGGAACATTTAGGTGATCAGGTTCGTCAGTATAACACACCAAGCCATTTTAACCTATTTCATTGGTCTGTGAAGATACAAATTTAAATATGCATACAAAGGGGTGGACCATAAGGACGACAAAAGATCCTATTTGTCGTGTCGCTTAGTAGGTAAACAAATAGCGAAAATAGAGATTTGTCTTATACTCGGATGTCGTGGCAATTTCCCTTTATGAATTCACGTTAACCTGCTACTACTATTTTTCTTTCTTTTTTCAATATATAACTAACACACAAACTTCACTATCTTAAAGAGTCGCCACCTAGGCTAAGGGTAGCTGTCACGACAAGCAGCTCTAGCAGTCCATGCCTAATCTAAATGGCGAGAAATGGAAGCAACGAAATTGGAAGGCCACATGCGGACATGCTCAAGGTGCGCTCGCATCCATATGCTTTGACACTTATCTATATAAAAGTGTCTATATATATACTAGAAAGGCTCAACTTGATTTTTTTTAGCTCTGATATGATTCGTTCACTTAGACATCTAGCGAAAACTATAAGCCGAGTACACATTAACAGTTACCTATTGCAATTTTCATGCTTGCCGAACTTGTCATTCTTCTGCGATGATTTTATCAGTCTGTTTTAGTATGTCCGCCATTAGATTGAGTCAACTCTTGAGATGTCTCGCTTGGTGATATATTGGCTTCTATTTCTACAATGTTTTCTTCTGGAACGTTTACTGATCGATTTTGCTTCCGAAACGCAGGTAATTAAGATCGATCGCCGGTTGACCCCTTGGAAATGTAAGTAAACCAAATCAGATAACCTATTGGTTCTCTTTCTGGAACATCATCAAGGCTAAAAAGTTTTTTTTATCTTCTTTTTTTTTTATAATAAATGGCTACATACTCTACAAATTAAAAGAAAGAAACACACAGAAAGAAAAAAATAATATATATCAGATGAAACATACATATATATATATATATATATATAATGTTTCATGTATTGATTCTGTTTCGAGGACGCCACCAAAGCCTGAAGATTCCCGTTATATTTTTTAATTTATCTGTTACAATATTTTTACACATCTTTCGATACTTTAGCATTTTTCTCTCAAAATTAACAATTTTTAAAGAGAATCAGCTTCGCATTGGCCGCTTCAACGTTATAACTGACATTTATTTGTAATTTGCTCAAAAAATCACTCGAAAGGATTTTCACCTCTTTGTTGTATAGATAAACTCATATGACTAATAGGGTTTTTTTTTCCATTTTCACTCAAAAAAAGGCCCATTGTAAATATAGGGACATGCATTGCATATTTATTCAGGCCGTCGGAGTCTATGGATTATTGTTAAGGAAAAACCTTCTTATATAGAATACGATATCAAGTTTTCATCCTTCAAACGCCATTTCCAACTCGAGAACCGAAATTTAGGTACATGTTTTTGCGTGTATTACATTTCGATTTTGCTGACCAAACCCTTTTGATTGATTACCGCTTACCATAGATACACTTCTACGTAAAAAAAAGTTCATCCCTGTCTCATATATGCGGAGAAAATACCACAATCGATTTTAGGCCCTTTCTACGCCAGAATATGAACGTTCACTGTAGAAAAATGTGTTGCATCTTTCCTCAGCTCGGCGAGATGCATCAATTGGTGCGCAAAATTGGATCTAATTGGCCCGAAAAAAATTGCTACCTTACGTAGGATAAAAGTTTTTGACATTTTGGTTAACCTAGAAATTTTTTTAAAAAATTGCTTCGCTTAAATGTTCGCTACATAAGATGCTAGCGCTTTTTTTTTTCTTACAATTAATCCTTATTAGAAATTCGGTCAAAAAACCGTTTAAAAATTTCTTAGAACAAATTTCCTTGTAGGGAAATACTGGTGCCATATTCGGTTTCTTGTTCTTTTTACACCAAAACATCTATCGTTGTATTCAGTTACATTACATTTTCTGTCGATCGGCACAAAGGAAACGCATTTATATAACGTCCATGCAATCCTCGGCGGACAAAATGGCGATTGAGCTCCTTACTATCTTACAGGCATGTATGAGAGATTCGTAAAGAATCGCCTAAACAGGCAAAGTACGCGATTTTGCCAGGCCGAAAGGCAGCACCATCTGTAAAGGATATATTTAGAAATATTAAATTAGTAGCACGTTCCCCTAAAAAAGAAAGAAACTACACCCTCCCACCAAAAATACTATGAACTGCTGTGGTCTACATTACGTTGATAATGAACTTTATAGATAAAAGTCACCATTTTACCATCAAATCAAGAAACTCGTCCTTAACACTCGTATTATAAACCTTAGAGGATCCATTGCAAACTTTTTATAAGGTTGTTGAGCAGACTATTAAAAAGGGTCGACCTACCTTTATTGACGTTATGCTTAATGAGAGCAAAGGCTCTCCCGATAAATGTTTGGCGATCATTTTTGCTTGCGCAAAGGTTAGTACATGTACGATGTAGAGATGTGGAAGTACACGAACAAATATTTTTCTCACTGATCTTCTGTTTCAGGTAATATATATACACCATCGTACCATCCCTTTACCAATCGATGAGCAGAAACTAGTTAATGAATTCTATATTTTCCTCTCGAGTCATTCATGCTATGCTCGTGAGCCTGACTATGCAAAAGAACCAATCGTCACTCAAAATACATCATCAGTATATCAAATAATAATAACGTAAAAACAACTATAGAAAGGAATAGAAGTAACGTTATAAAATTGACACCAACGAGATGAACATTTGAACATATCGTCATCGGAAGGACATCGTGTTCTCGATTCGGTCTGTCGCAGATCGTCAATATTGATCTTTTTAAGAAGCACTATTTTACCTTAATTACTTGGCCTATGAGGAGGTGCGTGCGTGCGTGCGTGCTTGCCATACTGTTCATTCGTAGTAGGGAGATAATAGTAATACGTTAATATAGAAGGATAAAATATACCCGGTAAAATGTACAACATCATCTATGTGAAGCAGTGAAAAAGTTAGACACAAAACAAGCGCTCCCATAGCAGTAACGGCGTGAATGATAATAATAATATTTGAATAATATTATTTTGATATAGATAGAAAGTGTGATAAACAAAAGAAGACAACGATGTTGTTGGATCATATATATATAACGAAAACGGTGTGATAAGTTTAGACAATACGTAATGTCATGGGGCGACTGCCTCTTGACCGGACGCTCTGGGGTTATGGGATTCTTCATATCGTGCTCATAATGGGCTTAATATCTATAACAATGACGTATGCAGCAGTGGTGTAACAACTGACTTCTATAGCACATCGTATATATGTACGTTTATATCAGATCAAAATAGGAATCACGACGTCCGGGCCGAAAATTAAGGAACTTGATAATTTTGTTCAGATTGAAGACACGCCTGCCTGCTCCATCAAATAAATTGTCGTGCTTATTACTACTACCTCGCAACCGCATCGATAGATCGCCGCGCAAATACCGTTCTGTGTGCTAAAACTCAGAAGCGTATTACACCGGTAACACCTCAACTAGGCGGCTGTTTTTTCGGAGCGACCATCGCCTGCCCAGGTAAACGCTATAGCACAAATTTCATTTCTCATAGAAAATCGCATGCAATATACGCAAAACCTTTTATATACAAAGTGTATAAATAGAGATATATGTATCCACATATGGCTTTTTTTTTGTAGTTTCCGCAAAACGATCAACATATATCAACATTTATTCCACCTTTATTTCAATGGAGGCGTCTTATTATACGTGTGATAAATGTTATCTTGTTGTACGATCGACCTGAAAATTAATGGATCTTATCAAAACACTGATTTTGGTATTTGTAGAGTTTGTTTGCATACATACATACATACATACATACATACATACATATATAGGTTTGCAGGTTCGTTCAACCCAAAAACAACTTCTCAGGTTGATTTTTGGTGTGTCGTTTTTGAACGTCTGTGCTTAAGTTCAAGCAGAAAGCAAAGCTTATTTATTTTTATGAAACGTATGTTAAGTTGGTTGATTATAAAACGAGGCTAAACATTGTTTGACGTTTGAAACATTTGGAAACAGCAGAAGGGCGGCGGCCACCAGCATCATCCGCGTTCACATATCATCAAATGTATATTCCAGTGAAAATTGTATTTTGTAACAACATGTGCTGCTCAAGTTTGTAATGCAGGAATAAGGGTGGTCAGCTTGTTATAGAAAAATTGTGCTTAAATTGTGCGTATAGGATTCACTGTTAGGACATTATTAGTCACTATTCGACGGAGATAATCGGTGTAATAAATATTTTCACAGAGAAAAAATAAGGTGCGTTTAATAACGAAACAGGTAAGGAACAAAGCCCACGGGTAGCGATTTTGTACACGCAAAATGTACCGGTAGACTTCTCGCAGGCGTAAATCTATTCCTATGTAATGTAAAAATATGATATGATTGATTAGGCTCATACCACTTTAGACGCTTCAGAACATATCAAAAATGCGATATTTGATTATCTATTTGATCTATGGACTGGAAGCTTCAATGTGAGAAACTTTCAAGATAAAAGAAAAAAAAATACGACACAATGGAATCGATGACGAACACATTTTATGATCATATATGCATATTATTATTATAGTTCAAGAACAATGTGTAAGCTGAGGTAAATTGAATTACTTCAAGACCTTCGTGTACCAAACGCATTTCTGTACAGTATGAAGTACCATAGCGGGGCGCTCAGTTTAGAAGACTGATGATATCTAAGTACTAAGCAAGGTTATCGGCTATTTCTGGGCAGCGTTAAAGTCTACAGGCACAATCGGATCTGACAAAAGATGAGAAACCACCCACTGAATAAAACGGACCTCGTAGAGGTAGTCTAGCGATTGAAAAATAATAGGTAACTAAGAGGATGCTGCAATCGACAGATAAAAAATATAACAGTTTTAGCGAATCTTTAAGAGATCTAGTTAGGTAAGTTATAGTTCAGTTAGATCCTTTTCTTAGCTCATCATAATGGACTGGAAGCGTCAAGAAGTATTAAACAGGTAAACTACTTGAAGGGAATCCGCCATTAGATGTCAACTGTGATACGTCCTTGATTGGTAATGTTTGAAACTTCTACCGGAAACAGCAAATTAAGGAAAAGTATATACTTTTTTTTACGTTTTTTCTAAAATAATAGAACATGTGATGCTGTGGATGTCCGCAGAGAAGCAAATAATAATTGTACCGGTAATTCTAACTGGAATTAATGATTCGACATAAAGAATGATCGTCCAAAATCATTTGTTATTTTTGGAATTTTTATATTTAATCGGTGTTATTTTTGAGTGAAGTAATTAAGTTTAGAATTAAGAAATGTTATATAAACTTTCTTTGTTTGGAAAACGCTTTTTGTTCGCACACACTATTGAAAAAAGGACACGGAAAACTCTCCTGTTTCGATCGAGGTCTTTGCGAAGGTTTAGTTCTTTATATCTGTGCAACTTTATCGAAAGCATTAGCGCTGCAGAGAAGTTGATAGAGATATTGCACTATTACAAACGAATTCGGCGAGCTGCGAAATTGAATAACTTGCCAACTGCGCGCCGCTAGCAGACGAAATTCGTAAATCGAAAACTCGTGTATTAAGATTTTTTCTAGGCTTTGTGAATAAGAGTTTGGGAAGCAGAAGAATTATAAGTCAGCGATTAGCTAAATGAGCTTTGTTTATACTGTAAATCCAATACAATTCATTATATTTCGCTTAGCAATTAGTGTACTTCATCTCACAGAAAATAGCTGAAACTGCCGCATCGGTATTGACGGAGCATTGTAATACGCCGGAAGATCTGAGTGGGATGCAAAATGGAAAAGATAGTAGCTGATGAATGGATAAGCAGCGCTGGCAGACAAAATCCAAAGCAGAAGGCTAGTAAAAGCAAACTGTTCTATAAAGGGTGATTTGAGATTTCCACTTTAGGACGTTAGAACTGCTTTAGGGATGAGGTTTCGTAAAGTATTGATTAGATAGTCACTTCCACGTGCTAACTAGTTCATACTTAGGAAACTGTCAAAGTAATTGATTTCGGCAGTCGTATAAGTTTAGAATCTATTCTATCCAAAGAGGCGTTTTACGTACTTACTTGTTGAATAAGTGAAGAACTAAAATGTAGACAATTAGATACATCATTTGCTCGTACAATCCACATTAAATCAGATGGTGATGAAGAAAAACCGAATTCCTAAAACAATCTGGAAGATAGCGTCATGCAGGGCACGATAGATTGTGCAACCACAGTGAGTCTTATTATTCTATGATTAAGGTATATAGGAGTGATGGACACCGCGCAGAAAAATGTTTTATTTGTTACATGTAGCACGGATTATCAGCGACGTCAAACCTGCTGATATACCGATTAGGCTTTGTTATGATGACTATGTTGTTGATTCATATTTACTAGGGGACAATATGAGGCTTTTACCAAATAGGTGCTTTTTTGTTTTTTAAAACTTTTTAATTTTCGGTTACTTATGATTGGTGATCAATTCATTATACGTACCCGCTTTAGGGTACTACGCAAAGTAGCGACTTTTTTTTAATTCAGGCACGTCGATCTAATATTCTCAACAAAATTTGAGTGATAACATACGCATTATTGACATACGACTGATAGTCGTATGAAGACGTTAAACAAGTTTCGTTAAAAAGCGAAAAGAGAAGGTCCGATTTTTATGACATCTGTTATCATGGGCTGCCGCCTCTGCCTAGGTGCCTATAACTAACAAAAATGGTATCTAACAAAGGAATGGCAACTTCCGTTATTTTCACAGGCCAATCGCAAGACAACTTGAACCAAGAAATCGTTTTTGACAATAGCACAATAGCGTCTTTTTCTACTGGCGCTGCAACTACGTTTTCCTGAACAATTCAAGTGATAAACAGCCGCTCATGTCTAAGCGAATGGCGTGACACGTTATGTCAGACGATAATATTTCTCAGAATAGGTAGTAACGGTAACAGCAGCTATAAAGATTTCAATTGACTATTTACATATTCTGTACTTTGTATGACCATGCCTTATCAACCAAAGTTCGTTATGTCGCTGACACAGAAGCTCTTGCCGCTGCGCACCGCACCTCTACAAGGAAAACATGTAGAGAAAACGAAATAGACTATAATACTGCCTAGGTGATGGTAAACGTTTGGTTTCCCTTGATTGGTATACAAGGTTCTATTTCTCTCGAATTGTTGCATCACCCCTGGGAACAACGCTGACAGATGTTCACGCTAGGCCTATTCGCGCCAAAATAACTCTAATGTTGTCTTACATAAGTAGTACTTATTCTACTAATGTGCTGTAGTCAATGCCTCGAACAACACACTGTGCCAAAACAAAACTGGCGTCACCTGGGTAGGCTCGAATATACTCTATTTTTCGCCGTCAGACATTCCACCGAACGACCGAAGTACGAAACGAAGTCAAACTGTCTGTCTACGTACGGATTCGAACCTAGACCATAACGTATCCTTAAGGATAGCAGGCAAAAACAAAATGAGCTTGAATATACTGCAGCAGATGGACTGGACGCCCGCAATCCACGTTTCCTCAAAGTCAATGAAATACTTCGCGTCGCAGTGAGTCCGATTAGCAAATAAAGCAAGACGCCTGCGCCGTTTATTCAAAAGAAACCTAAATCGATTCATCATTTTTTTCGTTTCCTTATTAAATGACGCTCGTCGTGCAGTATACCAGCTAGGTATAGAATGCTTCTTATTTAAACCATGCGTACGTAGGGTAAAAACGACGTGGGTCGGTTTATTCCTCGATAGATTGAGAACGGACACGTCGCGCGTCCAGGATTGGCGAATAAACGGCTATGTTAGCATGGGCGAAAGACGTTATGTATGTACAGATCGATGGGGGTTACAGTTATTCGAGTGTGGTAATAATTCATTGATTCGTTTTTACAGTTTTGTTTATTTTTATGACATCTGTTATCATAGGCTGCCGCCTTCGCCTAGGTGCCTATAACTAACAAGTAAAAGCAAGGTACAAGTGACGGCTGGAGGGTCCTTTTGTGTCATTTGTTACCAAATGATTGCAATAAATAGTGGATTCAATCATACTTCGATTGAATTTCTATACCACATTAATCGCCATAGCAATGACTATTGTGGCTACTGCCACAAGCAGAATAACGTAATTTACGTTTAACCAAAACGTTAGCAGTTCTGGCCTTTTGTTTGAAGACAAGCTATATTTAATAAGGAAGTTTTTCAATGAGAGAAAGCTTACGATGACGCTTGGTCGTTAACATCAAATCCGAAAACACAGAAAAACAGGCGTATCTAAAAGGAGCTGTCGGTTAATTGATGGATTGAAGATTGATCAATTGCATTTGCAATAAATACCCTATAGCATATAGAAGCTATTGCACAACCAAATTAGCTCTTCGTTGCAATAATCAGCTAGAATTCGTCACTGCCTCAGCAAATGCTTCCAACTTTCAAGGGATGCTTATCGAGACTTCCAGCTCATCCTGTACATAACATATAGCATGATTTATTTGGTTATATATATATATATTTTTTTTTCACTTATAAATGCCCTGCCAGATACTTGTAGAATGGGTTCGCTAGCTGTCTCACTGTGACCTATTGATCTGCTACATGAAACATAGAAGAATCGTACAAAACTAGAGAAAATAACATATAAACACTATGTGTTTCATGAATTACCGTCAACTGTGCGTTAGATAAGACCTCTGTGCACTACCAGAGGCAAAGTATGAAATTGACTGAGAGAAATTAAAGAGCTATAGAATCGACATGAAACGCGTAAGAACAGCCTCTGATGCTGGACGATAACGAATCTTTCTAGAGAAGGAAAAGGAAACCACATTATTTTAATTAACAGCGACAATTTATTACTGTTATAGTAAAAGCTCGTAGAGGATTTCACAGTCGCGTTTCACCTCGGACGGTGGAGTGTTCTCGAACCCTTGTTCGAGCAGAACATTGCAACACGAATTAGTATTTTTCTTTTTGCAAATATCAAGAATGTATAGGGCAAACAAATGAGAGATATCAATTGTCTTAGCTAGAAGGCAGCGGTTTCTGAAATGTAAAGCTTCCATTTGTACACAAAAGCATATGATAAGAGATCACCGTTTGCAATGATCCGCCGATAAGAAAAAATAATAACCAACCGTTCTACTTGATCAGTCCTTTCCACTCGGAAACAACTGAATGCCGTACGTAATAGCTAACAGTCACATTTAGCGCCTATTGTGTTTCATGTCTGGTAGGTAACAAATGGCGAAGATGGCCATCTTGCCAATCAGCTGCGGACTCGAACATAACGTTTCTATGGTTGGCATAATTATTTCGTTCAGCCTTTTGCCATTACTGCTGCTGTTGTGACGTAGCTATTTAATGGTACGGCAGGTCATTAAGGCCAGCAAGCGGAACTGACCGTCCGAGAGATAAACCGAAGCAACTGACAGGCCACGAGATACGAAGGCGATTGAGGTAGCAGATCATACCGTCTGGCGTCTGTGTATGTATTCACAAATACCGTAAATATACTTGTAGCCATCTCAGGCCGAATCTCTTGTGCTGTTGGCACAGTATCGATTGAAGGAGGTTAATTAGCTGACCGAAATAGCATCCACTACCAGAAGGTAGAGCTGCATTATAATGGAAGTGGTACTGAATCAGTTCATTACGGCTACGGTGATATTCATAGAGATGCTGCTCCTTATAATTCTGTGTAACTATACATACGAAAGTTGTGTTTGTATATAGACTGAGACGAACTGGTAAAAGCAGAGTATGTACAAAAAGAACACAAGCGGTTTTGTTGGTCATCTTGTCTTGGTCATGCTGGCCACCTTCTTTGTGCTCGTGGTGATCTGATCTGATCTGCCTCGCGTAATGGTTACATTCCTGATAACGATAGTGAGCAACAGCAGTGCTGGCGACAGGGTATTTTTGGAATCATAGCAAATGCTGAGACGGAAGGTCGGTCAGTTTTAAACAATGATCTATTTGGCCCTACTGACTGGTTTGAAATCCGAAGATGTTCAATACTTTGCTAGCCAGAGAGCTTCGAAGAAACGTTTTGTCGTTCCCAGGAACGATGTGCGACCAGGATCTGCCTACGTGTCTATACGGGCGCTATGACACGGCAATGCTTCGCGTCGTTCTGTATGAACTGCGCGGTAGTCTAAATAATGGGTCACATATTTCTCCTGAGCCAGTTATGATGCCTCTCTCCCGGCTGTTTTATGTGCTCTTGTCCGTATAGTCCGCTGTGACTTCGTCTTCGTTTCTGCATGAACATTTCAGATCGACACTTCGTTGAGCTGGGCAAAGTGACAATTACGGTGAGCGAATTGCCAGCCAATCAAACCCCGTAGCCCTCAATATGACCCAACATCGTCTACATGATTCAGTGGGTCGACAGTGACAAGCAGCTTATTGGGCAGCTCGACCATTGAGCGGACGTCGGTAACTTCGGCAACATCAACAACTGCAATGATGCCCTTATGAGCGAAATACATCCAGACAAAGAAGACATCGCTGTTGTTGTTGTTGTTGTCTCATGCTTGTCGTCGATCTTTTAATAGCAACATCAGATGCGCCAGTGATCGCGCTGACACTGATAATGCATAATATTGTGCCTGCATAATGACAAGAAAGACAACAGCAGCAGATAGCATACAATACCGGAGGTCCAAAAAGGACGCGATCCTGAAAGAGCTATATAGGAAAAACTGGACCATCGGAGTTAGCCAGGGACATCTGAAGAATCGGCATCAGACAACGCCAGCAGCAATAGCAGCATAACAGAGTCATTAGGTAAAACATTATTATGATCCTCCCCCGTTTACACGCCATGGCGTCTCCAGAGTCGGTGTTAGCTCGTGTCGCTAATATTGACAAACGCTGTTTTAGAAAGAGTAACTTTGTTTTGGCAAGAAAACTGAGCCTAGTATATTATGCGACTATATGAATCAATGCTATATTTCTATGCGATAGAAGCATCCACTGAAACATTCAGGGACACGACGGCACCTCGAAACAGGCAACTTCTTACCTTTATATACAAGATAAGTCCATCATTTCTGAATGAATCACTAAGCATCGATACAAACGCGCCTCTGTACACATTTATGTATACACAGGAAGATATTTGAAGTCCCCGCGGAAATGTGTAATACACAATATAAAAGCAGCGAGAGAGTCTAGTTACGAATTCGAAGATGCATATGTGAACGTATTCTGGAAAATACTAGAGGATCCTTTCATAGGGCCTGTCAGCGTGATCAGTATATGGTTCTCACTACAGGATATATACAACCTTTATCTCTTCATTTTTCTGTCTCTAGATTGCCAGTTATCAATAAGACGGACACTCATTTGACACCATTCCGTCTTTCTCATCTAGCCTGTATCTAGACTGAGGCTTGTCTAAACCCCAGACGATATGTGCGCATACGACAGTAGTTAGATAATGGCAATAATATTTGTTGACATACTGGCAGTTTGGCCAGATAAGGGCACTAGGAAAAACTAATCGATATTGACAGTAGATGCCGATGTGCTGGAAGATGGCCAGCAGTAAACAGCGTTTGTTTCTATCCTTGACGCCAATCGTTGCCATCGAGTCAGACCGTCTGGCAAATGTTTGGTGATGAAACACTGATACGATATATGTCATGCGAAAACTGTTATAGCTTTAAGTCTGGCGAAGGATTTCTCTTTTCCCGTCCTTTTTTTCATTCGAATTCGATCACTGGCAGGACAACGGTTCCTTATGTTGGAAAAAACATCCGTCAAGGCTGTATTTAGTTTATATCCAATGTATGAGGTAATATATAAAAAGATACGCTTGTTATGTCACATGTACAGGTGTAAACATTATAGATTGCGTATATCTCGATGTGCCGATGCGTCTGATAAATCTGAACGTTCCGGTCGAACAAAAGTGCAAGGGGTAGTCATCCTTATTATTGGTTTCTTCTCTGGCAAAGCTTTACAGTTCAGCATCATCATAGAAGATAGACGTGACAGTGGGCGAAATCCCGTAGAACCGTCGGGGGGAGAGCAACGACACTCTTCTGTTCATAATTCTCACAAGGCCTATGGTAGATATTTTTCTAAGCGGCCGACGCACGTTGGTCGGTCAGGTTCTGTGTAGTCGCCTAAAGACGATAGATGAATGACTGGTATATACTTCGTGTATCAATGATGGTTATTACACCATGACGATCAATACAATGTTGGCTGTTTGCTTGACAACTACGGCTGGAAGAGCGGTCCGCGATATGTATTTTGGGTAATTGCACTTGTTGCTTGCGCGTAGGCGCTCTGTCTCGTTGGATCGGTTGAACATCTGGTCCTTTTTTAACAGTCCCTCCCCGTACCAACGTCTAGCGTGAACGATACGTGATACAAGACAGTCGACGATACGAGACATGCGGTCGAACTGTGATCCAGCATTCTTCGAATTCTGAGATCTTGATAGAATAACTAATTAAACAAGCAGTTTGCCAAAAAAGAGTTATCTGTTGTTTGTTTTCTACCCTGCTGTCGTCTGATGCCCGTGTCGTCACAGCGTGCTTGTTAGACGCCGTGGTCGCACCATTAGAATCAATGGCTTTTAGTGCAGTCAAAGCTGCTATAGTAGCCATCCACTTTTACTATGACGATACCACCCTACAGTTAGTTTACCTCCCTGACTTTGCTAGCTGCCTTACTCAGCATTACGGCAAAGTCCCATCTATAACAATCACCTAAACGGCAGGTTGTGGCTGTTATTACTGCATTCTGCCAAGCCTTTTACCGTTTCTGTCACGGCCATCACGTTGCTCCGCTTAATGCGGTTTACATCTGATACTAACAGCTACAATAACAACAATCAAACTTAGTTCCCAACATCGCCCTTTTCAATTGAGATTTTTCGACTCGACAATGAATGGTAGACTCAATGGCATAACAGACAACTTCAGCAACGAAGCGTCGTTGGGTGCAGCATCGGCAGGTGACTGGTTCAAGCATGGATGTCTATATATTGCTCAATTCGCTTGCTGAATTTCTGTCTTCTAATTCAAATAGCTGCAGTATCGGTAACCGGCAGGCGAACATAATCATCGTAGCACCGATGCCGTCGGTGGCAAAGAAATAGTCGAGGACAACACTTGCCTGTTTCGTAATAGGGTGCTACAAATTGTTTGGCTGACTCCGTATTCTCAAGGATACATCAGCGACACGCATCTCGGTTTGTCTATCTGCCTTTAGCGGTCTGATAGCGTCTTTGCACGGAAATATCCCGGGGAGGCGGAACTAGCTACAGTTAATGGAATACGCCAACCTCACAGTCATTTGCCTACACGCCCACACAGGAAGGTTCAACGGCCTATCACTTGTTGCATTTTCTTGTCTATCAGTTGTCCGAAGTAACGTTACTTTGAAAAGCTGATAACTCTCGGCATCGTGTAACCAGAAGTGAAGCCTCCACATGATGCGCGTCACGTGACGTTATGGTTAGGTAAAAAATAACGCCTTTCGGTGACAAAATCTGTTGCATCTGCAATATAGTAGGCTTCTAAAGACCAAGAGGCGGCTATAGAGAATGTAGCTCCTTAAGACGAATCAAGCCGGCGATCGGCAGCACGATTTGATAAAGCGTTTTTAAGTATTGAGGCCTGCGTTTATGACCCAAAAAATAATAGGCAGAGTGTAATATTCTGTACATTTTATAATGCTCTTTATAATAAAGCACCCATCCTTTTTGGATTGGCTATTAAATTTCCCTACAAATAGAGATGATAATAATAATTTTTTAGGTGAAGGAGCTTGCAGAGCCGTCTGTTTTTTCTTGTGATCGAGTCAACCCGAATTTACTATAGGCGCTCATTAATAAATGCCTAAAAACTGCTTAGACAAAAAAGTTTACTACTTGAAGCAAGCATCTGAAAAGCAATTCTCTGCTGGAATCATCGGTCAACGATCATGCAATAAATAATATTTAAAATTTAACGTTTTTTTTTTAATTCAACCTGGTTTCCGATGAGATACTCTGCAAGGATATCATGCATTATAACCCATATACCATATAGATATGTATACTGCGCGAATGTTTTTTCGTTAGCCTAATACGCGCCAATATCTGTACATGTTTCCATCAACGTTCTATACTCGTGTTCTTATTACGGCACATCCGGCAGCCCCTTTTTAACTCTTCCGTAATACGCCCAGCACACAGATAATCAGTAGGTTTCCTCTAGATTCAATAGCAACGGCATCCATAATATAACGAACACGATTGCTTGTGTCGTGAAAAATTCGGTTATATATACTGCTGTGTAAAGATGACAGTTTATGGGACCACTTTCAAGTGCGCAGACGCGTTCAGGGAATGGACCTAACATTGACTGTTGCTCCTCCACATCGTCCTAGTCAATCTTTAATCTCAAATCAAAGCAATCTTCCTCTGGGACTATCTGAAAGATCGTATGGAAAAATTAGTCGTGACTACTTATTTTTCTACTGTGTGACCAAGTGGGAAAAATCTTGGTCTAGGTCACTCATTTTTAGTTAAGTTTCCAAGCCTAGGCTCTTCTGAGTCGGACTGCCGTTACGACTTCTCAACAAAGAGTGGTGTTCTCCAGAATAATTAGACGAATCAATTTCTAGGCGAAACGTGAAGGGTCAGGACAGGTTTAAGGTGGACTAGCTTTGTGACGCTTAAGGATGGATGGGTGATTCGCTGTAAGGTGTTCTTATATTGTCCATACGGTAGCCGAATTTTTTCGTGAACGATGCGATGGCCAGCAGACCCTTCTGCGCATTTGAAAGTAATGTACCCCCAGTCATTTTTCGAACGAACGGTATTATAAAAGCTAACATGAATATTAGGTATACATAGTCTCGTTCGTTACATCGTTTCCGCACCCATTCATATCCAGCATTTTAATTAATTAATTATTTGATTGATAATCAATTAATTGAATCGAGCAATGAATGGATTGTTATGTTTAATATGCGCTGCCATAGACAGCAGGTTCCAGCGTCGTAGTAAAGTTCCAGTGCACTGACGCGTTGGCACCTTTTGAAATTCATAATCAAGGTTATTTCCTCATGCTGATCACTTGACACTGGATAGTGTGCTAAGAATATCTATAGCCGCGTTGTAGGATACTATTGCTTCCCGGAAGATTTTACTCGTGAGAAATTTACGCAATCATTTGTTTATGAGCCTCTATTGTGGTTTGTTAGTATCGTATGGAACGAACCAGCGGACGAGATTGTGCATCTATTAAACCAGTCCTTTGTTCGTCGAAAATGACTTGATGCTTTAATTTTGCCGCTGGATAGAGGGGTCATTAACCTATTATAGCATACTTTTGTCCGCCATGTTGTCGTGCGTATCTCGAACAGCCATCGTGTATACTTGTACAGTGTATCCTATCCGTATCAATGATGCGACTATGTCAGGATGAGACAAAATCTAGTACTGTTGATAAATATTTGCAAGCACAACGTTATATATGGTCTCGCGTCTCACGAATTAACCGTTAAAGTTTTTACTACGAGACGACGATGTTTTACTGTTACCCAGACGGGCATACAGACATACTGCACGACCCATTTGGATTGTCAACGGCGGTTTCTAGGCGTTTATAGCTCAAACGACACATTTCCATAGAAATTTAGATGTGACGTACAGAGATCTGTGGAAACGTGCCGTTGCCGGGATTACTTTGAACGACGTATCTGAAACAAATAGCTCTACAACGAGGACAGACTCAAAAAAAAAAAAGGATCAGAAATAGCTAAGATACACTGGTTGTATCGTCAATTTAGACCTTGTGGCACAAAAGGCTGCATTTAAGGGAAAAGTCTTGAAACCTTACCTCTTCTGAGCTATCCCAAGGTTTATTTTTCAGAATTTTCAATAATCTTTCACCTGAAGTAGAAGATACGCGCGTAAATTTTACTAAAAAGTTTGGACGAAGCCAACTTCACTGACAGGCTGGTGCACGTGTTTTGACGTTATGATCATATCAAAGAAGGTGGTGCAGAATAATGGAACTTTCATATGAAAGTGACAAGTGTGGGCGATGAATGAAGCGGGACAATCAGGTGTCACCGTTCGGACCGGCGACATCTGATGAAGTGTGAAGCTCAGTATTTCGCTCATTTTACTACAGGCTAGACACGAGGATGTTCAGTCCTTGTCCACCTATGGCTATTTGCAATGACTGATTCAGCTGCGTTAAATGCAGGGGGATTCATGGCTTCTGTGCAAGGCGTGTACGATGCTAACTTTAGACGGGGGTATCCGTACAGATCCTATTCATTGTGTTACATGGATGTTCATGTTCATCCAGCCGTGATGTTTTATCATCCTCCTGTAGAAAGCACGAGTACAGTAAAGTAGCACCTGTTTATTGGGCGGCAACAATGAGAAGGCATTTTTGAACAGAAGCAAAATTGCCGTCGGCGAAACCACATATCGGGTACTTTGCCAGTGATCAACTAATATTCATGGGCATCTTTGTTGTCGGCCGCACTGCTTTGTCAAGCTGGTAGGCCACGCACACATGCAAACGGACTTTTGTTAATTTACAAGCACCTATGTAATTTGCTACCGGCAGGAGGCTTAATCGTTAGAGGTATTTTTGACGGGCGAAGCATGATTACTGCACTTTAAATTTTGATCGATCAATGGATGGAACATGTATTTCATTTAAATCTATTATATGGACAACATATAAGAATTGGCTAGACGCTTTTGCCGGACGCTATAGTTGATTTCGAATGCATTTTTACAATGTGGACATATATGTAGATATTTATAGAGGGGGAGAGAGTACGGTACATTTCCGTTGTATCGGGGTGAACGTTTTAATTGTTCTAGCATTGATTTGTCTTATTGAAGCATTTAAGTTCATACACGTACTACTATGTATGTATGTATGTAGTATAAAGTGGGCTGTCCAGGCAAGGCAACACTGGGCGCTGTTTATTTTCGTCACCATCGTTGTTATTGTTGTTACTTTAGCTTTCTCTCATTATATATTTCGTAGCTGCTGGCTCGGCAGCAGGTCACTATATATAAATGTTTTGGCTCGTACGTTCAGTTTTACTTCCGTCAAGAATTGTTTCAGGCTGCTGCTGACTCTCAAGAGGTGTGGCTAGGGTCGGCTTGGATCCAAATCAGCTCACATGTCCCCACGTTTAGTACTCACACATGTAAAGCTTACCGATAGTACTGCTAAAATTAAGATTCAGGTTGCATAGTGGTGGTGGCCTAAGAGACCACCATCAAATGAATCTCCCGCTGTACCATCAGCGAACTGCTGTTACAGCTCAACAAAGACCAGGTTCTACTATCAATCGCACAGGATTTGGTAAGCAAGGTCTCCACTTTGATTAGTTAGATACTCTACTTGAGAGGCTTTTGTATATCAACTGCCTGCGATCGAGCCCCACGCTTGGCCCACATTTTGCGTAGTTAAGAAAGAGATTGTTTGTAGAAACACTACTCGTACCTGCGAACCCGTTTATACAACGTTCAGCATAAACGAGGCCGTAACGAAAAACGAGCGCATAGAAGGCGAAGTGAATTGCAGCCGGCCCAACCTTTGCTATCATTCCCGCAGTAATTAAATTGGTTAGGGATTGTAGCATAAGGTCGCCTAAATAAGTCTATTGTATATATGGTTATAAGTGTCATAGAATGCTCACTGTTTGATCAACGGAACTCGTTCAATCAGCGATTGTCGAATTTGCCCTGCGCTCTGACTCTTTTTATCATCGACGCGATATTGTTTGCTGTTTTTGGAGTTCTCCTGTGTCTTACGGAATGTCCATGTATTCGCCTATGCATAAAGCAGCATTTTCAAGCCGACAAAAGCCAAAACCCGCTAGATTATACTTGACCGTTATATTAAACTATCTAACATCAATCAAGCCTATCATACATGCATGATTTGCACACTAGCTCAACGGAAGTAGTGGACTTGGCGCGACGTCGTTTACCTATAAAGCTACTCGATGCCCGGACCCGAGTTATTTCGGATATTAATAGTGTTTAGGCCATACAGCCTACTCGTTCATCCAGTTAAGCAAAGATATGGGCCGACACTATATAATGCGAAGAACGACAGGCTCGACGTGAGATCCGCTGAATATATATATATATATATAAAGACCGAGCTAATTGTGAGGGGCAGCTTAGAATGACTTATGTCGACTATCCGAGCATCTGGCTTAGCGTATTTTGGCGGGAGGTGACCCTTGTTCGGTACTAGGTTCGTGCGTCGCATACTTAAAATAGGGTACTTTAGCTCAAAGCGAACTTACTGGTTGGATGGTTAGCGGAAGATGCAGTTCTATGGAAATAAAGACAAAGCATTCTAAAATAAATATCTCCAAAAATATCCGGAGATATGTAGACGGATCATATGAAATGCAAATAATCGAAGTTAGCGACAGAGGCGATATCTGCTACAAACGCATTTACTCAGACGATGAGAATGTTCAATCTAAACTACAGGGAATTTGAAGGACAGCCAAAAAGAATAGCAAGTGAACTCAGCTTGCTTTGTGCGCAAGAAGCGGCTGAACTTCATAGGAACTTTGCACAACTTCATTACTTTGTGTTTAAGAAGCTTGAAGATTTTCGACTATCGTACCAACGGTGAGCTCACTAAAATTTAACCATTTTCGTAACAACATCAATGGAAGGTACCTGCATCATTGGCCCACCGAATCTCTGAAGGCGGAGCCAGATAGGCCAGAGGCGGAACTATATGGTTGAAGAGCTGATGGCTTCGCACGATTTCGTCAGTCATCTAACGAAAATAAAGGAGAACTCTTTTCTTCTTAGGCTGTGATCATAGCTAGAGAAACTGACGCCTTACAACTGTCTATTGCCCAATTAAACCGGTCAGAGATGATGACACAAATCCATCTGAAGTTCTGCTGGACAGTGTGAAGTCGTCTTTTAAACGGCCCAGCTATTACCATACACGATAGCTTATTTTATGATACGTTAGTGGAGTTGTATTTTGTTCGTGAACAGAAAAGGACCAGTGGCAATCTGCGCACCATTCTCCAAAGTTGACAAGGCCAGATTGAAGCCTGTATAAATATGTTGCTTACGGATGATTGTGGCATAACGATAAATCATGATATAATTATCCGCAATGAGACACATTGCCGTTACTCTAATAAAAATCTACAAAATTTGTTCCGAAAGTCGAGTATTTTGAAATCTACGAAATTTCGTCTCGAACTCGTTTTTGCGAGCGAGCAACGAGTTCGAGGCTAACATGCTTTAACTTGACATATTTACGCATGTAGTAATATTGATTAAATTAAGCTACATTCTGAACGCATGTGCGTTCAAGAATTATTTAAATTTTCTTGTAAAGCTAGTACCGACGGCCTCTGGTTTGCGGAAGTTCGAAGTGTAACGGCCTCCGATATCCTGGCGTCTATAACGATCACGTTATTATGTAATATACCTGATTGTAATTATCTTTAAACTTGCTTCCAGTTTGCCTTTGAACATGTCGTTTTGGGTTAGAGGAAGATGTGGCTGATGAACTGGACGGCTTTTTATGTCTTAAAGTAAATTCAATGACATGCTAAACTGTTTCTATTAGTTATAGTCGCTTCTCAGAGAAAAAACAGTGACGTTAATTCTGTCTCATGTGCATTTCAAAACTTCTAAAAGTTCGATGGTGTTAAAATTATAAATTAGCATCTTCTTGCCAGCAAAAAACAGAATCGACGATATAGACCTCGTCCCATATAGCTATACTTTTTCCTATAAATACGTTTATTCTCAATACCTTAATTTATCAATTCATCGTTGGCCGTTCCTTTGCGTGCGCGAGGAACAGAATCTGTCTACCAACTTGCTGAGCACGAGACAGGACACTCCGTGCAGACGTGCCTCTTCATGACGTGTTTTAAATTTCTGGTTATTTTTATTATCGATAGAGCCTCGAGTGTTTAGAGAGCCTTACGAATTCGCCTTTGTTAGCTCTTTGGATATATCAGTATTGCCAACTTCCTTCCATCTGCATTATTTTTATCCAGCTCTCTCTTATTATCTCTTTATTGTGGACTTGTTGCAAGAAAGAACATATTAAAAAAGAACGCTTTTTTGCTATATTTGAGACTTATCCCCGCATGGCTACGAGCATCTTCTACGGTATCTAAACAACGAAGCTTAAAATGTCAGGAGACTGTAGTTACATGGCCTATTGGCAGAACCCGACGTACAAATGTAACGAAGCTCAGCCGAGCTGGCAAGCCGATCGTTGTGATAAAGTCGAAGACGAGGCCAAAGCGATCAACATTCATTACCTTTTTCCAGCTTCATTCCTATTCTCAAAGCAGAGCCTATCCAATACTCAAAGGGATCCATGCGAAAGGTCGGAAAAGACCTTTGGGCCTCGGCGGCTACTGCAAATGGCCCGCTCCCACCTTCTGGCGGCGTTAGCGATCTGCTTACTTGCAGTGGCATCTGTCGCGCTGGTCGCTGTATTGGCGGTTGTTTTTCTTCTATTCGTGGTAGTGCCAACGATACAAACTGCCATTATTACTGTTCTTCTTTCGATCTTTAGCAGGAAACATAAATCGAATGAGGTAGGACCGTACGGAAGCGGCCGCTTCAAAAAATGTGCAATGTAAGACCATGCAAGTTAGAACACTCTATTCAGCCTAACAGTACACGAGCGTCCGCAGATATCAACATTAAGCCTTAAACAACAGTTTTAGAAAATCTACGACCACTGCACTTCGTTGTGGGAGACGGCAGGGATTCTTCAGGATTTGTTGTGTACTATATGCCATGATGTTAACTACGATTGCTTGAAGACGAGGAAAATTGATGCCAGAGGTTTTGTAATGAAAAGAGGATACTGGAACAGGAAAAGAAGGTTTGTAGATAAAGCTCATGCATTGTACGATGGATAAACAAAAATGAAACATTTTCAACGTTCATCCGGTAATTTTTCCGGTTTAGTTGGAAAAAATGGAAAAGGGGCAAATTAGCAGATCCCAACGATAGCCAATGCTGTGTCTAGCAAACGTGACTCGTGTGATTTATAAGCAACGGCACATCATGCGTGAAGTCTACTACAAACACAAATATCGAATGAGTGAGGAAGCTAATGTGCATAACGGGTCGTCTCGGCTCGCGCGTCATTTTGACAGCACCTCACCTCGTACATAAGTACCGATGCAAATTATTTGCAGATTGAACAAGGAGACAAATGCGGATGCGGAAAAACTTGATATGCCAATTACGGTAAAGCACTTCACGAGGAAACGAGGTCCTCAAAGAAAGACTCGGCGACTATGCATAGAAGTATCCAGGAAAGTTGACTGTACTTACGCTTGCGTGAGTGCTAGCTAAACCAGTACGCTATGTTATGTAGAATAAACAGAAATGCTAAGCGATGCTTCATAGTCTTCTAGGATAGCATCAGTGTAGATTAGATGAAATGGCTACATTAGTCGTTGAGCTTTCAAATGTATTGAAATGTAGATAAGATATTGCCGAATGAGACCAAAAAATGCTAATTTATGTAAAGAAAAAGTTTTATAGGGCTATCATATGCCGCTAACTCTAGATTGCCCTACAAAAGGTCTACTGCAGACGAATATACGACACGTATGGGTACCCTGATATCTGTTTCCAAAATAGCAAGTGCTAGCTGTCGCTCTGCTGTAGGTGAAGACTGCCTATTACGACTTGCGGCCTTGTCTCTCTCTGCATGACTACGATATGTCCGTGATTTTTGAACTATTCATTAATAAACGAAATAGCGTAGATTTAGACATGCATACGTACATAAATTCGAACGTACGCTGTCGTCACGTCCTGGCCATCTTTATCATTGTGTTGGCTGTGTCAGTGGCGAAGATCCTATTACTAACCGGAGCTATCACTGCAACAGCCGTTGGTGCTGAAGACCCTAGGGAACGTTAGCTAGCTTGTTCGCGTGCGATGCAGCATACGTACATTTGTGTCATATATAGACAACCTACATGCATGTATGTATATAAGATATGTATAGACGCATGTACATGCTGTTTGTTATGTCCTGCTGGATTGGCCTGGGTCATCGCGCAGATGGCGCATCCAGCTGTCGTTGAATGTCAAATGCACGTCGTTGAAACAATACGTGCATAGTACAGCATATCCCCCGACATCCTGCCAATGTGTACGTGACGCTCTTCTTGATGTTGTGTTACGGATGGATTCCCACGAATACGGTTAGCTCATAAGTATGTCTAATGACGTAATACTTATCGACAGTTCAGCCTGGTGATAGCGTCCTGGCAGTTCTGTACATACACAGCGTCCTTCTATTTTAGATGTTTACTCGTGGATGGTGTTGTATTAGAATGTTTTTATAACAAAAGGAATAAATCGTTAGTAAAAAATGTATGTAGTAAACAGAGAATACCTGTCGTGAAGTTGGTAACGCATTTGCATAACATAATAATAAAAAAATATGATTTTTTTAAATATACATTGAGTGGATTCTGTCTTGATGAATGGCGTGATCGACTCAAGTCAGTGCATAGTTCCAGATATGGTGCCTCATTTTCCACCTATAAATTCTAGATATTTTTGTTAATAGAAAACAATAGATTTAATAATTGTTTGTTTAAGCCGGTATTGATTCGCCGGCGTTCCTCTTCGTCTGGTGAAATGGGCTTCTGTTCTCTATAGTTCTATTATATCTTTAAATAGGACACCTCAAGGCCTAAAGACAATTACATTTAACGTTTCACAGCTCAAACGAGCGGCATACCTTCTAAAATATTAATAAGATCGTAGCAGAAAACAGCAGGGCCTCACTTTGATAGAAATTATTCGCAACCCTCAAAGGTGTACGGAATGAGATTGTCGTTGATAAATGGGACTTTTTTTTCCTTTTCGGCTTATTTATATGATGGGACTGACACATAGCATAATTTATGTGCGAACAATTCAGCCGTAGAGTGATATAGTGAGAGGCTGATGCGGCTGTGAGCTTTCATCTTCCATTCCATTACGGCCAATGGAGATACTGAACGATATTTAGTATAGTACGTACAATCCAAACACATTCATTCAAAAGTCAACTGTGAAAATTCTGCAGGAGCAATTAAGTATTCGTCGCGTCACCACATAATTGATTGGGAAGTTAGAAAGAAAAGTTACCAGATTAACTATTAAGTGTACGTTACGCCAAAACTAATTTCCAGACATGAAAATTAAGGTGTATGCCTGTTGTATTGCGTGCCAACGGCAAAAACCAAATATACGATTGCAGCAGCATGGCATACATGAACACTGGTACGCATCGATGTCACACACGCGAGCAATACGATGCCCCCGCCAGCGACGTGCGAGCTGAACTGCAACACTCAAACAAAGATGTCAGGTTATTGTGTCTTCTAATGGATGTTTCTATTCCGCCCTATCGTTTAACTTGTTTTAGATACCATTCTTAACTTATAATGCACCCTTCCTCTTCCAACGGGGTGACCGACCGGCAGCCCCCGTCGGACATTGTCTCTGAACAGATGGTGAAGGTATCTGTCCATGTCAGTTTTCGACTAATCGGTTCTACACGAAAATTCTAGCTGCTCTGAGATTCGTCATTCATTAAATGCTGCACGAACTTTGCTATTTGCAATATAATGCACTATGACAACGATTACATCTTTATCTGTTTTTTTTTTTTTTTTTTGCTAATGTTAGGAGGTGTCGGCATTGGGGCAGAACATAATCAAGTGAGCGCTTGATACAAGAGAGAGGACGATTTATGAATGGTACGACTGTCTGACTGCACACACGGACGACCCAGTTCGACAAATAGTACACTAATAGAGATAATGAATTGTTACCTAAGCAATAATTGGCATGCTGGGTTTGGTGTTGTGATGACCGCGGTGGTGAGGTTGAATGATGCCGGTATGCTACTTGCGTCAGGTATTACAATGGCATTAACAGTATTTCATATTCGAATGAATTCTCCGGACATGTTTTTAACCATAGACAATACCTGGATCATCAGTCGAATCTGGCATCACAACCAATTGTACGATTAATTTTTTTTTTTTTTTTGCTTTTGCATGCCATTGGTTTATTAATAACATCAACTAATGCATTAATTCGCATGTTGAAAAGTGTAGATTTGAGATTCATGGGCCTAACGTGAAGAAAAAAAATTTCCTAGTCCGAAATAACCACTCAATCAGGATTTTTAGGCCCATCTAAGGTATTGAAAAATTTTGATACAAACTGTGGCAATGTCGATAATTCTGTGTTGTTTCGGGACGTGGAGCAGAAGCATAGGAATAAAAATGAGTATCAGCAGAGCGAGATCTGTACTCATTATTGCTATTTTATACAGATAGCTTACAGCCACTATTACCCCTCAAACATGTTGACCAGCAGGTTAGGTAGGAACTGCATGCGAATTCAGAGATTAATTACAAAGGCCTCTGAAGTAATTAATCCTACTAAATAAAGACCGAATACTCGTCGAACGTTTTTCAGAAACCATTAAAATTAATCGAAAATCATGTTTACAGTTTGAACAAAGCTTTTTTAGATACTGTACGACAATTGACGTTCCCATGCGCATTTGCTTTCAAAAAATAGACATTTTTTGAAGGCAAATGCGTGTGGCTCTCATAGCGAAAATCAACCGTTAAGAAGCTAGAAGTGTCTGATATATCATCTGATATATCGCCCCTCGATCGCTCGAGGAATCGTTTTGAGATGGAAAGCGCACAGAGCTTCATCCCAGCACCATATCTTTTTTTATACGTTCATCGTATGCTTCGACTTACGTATTTTACGGATAAAATTTTAACGAAGTCGAATTAGACAGCTAGTTGCCCATACGAGTTACCCATGCGATCTATAGGATCAACAACTATTTTACATTGTGTTGTACAGTTGGAACAGACAAGGCCGCCAGTGAAAGATAACCGTCTCTGACGCTTGACCACGATTGGTGATTAATCTAAAAGGATGTTTCCTTAGATTGCACATTTCTACGACAAAAAAAAAGCGTAGAGCGGTTATTTACATTGCGTGACTCATACGTCGCACAAATCGGTACGTCTTAGCTAAACTGTTCTGATTGCAGCGCATAACACGGCCATGTGGTGCCAATGACAGCTCAAACTTGTTAGCCGCAAACAACTTACGTTGGCCGCCCCGCTGGTAAACGGTGGAACGAGACTGAGGAGGGGCAATCAATAAATACTGAAGAAAATGGCCGAATTCCAGCAAGGCAGCGTTAGACTGAAAAATGTATTGCAGATATATAAACGAAAACATATAGTAGTCGCCTACTTTTCGCAGTAAATTTGATTCGACGCTCTAAAATCAAAGTAAAACTGAAGCTGTAGCTGGCTGATATCCTAAAGAAGGACGCCCAGTGATGCGCTGACAGAAAAGTCTAGTTTGAGGTCCTGCAGAGGTGAGCTCTGCTGCTTAAGCCGTAATAATATAACTTTGTATTTTGCCTTGTCTCGGGTCGAATCGCCGTTTTACAGACCGCTGTGTTGTAGAAACAGCTTTTGCAGGTTTTTAAGGGTAGCTGGGTATCACCAAGACGGCTGATTCCAGATGCACCACACCGCGTGATTATTTTTGCCATTGTCACCTGGTAGTTTTATTATTGTTCGCACTTCTGCGTCTGATTCTGCTCCTATGAGAATTTGACGGTCGTGTCGGCTGGCAAAAACCGTCTCATCGCTTCACATCGCCGGATTAGTAGCGCTGTAGGGAAGAGACCTAAAAGAAAAAATATGTTGAACCTTGACTCCCCCCCGCCCTCCACACAGGAGCCACTGGTATCATCCCACCATTATCGCTGTAACGGCCTCGGCCAATCTTCTCAGTTAGGGTAAAAACAGCATCAGTAATAGGCACCCCTGGGGTGAATCGTCTTCATCATCATCTTTACTGGAGTCGCTCGTAGGAACGCCAATAGGAACCCTGGCGGGATCATGCCAGAGAAGCTAACGGGAAACAAGCCGTTATCGAGGTTTTGCACCTGTGCTCGAGACAAAAGATTATTATATAATTATAGCTATAATAATAATAATAATAATAATGTGCGAGTAATAAGACGGAACCAAAGTAAAAACAAGAATCGTTACTGCAGACCTCGGGATCATCAGCGTCGCATTACGATAAACTGCCATTGCTGTAGCAGCCGGCTGAGCTCGGCGAGTTATTCTTCTTACCTTCATAAGGATAGATAGCCACTGTTTACACTTGTTCTCGTGGTCAGTCGCAGCTGATTAGGGTTCCACCGCAACCGATGGGGTAGACCAGGATATACTGGTCAGTTAGCACATAAAAATGGTAGAAAAGGAGCAGCGTCAGGCAACACACGACGTGCTATAACTATCGTGCTTAGGGTATCTTCTCTAATCGCTAAACCAGGCCAACGTTAACGCTAATGAAAGTAGGCAAATAAGAATGAGTTGTAAACAAGTTAGATGAATGAAGATGATTGGCATAATAACACGGTAGCTTAAAATTGGGTGAAAAACATACGTGTGTGTATATATATATATGTATATACAATCCACATCTTCAGTGTACAACAACACCAGTTCTCGACAAGAGCGAACACGAGATAGATGATGATCGTGCTGATAAAGCGTGACAACATAATAAAAATTACAATAGCAACAGCATTAAAAAGCTTTTAATAAAAACTACCAGTTAGTAATAGCAGAAATAGTACTAATACTGTTGATGGTTAGTATAATTGTTGTGAAGTGGCTAAAAATGTGACAAAAAAGTTATTTGAAAGACTGAGCGATTTTTTTAAACGACATAAAAGTAATTAAGTCTGTGAAACACAGACAATTACTGAAAATAGGTTAGTCAACTTTTGTTTTACGCACCATATAAGTAAATGCCCCTTTCGTTAGGCTGGCTGACCTCAACTTAAACGTATTCAGATGTATATATTTTGGTTATAGTAGTCGTCTTTATTACCGAACTTCTTTGAGGCACTAATGATCTATAACCCTGAGGCACTTTAGAGACCCGGATCCAGCTCTGGATAAATCGTTACGAACTTCAAATGTCATTTAGAAGCTTTGGCCTAACGGTTCTCAAAAGGGAAACATAGCGCCGGCCAACTAGCGACACGTGTCGGCCTAACTGTAAGCGGCGACTTGGGGGTTTCGACACGCTTACGCTTGTACATTCTATGCATGATATTGTAGACAATTAATAATAGCCGGCGAGATTCGCAATCGTTTTTCTCCATAAGAATGTCATGAACTGGTACCACAATGGGTACAGTGGTCATCTTAACAGACTAATGTTTAATTAATTTTATGTGCTTCAATGCTTAATAACTCCGAACTAGATAAAATGCGTCAAAATTCAAAAGACGCGCATAAATGATTATGATAGCACACAGGATAAATCTGCGACCGTCAGCTACCTAACATCGATTTGCTGTCGAAACAAGTATATCATTCATCCTGCATTATCGATCCGTAACTGTTTGTGTGTTAATCTACCAAAACGCGATCTTACCAAACGACAGACATGAATTCTTGGCAACAATAGAGCAAGGGCATTATGCCCTCATTATCAGCTGCCACCCACAGGATGCTTCCCCACTGCCATCGACATCACCAGCAGCCTCATCCACAAACAAAAGCATGGTCCGTAATGCCAGTAACACCGCAAATGCCGCTTACGATCATTCTCGGACGACGAACGATCCAGAGAGCTGTGGCGTGTCGCAAGTTCCTCGGGGATCATCATACGCGTAAAGCTCACGTAACAGGCTGGAGGCACGCGCTGGCCGGTCAGGCAGCTCTGCAGATCGTCGAACGAAACGCGGAACCATGACAACAACGATAAGTCCCGCTGGAGATGACCACCCCGTGGGGCATGAAGCTTGGACTTCTTCTGCGTCCCGACGTCCCCAGTTAACCGGCGCAGTCGTTGATACCACCATCCTACATAGACAATTTCTTTTCTCTGCTTTCTTGATTACGTAACGGCCACCCGCTCATTGCCATTATAATTGTTGTTACCTATTGTCGACACATACATACGAGCGAAGGTAGAAAAAATTTTTTCGATAGTTACTGTTGTATGTATTAGTAATATATACGTTAAATTAGTGGTAAGGGCCAGCAGAACCGGAATTGATCGAAGTCATCTAAATCGGGCACGAGATTAAATTAGGTTCCAGTATTCCACATAATAGAAGTGTGTGTCATATTCCGAGACAGCCACAGACACATATTATACGTTGAGCTGCACTGGCTGAATATATTGATGAGGTAAGCGTCAATACCTCATGCCAATCAAGTCCTTCACAAGGCTGCAGCCACTGGGGTAAATGAAGCCGAACTGAATCAGATCGACCAAATACTTCCTGAACTTATCCAGCTTTCTTTAGCCATCTCTGAGCTAATCCTCAATCATTTGATCGAGTCCCTTTCTTAATCAGACGGGCGTATTTTACCTGAATTGTGTCACGCCTGCTATTACAATCCGATGATTAGATAGTAAATTAACTTTGGAATAGAAAATAGTTATAGGAAATTTAGATGGTCGCTGAAATACTCTAAACTGTACTTACATAGTCACATAACTGTCGAAATACGTAGAGACTACTCAAAATCATAGAAATCACGAGTCAGGCAAAAATACTGCCCAGCCATAGACAAAAACGAGGTGCATCAACGGCTGGTAAAAAAATAGAAGAGTTTCGAAATCTAGCATGCCCCATGAACTCTGGCCATCAGTGATGACCAGCAGGCTTTAGGTAGAGGATATATAATGCAAAGGTCTGGGAATCGAAAAGGCAACTCGACTTTTACGGTTGAACCCTGCATAGCGCGAAAAGGGCTAGTTATGTCTTATGCCCATCCCAAAGACTGCTCGATTCACGGCTTGTCCTTAGGGAAGCTGGCCTTTCCTTCAGCGGAAATAGCTTACCAAAACGTTGTTGTTACTGACAATTCCAGCTGTTGCTCGACGTATCATATGGATACGCCGACCCTCTCCAATATCAGACTCCCGTTATTACTGGGTTATCATCGCAGCACAGTGTGCAAAGGGGAGTCAAGTATGTGCGTCGGTTCGATAATATAATTGTCCCACAAGTTAATTCGGGCAGCGTACGATACCCGAATGTGAAACTAGACGGACAAGGGCAAAGATGACGCGACGGTGTCCCAAATTGTCTAGCTGTTTACAAAAATGTGGAACCGATTAAACTAATTCTGTCAGAAGCCTACGTCCTGTCCCATGGAGATACATATGCGCTAATCTGGTCGAGGCTGTTTCAGTCTAAAAAACGACTCGTTTTTATTACGGCTCGGAGCTAATTGGTTTCAATATGGTAAAACTAATTCATCTTTAAACTGGATAAACTGACGTATCTAAAATATTGCAAGACTTTTCTGAGACAAACGGCAACATGATCGTTGAAAATTGCTTCGTTTTCGTAAACCGCGTGGCCTGCAGCAGCAGCGAACCCTTGTTTCGTATGTATTCGGCTTTAGATTTCCTCTTCATTTTGTCCTCTGAAATTTTGAGGGTGCTGATTTTTGACGTACATTTAACGACCGTATTGAGTGTTCGGTTCTACTGTCCACCAAAGGTAACGTATGATGGCGGCAGTAATCCAGTTTTTTTCTGTTTCTCCTTTTTCAGAATTTTCTGTTGAACCGGTTGATTTTCAGTAAACTGTCGCTGTATTATTAAATACAATCACGCTTTTGTCCGCTTCTCGGATGACGTGTGCTCACGATGAACGGCCGCTCGTATTCGCCAAAGTAATTCCACCTATAATAACAGTAACGGCTAAGGGTGTCCATTCTGACACGATAGAATTATCGATTTGTGCGCGGAAAGGCCTATTGAGTTATTTTGAATACCGTTTTTTTTAGCTAGTCTAATTGAGATCGAGCCGAAATTTTCCTCCTTTAAAATACTATGAGTAGCATGAAAATGTACAGATTTTTATAATCTGGCGTTTTATGAAGTTAAGGAAATATTAAATTTATTGAAGTCAACGCAGCCCCTTGCGAGGTTCATTCATTTTCGCCTCTGGACGTTCGCAATAGATCATATGTTCTTCTTCGCTTTTATTTTACCCTCGGTACTAAGCGATGTAAGGGACCTATGTTAGGTTAGACACTTCGATTATGACTACCTCTTGTAGTATGGCGCTTGTGTCTACGGCAAGGTTTATTGTGCCTCCTTTTCATTAACGCATACAATACCCCCGACGATAGTATCTTGACGTTTTCATGGTAACGGCTTTTATGATGGTTCATTCTAATAGTCGATTGCAGGAATTGATCGTAGATGTCACCGTATATCGTTGTCTGCAACAATCAGTCCAAAGAGCTCTGTATCTCGCTTCCTGCCTTTTCAGATAAATACATTGAATGGTATTGACATTTGTAAAATGTCGTACTACAGTACCGCAGTAATTACGTACAATTGCGACAACAAGGTCTTTATTCATGAGTATGTCTGATATACATAGGTGTTACAGAAAGAGAAATTTTTTGCAGTCGTCGCATAGACTAATAATAGCTTTCTTGCACCTGTTTCTTCCTACCTATGTTCGTGCCTAATTTACCATATAGTACTATACATGGTCGATTTAAACATAATTTTAGGAAGATACTCAGTATTTCACTGAGGTAACTATTATATAGTAGAATGATTGATACGGGAGATTACCTATTTATTCAATGCAATCGTTTCAAATAAGAAATCACACTCTTAACACAAGCGTATCGCGTTCGTCTCCGACGTAATGGGCACGTATAATGCGCGTACACGCGTAAATCGCTTACGGTTTCTGTATAGCAATCGAAGTTACCGCAAACCCAATGAACCGGATCACATTATGGCCTTAAAGTCAACAGGTAGCATAGCGGTAACAATATGGCCGCTCACCATCAGCAGTAGCTCCTAAGCAGTCCTGGGCGCATCGCACAGGACGATATGCATGAACAGATAGGGCAACGGCGAAAGCGACGGTGAGTTTGATTCCTCGTAACCATAAATTTGTTATTACTACTATTATAATGCTCTGAGGTACAATCGTATTCGTTTGAATCGCTGCCTGCAACATGCTCCGTTACAGCCGGTCTGTTTGCCCGTCTCCTCTGCAGTCGATTAAATACTCTTGTCCACCTCCTTCTTCTTTGTACGTTTCTTCGAGAAGTCTTCCATGGGATATTTGTGCTGTGTACAGGGGTCGCTTCCTTACGATCGTTGTGTTTTATGCCTCTACAGCGCCACCCCTCCGTGAAAAGATGGATGATAACATCTTTATGCTATTCGTGGCGGTGTATGACATTGAATTTCGGGATTACGTTTGGCTAGCGAGAATTAGTCCCGCTCATTAGTAACAATAATAGTTGTTGCTGCCGTAGTTGTCGCTACCTCGATGTCTATTATGATTGTGCTTGCTATTGTTATGGTTATTGCCCCCCCCTTTGTATTGTCTGCCCATTTGTGAAATGTAGAAATGAAAATACCGACGTTCAAAGGTCTGTCTTCAATGCTCAGACGGGTGGGCCAGATACGATCTGAAACTAAGCCGTCTCGAGCTGCTCATATATCAACCGAGATAATGAAGTGAGCGAATACGGGTAAACAAAGCACATACAAAAAGTAGCCACTCCTGAATCCTTGTCAACATGGACAATTTTCGTGCTAACTTTCACAACATCGATCACCTAAACAGGTATTCATATACTGTAGTATTTGGAAGATACACCGATTTCAAGATGATGCAGGGAGGTGACCTTCGGAAACTCATTGACAGAATAGATTTCAAAACAGAATTACTTTGACGCACGTCATCTTAAGTGTTGTTGAGGCCTTACATGAGGGTTTTACATCCGGTTGCTGCTGCCGCCAAGATTTTTTTCAAATGGGTAACTTCTTCTACTACGAAACAGTGTCTACGCCCTTTTACGGACCTACATCATCTCACACGTTCCTAAGCTTGGTAGGTAAACATCTTACCACTGCACCATCATCGGGTGGTGCGAGCCCATCTGGGAGGTGTAGACGCCAGACAGAGACGATCGTTAGATACAAATGGAGCTAAAAAAGGAGGTGATGAAAACTATGACTGGGGCTAGCGTTACTTCAACACATCGAAGTACAAAAGCATCGTGTCGTACAAAAGCCTTGGATATTTCTATTTCCGTCAATTTGTGTTATATTGATTTGAGTAATGTATTGATTAGCTTTTTGTGCTAATTTTTTTGAATTCGCTCGCCGGGAGAAAAAATTGTAGGTGGGGAGCAGATGGTTTGCCTGTTAAAACCCACGTATATTAAAATGGTGACCAAAATTGAGGTAATTAGTGTAGTAACTGTGGCTACGAGTTCTACCCGGGGTTGATCCTACGGACTGTATTTATTGAACAAGGGAAGAATGAGAATTTTTAGCTTTTACTTCTGGATACGGAGGACGTTAACGTTAACTGCCGATCAGACACGCTGCGTTTATAAGTCTCGAGAAATTTAATTACGCACTCGGTTTAACAGATGTATCTATAAGATCACGAGCCTTTCACGGACTAATGCCGCCCGCCGTCTACAAGACTGATCCGAGCATGTGGGGATGGACACCTTCGACAAAGAGGCAAAGCGTATTCTCGGTGGGTCGAAACCATTTCGAGTTAAGAGATACGTCACCTCCTCTCACGTGCTCTACTATGAGCTCAATCGTCGCTTTGAGCAGCGCGTATTGCTGTACGCTCGATTTGGCAATAAATTGACCATAACAGGAAAAATAAGATAAGAGGGTTTTGCAAGAAGATGAGCGGAACGGGTTTTCCCGATAGCCGATATACGGCTCTCAAGTCATGTGTTGGCGCGAGTGAGGACGAATGCTCGCTATGAAATGATCGCCACAACTAAAAAAAGAATCTAAGCGACTAAGTGAAGAATAGTTCTCTAAAAAATGCAGACCTTTGCTTTGTTTCGGGTTGTTTTACGCGTAGTATCGCCGTTCGGCAATCCATCAGACGGCAGGCTGCCAGTACATAGCAAAATGCGTCTATGCCCAAATTCGAACCTACATTACAACGTATCCCAAATATAAGCTGTTAGATACGTTACGCACTGAGGTACCGCGGGAATTGTCGCTAAAAACCTAACAGCAGAAAACTGACCATTACAGGCCGTTATAACGTGGTGCAGACGTTTATGCGTTTTGAAAATAGTGTTTAATTTAACTCTATTTAGAGTTTCTTCTATTATACATATAATTAGGGTTTACGCATATTATTTGTATATAAAAAAAAAAGACGGTATCATATAGATCGGATTTAACGCATATGAAGTGTCTTGAGCACGAAGCGGTAAGGATGAATAATCGAGTATCGAACGTATTTGTTTCACAGTACGTCACCGTCTTCGGATTACCCTGTTGCATGCCAGGCACTCCCGGAACAATGCTAGGATTGTTCAATCTGTCGACACAACGACGAGGGGGTGCTTACCTCACGCGCGGAATCTGCGTCAAGTCGGCCCTATCGGTGCCTCAATTACGGGTGACACGGCCAAAATCCGCGGCCATCTGCTACATTTATATATGTTAGGAAAATAATAATTTGCTGGTTACAAGGAAGGCTTTAGAATTTATTACCCAATTATCGTTAATTACGTCTGTATTCGAGTGAAATATCCTGTTTACAAGCAGTAGTTGTAACAATTTATAAAATCTTCCTCTACTATTACTTCACGAAGATTTATCAACGCTTAATAATATAAAATATTAATCATTTCCATTACGTTTTTTGTCAACCGGTGAGTGCCATATTGAAGATTCAGCACTTGCAACCAGCTTTATTATTTATTGGCTTGATCATAATCATGATAGTTAATGTTGCAATTTTCAACATTGCTTGCTGTAACATATCCAGCTACCAAGGAGATCAGTGTCAAGGGACAGCAATCAATGCGTCGACGACTGTCGCGACTCAAACGAAGCCCCCAACGTCACTTCAACAAATTGAACTTCTGGGCGATAACTTCTGGCAGTGGCGAACGGGTGTTTAGCGCTCGACGTGTTGTTCTTTTAGTTCACCACCATCCCACTTGGACACGGACACGGATGCAAGACCGAAGAGGTACGTCTATTTAGACACGAATATTGCAATGAGGTATACTGTCGTTACGTCAATGATACCGATGGTGGATTGTCAGCGGCATGCGACTTCCGTCAGCGGCACCTGGACGCCGTTGCTGACTGACTGACTGGCTAGCATCGTAACACTTAGCACCCCTCGCGTGGGATCATCGTACGTAGTCGTTGTTTTTAGTGAAAGATCATTATTTCAATTTAGCACTACTCGAGCACCTTTTCCTTCGCTTCCTCGCACACTCGGAAAACATAGTATTCTGTTTTTCTCTCGTTTTTCATCACTACCGTGTATATGTAATCTATTCAAGTCAAAAAAATTATCTACGCTTTCTTTGCCGTTCACTTTAACAATGTGTACGTCTGCTTGTTTGTGTGAGTATAATAGCATATACTAGTAATTGTAGGTGCGAGACATGTTGAAGGTGAGAAATAGCCGTCTGATAAGTCGCAGCGGCGACAAAGAACGATTGATATATTCTGTAAAAAAAAAAAACGTGATTGCAGATCGGAGTAACTATTCAGAGGAAGTGCTGCCACGCAATATCACTGAAATAAATATACTTCTTTCCTACTAAATTAGTGGTTGTTGTAGTACATACTCTGTTCGGCATATCGATCTATCGCTTGTTTTCATTGTTAGCAGCAGATCAATTAATTACGCTAAGTCAATTGAAGTTTCAGCGGACTTTTGTGCCCTATACAAATGCAATATCTATATAGATATTAAGCATAAGTTTCGTTAAAAAAACGCACACGTCTTTTGCGTTCTATGTCAGATGTATAGAGTCAAGACTAACTCCGCTACCTTTGTTAAAAGCAGCACAAAAAAACAGTGAACGATCAAATGCCGGTTAGACACCAACCACCGTTAGGTCAGAAACATACCCTATAGATACGGATATCAGTTATATCAGTTTGTCTCTGAAATTCATCTGCGTAGGTACTAAATAAGCGAAGGTACTAAATTATAATAAATAAACTCTTTAGTCGGATGTCTCTGAATCATTAACGCATGCAGTAAATCGATTTTAGACAATTCCTGTGTTGTCTGAAAGCCAACGCAGCGAGACGGCGAAGTCACATAGAATACCATGTTGTGTACTCACTCGAGCAATCAATGGTTTTTTTTTAGCTACAAAATAATCGCTCTAGGCCTTACTCGTTAGTCTAGAAGAAAGAATAGAAAACGATTTGACGGACTGCCAAGTCTCCGTTATTACGGCTACCGTATTTTTCTGACGGCGATGACTTAGGCCTTCTCCATGTCTCAAAACAGTAAATCTAGGAAAGTGAAAGTCTAATCAGCTGGATCCTGCAGTGTTTCCTCAGTCTTAATGATCATTAGTACTATTATTGTTAGTGTTAATTATTTATTTAGATCATATATGATTTTTATATACAATACACTATCTATAGGCAACTGTATTGCTAAAATTTTTCTGTTAGAATAAATGATTTTCTAATTTTTTGTTTTTGAATCAGCACCAACATAATGAGCAATAATATATTCAATGATTAGTTTCAAAGGAACATAGATAAGTGACAATCTGTTGGTCTAGTCCGAAGTAGTACGCCCTATGATTTCGCGTGTGGTTGCATACTGCTGTCAGAGTGCTTTCTACCTAGTAAAAGGAAAGTTACGGGAAAGGTTCACCAGATGTGGGCAACAAAAACGCAACGAGGCCAGGGAAAAGGAGGTAAAAAAAAACAACAAAGAAAGCTATAGTAATGATATTCTTGCGTTCGAATAAGTGACATCAGTATTTTTGTGTTTATTAATCACCATATCACTAAATAAATAACCAATAACAACTAATAGAAATAAATTAATCCAATTAGGCACTTCTGTATTCTATATCATTCAAGTCCAAATGTTATCGTAGACATTAGCACAAGCCCAATGTAGGCATAGTCCTGAGGCGTATTTTGTTGATGTTGACCTACTTAATCCTCTTCTGGTATCGTCTGTCTCGTCTGAAATTGGCAGCGAACATTCAATTACATAACATTGACACTTCGGAATTAAAACTGAAACTGCTAGCATCCGTCCTAAACACCCGATCGATCTGCTCCGGAGCTCGAACTGTTTCGAACAAGCAACGTAAACGTACGTTGAAAGAAACGCAATTGCAAACATGCGTAAATTAATACTGTTATTCGTACTTCTGAGTGTGAAAAAGGACCAATGATGTATGAAATTTTTACTCTTAAAATATATAATATATTTAATAAAAAAAAAATAACTCTTTTTTAAAGAGTTATTTCACCGTGCACTCTAAATAATCGTGACTACAATTATAGTCACGTCCCGGTATTGGATTTATAGCACAACAGCATGAAAAATAGTAGCCCCCCAGGGCAGACTCTATTGTGAGAGGCGGCTGGAAGTCCTGATTTCTTCCGCTTTCTAGTTCTTGTTGTCCTATTATTTACCGTACAACCGCATGACGGTGATGTCAAATCGTGACCATGTTCCTACTAGGAGCAGAATTGGGTGCTGTGCCGGTTATCGTCGACAACTAATAACAGGGCAATAATGCGAAGTAGTCAGACGTCTATCGCGCATTGATCCACCACGGTGACGTGCATTGTAGGCAAATTCGACGCTTCCGCTGTTTCTTTTTCAACTCGATTACATTTGAACTTGGCTGGCATCGTCGTTAGCGGCAGGTAACGGGCGGGCAGGGGAACACACAACACGGCCTTGACAGGGCCTGAAACTTCACGTTATATGTATCTAGAATATTACCATTTGTAAAGAAAACGTCTGTATTGTATGCAGAGAATTAAGCGGATAATACAAGAGTTAGCAGTATTGTTTGATTTAAGGAAGAATACGACCGACCTGTATATATGCCTAATATAAACACCATACCTGCGTTATGTATACGATTTTGTCATAAAATTAACATGACAACGATAATAATAGCAACGTGACCTGTTCAGATTAGCGTAAAAGCGTTTTCCAGATAAACTGTAACTAATAACGAGTAATATAGCGTTTGAAGTTAACTCAGCTTTCAGCTGATTTAATACAGTAAGTAAAGTAACGTGTAGTGATTGCTCCATCACTGTCGCCATCTATTGTTAAAATTTCAATACGCTTACACTCCTTCTTAACGAAGGTGTACGTAGTAACAGGCGTTTTCTAAATATGCTTTCATATCTGCAGCTGTCTGCAACTCGATACGGAATGCGAGCGCGTCATAGATCAGGTTAAACAGGCTTTTATTCAGTACGGCACCCGTCCCGACAGTTGCATCGCTGTTGTAGCCTGACGTGTTCGGCAGGTTATAGGAAGGCCTAAATAGGTTTGTTTGGACTGTGCTGTGATTCCATGAATAGCATGCAGGCAAAAAACTACTACCCGTCATTTAAATATGACAGTCTTTGATTGCCGTTGGTCCGTTAAAGTGCATCACAGACAGCAGGCCCATTGCAGAGATATTGGTATAAGACATTTTTTTTTCGGCCCTCAAAGAGCAGGCAATCTTAACATAATTAGATGGTGCGTATTCTATCCGATGAGGCTTCTTCATAGATGTTTTATAAATAGTGAAAGAATTTCAATTACCCTTACATTAGCAGTATGACATGCCTTTTAGAGCCCTCACTATTACTCAAAAGTAGAATCATTGAATTTTTTTCTTAAGTTCATGTAAATGGCAAGCCCAATTGTCAGCTCTGAAAAAACTGGGTTATCCGGGATACTTATTTGTATCGGATATATATGGATTCATGCCTGTGGAGTAAAATTGAGTTTTCCGCAATGACGATCCGGCCACGATAATCAACTAGAGAAACAATTAAAGTAATCACAAGCATAGTATAATAAATAAAAAAAAAAAATCATACGAAAACTGAAATTTGTCCACCGTACCTGTTTTGGTGTTAGGCAAAATTGAAGTTTTACAGAGTGCTTACCCATGAGCTTCAAACATCTCATAGCAAGCTAGTTCTACAATAACGGACATCACAATGGACAAACATCACATATCTAACAATGTTAAATCATTTTGTGACGTAAAAATGGATTCGTGAAGCGTGATGGTGGAGTATTTTAAGCATAGGAGTTTATCTTTGACCTAAGAACGTTTACTTTCGCTTAGTGTTTACAAACGCCGCATACCCTTTCGTTCGCACGTGCTACTTATTTTAGCGAATACATATTGTCAATGACGATACACCGTAATGGGTCAAAGCTAGACGAGTGCTTCCTGTCGCAGCTGGCAAATGTGCGAAAATTAAAAGAGCCGAAATTAACGGATCTGATCATTCCACACCAACGGCTTCGTGAAAGTAATTACTATATTAAAAAAAAAAAAAACATTTTTTAAAAAATTATTTCATAACTAGTCTTAAGGTGATCACGCGGAGTTGTTGTGATTTTTAGTTACAGTTGCATGGCTTACATTTGCTTACGATTGACTGTATTTATGACGGTGTGAAAAGTTCAGAAATATTCAGCGAATCCAGTTTCCATGCAGGTAATTCCCTTAATGAGTGTAGAAATTACGTTACGTTTGTTTGGGCTTCGCCGTTCTCATACGGACGTCTAATGGAAAACACTAACGGCACTGCAGAGAAGCCGTGCGTTAGTTTAAGACGAAAACGGTCAAAAGGAGGGTAATGGTCCTACCTTTGTCGACTTTGCACGTAAACTAACACTGCTTTGTGACTTCTATATAGTTTAGTAGCTGAGGTTTTCGACTCAGATCATTGAAGCTCGATCAATCACCAGTCGATCTGAAGCTTCTCTTACACTGGTCGTAAATAAACAAAGTTTACAAACCGTTCTATCTGCTTGCAGGCTATTGTCGTCTGCAACAGATATCTGCAGCATGATATATGCATGTATAAGTAACGTTATTGACGCAACGTCGCACGTCCCTAACCACTTCCATAGGGCATGTTAACGAAGGTATCCACTATGGTATATCGTGCATGATCTTGACTAGCGAAAAATAGGCACTGCCAACTGGTACTGAAAAAGGCCACAGTTTTAGGAAGAAAAATAGGGGCGCCAACTGAACTGGCAGTAGAAGTTTCGCTGGAGCAAATCAACAAATTGTACCTAGTACCAATGATGGCTTAATCATCTTTCTATCGCTTAAGATTAGATCGCTTAAGACACGACGTCTATCTATTCGTAGCCAGCAATGGCCAACTACTTGCTGAAACCTGTTGGAGTGTATCGATTCAACAGTTGTGACAGCTTCCTGCTGCTAACGGATGCCACCGCTATTTACGCTTTCCCGGTTGCCTGCACTATACGCATAATCATGTACCATAATAGGATTAAATTAAAGAAAAGAAAATGACTCTTTACAGTCAGCTGATTGCAGAAGGAAGGAAGGAAGGAAGGAACTGATTTGTTTACAACAGGTTATGGCAGAGGGCGTGTGGGCTCGTGCGTCATTAGAGCCTTGGCGCACCCATTTAGTCATAATGTACCATATATCGTAACCTGCTTTGGGCTAACAGTGGCGTCTCTGTTCGCCGTCTGTCAGTCGAAAGTATTTCGGGAGTCTGGCAAATCTGTGTCACGTCTATATATTACGTGAGGATTTGTGTCTTTCTCTTCATTCACTAGAATACGTCGTTTGTTTTTGCAATACAGATAAACTGTCTACATTGAAAGAGTAACTTCGTATTAATTATCAATATGGCTACTTAACATTTATCTCCTAAGTGGACTTTAAATTCTACACGAACATCTTTAAGCGACTTCTTCACTTACAAAAGTAAACGCAAGCTGAGTAATTGCTATTTTATGCCAGTCTATTTCCTGGGAAGAAGTACTGTAGTATGGGATTTATACACAGCTATGTAAACAGAAACAAAGCGTTATCCTGTTTTGTTATCGCCTATTGCACCCGGCTTATCGAAACTTTTTCCAAACTATAAAGAGCTAAACGAAATCTAAATGTATCATACAACTTTATTATTTAATAATTAATAATTGCTTAAATTTTATTCATACAGACCCTTAGTTACTATGATTAGTTAAGCGTCAATAGCATCTATTTCAGTCGATTAGGGAATCGCGCGAAATTTCAAATCCAATTGAAACGAGATAGTTTCGCAAATTTCTTCCATTTCCCTGTTATATTCAAACAACATGGGCATAATATAACTTACCTGCATTTCATAATAGCGACACACCGAAGCTTCTGCTCAAGTCTACTGTCTATACGGCTCGGATCCACGGGACGAGGGCTGTTATACTTACGGCCATCTCTACATTTAGTTGCGTCCCCAATTACTATCCTATTAATGACTGTACTTTTTGTCATTGATACGGCTGGTCATTAAATCGTTTTCATTGCAACGCCGGTTGGTACAATGTTGAGATGTGTCCGTCGCTCTGCTCCACAATAGATATATAGAATATATATATCTAATATAATATAGAATAACATTATTACAGACGATACTATTTTCTTCATTCTGCTTCTAGTAATATCCAATGCTCAAAGTTTTAATTCGTATCCACGATAGCTCCAGCCATTTGCCTCACCTACCCGATTGTGATAGCCCGTTCTGGGTTCCGTCAATCTCTTAAAGAGCGCCTACGCATTCTTCCAACATCCGAATGGTCGTTGATTATCGCTTAAACTGGCGACTTTCGGCGCACGCAACCGCCATGACGAAATCTGTATTTACCTTTTCTGTACACATCGATACAAGTTACACTGGCAGGTGGACAGATGCCGAAGAGCTCAAGTATTTTCCCTGATCGTTACTACGCTTTGTGTAAAATTGTTGCTACCGTATAGTGTTTGCCAATCTCATGTTTGGCGCGTTCTAGCCACCGATAACTGGATGCATTGTTGCAAGCGTCGCGGAACTTTGTAGGAGGATTGAACTTTTTTTTTTTTCTTGCCGACGGCCGTCAACCGTTTCAACAGTCGTACTCACGAAACACCCGACAGGTAACGAAATAAACGGTGGAACCAAACGCACATAACTAACGCAATGTAATTCGCTATCTAATAGTCTAATGTACATACACCACTAAATAAGTAAGTACGCAAATGGCGGACAGTGATGATACAAAACACACACATATACCGCACTTTTTTACTAGTGAATTTTCATAAGGTACGCATCGAAGGTTCCACATTTGGATTCAGAAGTCCGTAAAATACGCCGCCATGTTTCCCAAAGCTCTTCGGGTTGAGCTCGATTGAAAATCTCGATAGATGATAGTGATTTTACGGAAGTCAGTGCTTTTTTTCCTCTATTATAAGGTCAGTATACAGTGCATAAGGGGGTGAAACGTAGCTTAATCATGTTTGGACAGCAAGCAACAATACGCAGAGCAGGATTGCGTAGCGAGCCACATCGTTTACTAACATGGAGGATGCACTATTAGTTGCCAGGGTGGTTCAGACCGCTGAATGACTCTGTAGGAAAGCGTCACTATCTAATTCGAATCAGCTCTGAGCCAGTATTTTGCATAAGGACGTTGTACCCCAGCAAGAAGTCTTGACCAACACAATCAAATTCAATTAACCTAGCCAAGGTTTCTGTTAAGCAAATTGTTCTAGAGAGCATTATCAAACCATTTCGTTGGACGAAAACCGACTTGATAGATATATTACGTCTTGCTAATTTGAACGTCAACTCAATATTCCGTTCTAACAAATAACGAAAGCTTTTTAATAGGAAACTTTAATCTAATGGACCAACAACGATTTGTATTGAAATGATCTTTATTATTGATTGAAGCTACGCAGGTGTTCATCGCAAACAACCGCGTTCGAACAGTTAGCTCCAACGTTTAATTTGAATTTAATGAAATGAAAATTTAATGAATTTAATTTAATGAAAAAAAAAGAAGAAAAAAACACAAGAAAACATACCTACCTACCTACCTACCTGAGTCGATATACCCTCAAAGGCTTTTTCAGAATAGCGTTCATCGAGTTCTTAATCCTCGATAATTGAGGAAATGATCATTGAACGTAGGTTACCAGTTCGTATCCAAGGCTAACCAAGTTCCGCTCTTCATTCGTCTTGGTGTCGAGATAAAAGGGAGGAAAAAGGTCTGCCAGCGGTAATAAATTCCGAATGAGTTTTAAATTTATCTTAATATACACCATTTATATATAGCGACGTAGAATAAAGTATAGTCATATAATTTGCGTGGTTTTGGGGGATACCGAAATAAAATTTATAGCATAGATTTAAGTGAACTATGGCGCTGAGCTGACAACGATTCGATGATACGTCCGAGAAATTCGGTTTGTGTCAGCCTATAATTTTGTTGTGAAAAATGTATTGGCGCGCGCGGATACGAAACGCTGGCATATCGATGGCCTAGTTCAAAGGACGAACCGCCTGCGCTGGCAGGCAGTGGCAGCTGGGCCAGTAACAACAACGACAACCGAGATACCATGAAAGAAGGCAGGAACGACAAAATCTTGGCCCGGCCTTCACCGATACGTGCTCTTTTCAGCCTTATGAGATAAGGCGAAACCCTACACCGGTGGCTACATGATACGTGCAGTCTTCGTGGTGCACCTGTTTATTGTTTCGGTCCTATTTTTTCTATGCTTTACTTTTGTAGTTTGAACGCAAAAAACGTTTTTGAGGAGCGAGCACGACTAAGAAATGCCGGTCAAACACTTTTCTACGCCCCTATCGATAGTAGGTGATAGAAGTCGATGATCTATGTGTCGATGTAAAGTTAAGAGTAATCCATTCGCGACCACAGAGCTTTATCGAGCTGAAACAATTTTGCCTTAGCTTGTTAAACAAGTTCTCCCAAGGACATTACTACAGAAGGCCTCTAGTGTCCGTTTTGTTAGGAGCCCTCCTAAGAGTCATTTTTGTGCTCGGCCAAACCGAGCAATCAGCTGGGCGACAGGTACTAAAATTTTACAAACTGGCAGTTATACATGTGATGAGTACATGATGTTATAAATATAGTTGAACCCGCTTGATACTGTAAATACTGTCGCTTAGCAATTATAGACATGAACTAATGATAGCAGCCTCAATACACTTCAATCGAATTGAAGTTTGTTTTTTGCGGGAATCGTATTCCCGGCGCACGCTACTACGTTGTGAAACGTCTAAAAAAACCAATAAATCACCAAAGGCACTTGAAATTCATTTAGCTTGTAGCCGACCCGCTGTCAATATGACACAAACGTGCTTTCTAACAAGTTATAGGATTATAAAGCTTTTTCTGATGCAATAACAAAAGTGTGAGCGTCCGGAACGATTAAAAACCCCGCATTTTTAACTCAATTGATGACTAATGACTATTGATTTGGAATTTCTGACTCCTTTTGTTTTGCCCAATAGTAATCATTATCGTTGGACCAGTCTATTTATAGTCGCGGATGACACTTCAGCTTCGTCGAAACCCGATGTATTCTAACCAGTGACGTATCTATTTTTATTTGCAGAAGCGTTCGGAAAGTGGCTGCCCTTGCGTATCTGTAACGACATGCAGTACTAATCTAAACATAAAACACTTCAGCTACTCGATAAACGCTGTGAAGAATATTATGTTAATTGTCCAGCAAAGGTCTGATCCTCTGAAAATGTCAGCTCATCAATGACAGCAGCAAGGCCTGCGTCGGTCGCAAACAACTTCCGCTGAACGATGAACGCTTTGTCTCCAGATGTTTGGTTGTTGTTGCAAATAAATCTAAAAGTAATCTGTCAATTCTCTCTAAAGATCATCAATTCACCTCACTTTGATTATTATCCACTGAATATCTAGCTTTCAAAGTTTCTAAAAGATACATCTGCGAAATCGTACACAAGTATTTGAACCTTTTCAAAAGGCCATCATGTTTTGAGGAGCCTAACGATTACTGACTAACGTGCTTCAGCCCAACAGCGGTTTTTCAGTAGCTAGATTTCGTGTCTTTGAGAATTTCGGCGGTATTGGTGAAGCTTGATACACACGTAAACCGACAAATTGCATGATAAATAAGTAGGATAAAATGTGCTAGCATTTTTCCAATCAGTCTTTCTTCCCTAGCCTAGCGACTGATGTTCTACAAGTCTATTCAGCAATTTCTCTTTAGGTCCTTCTTTCTATATACGCTCACTTTCAATATAATCACTGCAAAGAATAAATGAGTCTCGCAAATGACATAGGACTGTCGTCACCCGTCTATTTCAAGACCCACAATGACGGCTATTACAGGTACAACAATATTATCACATCTTTTCCCGTGACTCTCCCACGGCCATTTATTTTTGAATCAGTGCACAATGTGATTTTCTTTGTCATCATAAAGCCCCGTCCGCCAGCCTTTCGCACCATGATGGACAACTTAATCCAACAGCCTTAATCAAATGACCTTAGATGGGTGCACGTCTTGCACTTGACCGTCCGTTACTGCAACACTTATCGCTGACGTTACTCTTAATCTTAATAATATTCATAATCACAAAACTTGTTTTTATTTCCTTGAGTTGATCGACCTCCTATCTAAAGCATCCATTTTTATTCAGGCAATTCATTCAAGCAACGAATAATTGTCGTCTCGTAAACGTCGCCCACTTGATAATAATGCGATGCGCTGTTTCGAAAAGGTAAATCCCTGACTCGAAAAAGCGAGAATGGCTGGTTCAAGCCCCCCTAACGTTATACACTGCACGGTAAGCATGATTATATATGTATGTATGTATGTATGTATGTATGCATGCATGTCTGTTCATGGAGTGTAAACATTATACTACTGTTTTTGTCGTTTTCGTTCTTCTGCTGTCGTCGTTGCGCTGACACCTTGCAGGCTTGCGAAAATTCTCGACGGTGCAAAAATCAGTTTAGCTGTATGCATCGAGAAGAAGATAACGCAGAAGGGGCCAACGAGCTATGTCACAACGGAGACTGCCACTGAGCGTCTGCCTTCATCTTCCGAAGGTCGAAGTGATGATTTAAGTTGTGGAGAATTGAAACCTAACTTTATTTCCTTGTAATGCAACTCCAGCAATTAATCATCGTTTATTTCTCGGATTTAAAAAGACTAGTATGGCTGAGCAGATTCAGCCCATACAACTGGCAGTTGACTGACCTCGATGCCTTATGTCGGCTGTCCCTCCACGATTTGTACGGGGCAAAAGCAAAAAGTGACGTCTCTCCCGCCCAACTCATCCACGATAACCGCAGCCATAAGATCATCTTCTACAGTTTTCTTTTCAATGGCAAAACCTAACCTAATTCTACTTCCTTGTGATGTAACTGTAGTATTATATGAGCGATTGATTGTCTTCGCCCACGAGACAAGCGAGAATCCCGTCGGCGCTTCCGATCCAGGGAATATGATTGCGATGTCACCAGTGACATGGCGTGGATCGTCTGTATACCGCAATCACAACAGAAAAGTTACCCATACTTCAACGATGTCACCCTGGTGTTCCGCGTTGGTGGTGTCATGACAAAACGCGGGTAGGACGGCTGTAGAAATTGTTGCGACCATTTAGCATAGATACACAATAGCAAAAAAAATTAGGAACGAAGGCAGGTGAACCGCCTAAAGTTAACAGAAAATGTTTTCTGGGTCTACTTGTCTCATAACGTCGGCTTCCCGGTATATATTCCTCACCTTAGACGGGTATGTAAGAGATTCCTTGTTTTAACTGGCTTGTTTGATGGTAAGAGCGTGGATATTCTAAATATATATGTATATATATATATATATTTTTTGGCTTATTAAAGTAACATTGCTACTATATTACACTGGTACCCGATCTGTCGACAAAAGAAAATTGGCAAACCTTTCCCAGCCGCTGACAAACGATGCGATATACAGCAGCTGTAAACGTCATTATTTGGTGGTACCGCTTGTTGGAGCGAAAGTTGCTGCCATTCTCTGGGGTATGCTTGTGAGGCAGTTTTTCACTGCCTGAACTATGAATGGATTCTGTTGCCACATGTTAGTAGTAATTTTTTTTGCGGAAATCTAAAAAAAGAATTCACAAACTGAACGTCGCTGAGGGACTCCAAGCGCTGTGACAAAACGTTCCATCGTGCATAAAAATATAGCAATCGTCACAGAGCTATATTCGTATCTAAAGCAAGACTTTGCTCTCGCTAATTTCAGCATATTTTTGGCCGCTACTCTAGTATCCCCTACTCGAAATCGGTCATCCCAGTGCCTTGGCCAAGAATCATCGACCACATCATAACTTTTAATGAATGTTCAATTTCCGGCACGAGATACTTTTGGAAAGCCGTTTGGGTACATGTCGTCTAAAGGCATGATTGACGTTTTTTTTTTTGCGAAGGTTTCAAAATGACATTCGACTGGGAAACTGACCTTTCCCCAGCTTTCAACAGTGCAGATTTTGACTTGCTCTGCCCAACGAGGGCAGGTTCGTTTCATTCGAACAGTTAACTGAGGTTCGTTGGCAGATCTATCGACCTCGAATCCAGTCTCCTTGAATCAGCGGCAGAGCAACATTTTCGACATAACGAATTGACGATGCTTTAAACTGCTCTGAAGGACACATTATTCGGGACGAACATATCTTTTTGGAGTTGGTCTTTTGCGATCCTGGTTATCTACTTCAGCCGACGACAGCGAAAGGTTTGCCTTCTAACACAACGTTCTCGTTGTGCATGTTGAAAAACATACGATAGGTCAGCAGCTTCGCGTTGCGTATATTTGTTTTGGTGAAGCTATTGACTAATCAGTTTTTTCTGCTCCTCAGTGACGGCCGTCCCTCTTCCTATTTCGACATTTTACGTTTGACGAGACGCAAAATGGCCAGAAAAAAAAAATTCGGGCTCATTGCTGCCGTTTAGTTGTTCGGTGCCGACAATAGCAGAGTCAATAGCCGGAACTGTGAGTGCTGAATTCGCTGAATTCCAATTACGCCTGTATAGATAAAATACGGTAATATCAGTTCTACGTATCGCATCGTTTGTTCGTAGCTGAAAATTGTGTCCGCTACCATTTTTAGCGACATATGGGGACCCAGCGTGAAAGAAGCTTCAAAAAGCCGAAAATCGTTTGAAGATTTCTCGTTTTAGTAGCTTTAAACAATCGGCCTTGAAAGCTGAAACTGTTTGTTCGATTGAGAACCGAAAGAGTAAGTACGAAGAGTATAACAAACACTAACCAGGGGAAAGTAATAACAGATACATAGCTCGATATATAACTAGACGAATCATAAGCTTGGAGCGGGTTCCAATGGGTAAGTAGCATTGATTATTATTTTCGGTTTGCCTCGAAGCGCAAACATGACTACAGCAGTTAGGGGCTAAATATTCTGTAGATTTTTTTGCTTGTTTTGTAGACATGCACAACTTTGTGAGCATTTGTAGCCACAAAATTGACAGCGTGATGGGGCTAAAGGAAAAAAAAAACACTTATGTCTGTGTGCATAAAAATTTAATACATATTCGATAAAAATAAAATCTCCCTAACGAGTGGCCGGTGGTACGTGAATACCTGTGACATATGTAGGCGCACAGTAGTCTGTGGTACAACGATATGGTATGTCATAGAGCTCAAGATGATCGTGTCTAAATTTAAACTCATCGCAAAAAACCTATTGAGAAAAAAAGAAGTAGCTCGAAAATCATTCGATAGTCGATCAGTTTCCGTTTTTTCCATTAGGTGACGTCAGTCCTACAACAACGTCAGATAAGGGAACGGTCCGACGGATCGTCAGCGTACCGATACGCGACCATACCGATAGATAGGGAATTTACGGTTATTCAATCCCTTAGACATACGCTGATCGTGGCAAGACCATATCACATGAGGAGTAATATAATTTCATCTAATAGAAATGATGGCAATTATGTATACAAAGCGTTTTTTTTTTTTTTCGGAAAGAACGACTTATGCTTTCATACTCGACACTATTTATTTAAAGTTGGATGATTTAAGGAGATTTATAATATCGTATTTAATTCTAGCCGCAACCGGAATTATGACTAGCCTCGAATTAAAGGGCTCGGTTATATTTATTGCTTTTGCATATGCTATTACATATATTTGCTTTAATTATGTCCTTGTTATTTTGTTATATAATTGGTTGTAAATTAATTTAATTGAACGACGCTAGCTGACGGTGGCTACCATATCACGGCTATTACGCACTGGGTATTGAATACTAACGCTGAAGTGCTTCTATTATATAGATACTTCTATCTAGCAGATAGCGAAAACATTTTCATGCAGGGTACATGCTCGGCGTGATATATACTTTATATAGGTGACCAACGGTACTGTCATAAAAGGGTAAATATATTTGTTCCCGATGTGGACGTCTCGCATCTGATGTACGTCTAATTATTATTATTATTATTATTATGTGTTCTAGAACAAGTGAACAATATACTGCAAAGTTACTGTTTTTACGCGCCTCTACGATCGACCATCTACCGTTATTCAGACGAAACATCGATCAAAACATGTATAGTCCATACCACGAAATTGTTAGGAAAAAACGCGCCATTTTTTAAAACTGTGTCGTTCTGTTATCACCGATTCCGTAATCAAATGCAACATCTGACTATTGCAGTGATTGATATTTGCTTCAATTGCATACATTTGCTGACGAGGTTTGAGAGTATTCACCCCCTGGATACATATGTACATATGTGTATATATATGAGGAACTGGGACAGTTCAGATTGATATACTGCAACTGTCGTTTTCGAACTTAGATAAACGACCGTTACGCTGTATCATACTAGCTAAGAACCCTATCATAAGGTCAGACCGAGCTGATAAGCGCAAGTGTGTTTTTCTCCACTCGGTAGTAAAAATGATTTTTCCACTTATTATCGTAGTAAATATTTCTTTAATTACTGCCCGTTACCGTATTGTGGCTTGGGTGTAGAGTCAATGTCCTTTGACCTGCACGTCTTTCCAGTTTTCAATAATGTGTAGCTTCTAATTCTACTGCTTCATAGTTTTGGAAAATATGAAATTTATGTAAAACGTATCGTTAAATTGAGATGCTCTAGGTGGAGTGAGTTAGACGCCGTGTTTGAACATCCAGGGAAAATGTTTTAACCGTTTCATGTTGTTGTACGACACGATGATCTGAGCATATCGCGGTCATATCATTTTGTGTGAAACTAGATGCTTAAAACGACAAGACGTCCTTTTGTCGCAGGCTGGACTGTGGCCCTGTATTATCGCCGTTATAATCTACAACACGAGTGCCGCTAAGCTGATACCTAAAATCTACCGTTAGCACTTTGTAGTGTTTCAGCATCTCCGTTTACCATTTGTCACCGTGTACCAATTTGTCATTAATCGCTTTGTAAAACAGCAAGCCAACGACAAAACGTATCCGATGCACGATATCCACTCTTTTACCAACCAACCAACCAACCAACGTCGTTTAACGGTCAATAAAGACTGGAGAAAAAGATGGCAGGGAATTTTTTTTGCCTTTGATTTGTAGCTAAGGTACATAATGGATAACAGTTTATTTCAATTCATCCTATGTGGCACATTTTTCCAAAACACAATTTAGACACTCTTTCGTTTTCAATGCAAGCTTTTTCAAGCAAATGTATGTATTCAAAACAGGACAGTCACATGGTAACCAAATAACTATCTATAATACCATACACTACATGTTTGTGGGTCCTTAAATAAGGAGCGTCTAATCTTAGCCTACCTTTTTCTCATATGAACATACATCTCGACTCACTACTTTCCCACTGAGTCGCCAAACGAGCATTACCTATTTTGTTCCCCTGGAAGCGGGCCTATGCAAAATCATTCGCTGCTTGTTATTTGTCTACCCGATTATCTAGCTAGTTTTCATCTCATAGAAGTACTAGAGCTGACGCTGGTTTCTTTCAATCGTCAACGAAACACTTGAAATGCACCGCAATTAATCGGATATCTATGAAGATACTGTACAGTCATCGAAGACTATATATAGGGACTAGATCCTCAAAGATGGCACAGATAGAGCAATTGGCCATAGTGATTGTCTGTTTACGCCATTTTGGCTCGACAGACGGGTGGCCCGTCGACGGTGTGTATCCCCTAAAATCTAATACGATTGATTTCCGTTTGTCCACGAGAGCAGCGAGCGTTCGATCCGAAGAATACAGGTAACTGTTTTAATGATTTCGCTGTAATCTTTTTTCTTAGCACAAAAAAAATTGCCAACAAAAATGTATTTAGTGCCTTCGGGTCTACTCTAAATGCATTTCAAAGGTCCTAAGAGAAATTTCTCAAGTCGTCTTATTCGTCGCCCATCGAAAAGCAAAACTCTACGAGATTTGACTCGCGCTGCTGGAAATTAGACCGGCTGTGGTCCAACAAGCTAGGGTTCCTTAAACATCGTTAACAAATCATTTGAACTTTGCCTGCAGTGAATAAAATATATGATTGTCGTCCATATTACTTGAAAATGGGAAGTGACCCTCCGAAGCACGTTTTATGTTAAAAAAAATGCTGCATCTTTTAAGGTCATATTGGACAATGTGCTATGGACACGTTGACTCTAGGGATAAGGTTTATCTAGTTTGCATGTCGACCGCGAAGGATAACGATCGCACAATAAAATATTTCTGGGAACCCCAAGGGAAGTAAAGCTTAAGAATGATGCCCGCTAAGTGTGAACGTGTCACAGTGTTTTAGTAGCGCGTTGGAAATGGTACCATGCTTTACTGTTCATTGAAACCGAATGCATGGTTATTCAACGATGAGTAAATCCGTATCGACAATACTACAATAGCAAGTCTAGCTATTTTATTCAGGAAATTTCCCATTTTCGTGAGACAATGACAGCGTATGGACACAGCTCGGCCGATATATATGTTGCACGCCTATCGAAGCAAAAGGATACGACGACGTGCGCCACGTTTTGCGATCTCATCGTCTTACGGCTGTGCACAGAAGAACTATTGAACTTAAACAGGTGAGTAGAAATCCATTTGTTTTTTCGGGTGCGTCAGGAAATCGAAACCTGTAGTTTTTCCCTACGTTTTATGAGAATTATACCTGAAACTGGCTTTCATCTTCTTACTGCTGTTACAGCTAACCGACTCGCAGCGTAGGCAATCGAGCTACACTGGTCGGTGCTGCTATGTATTTTTTTAAGCATTTGACTGAAGTCGCTATTAAGCTAGATGCCGAACCCTTTTCGGCCCGTTCCGTATTAACTACGGAATGAATAAACAGGAAGGAATCACAATAACATGCAGCGAGTGCACTAACAGTAATGATGCCCGGCAGATATAAGAGACATATTGAAACAGGTCAGAGAAGGCGCGAAAAGTAAGCGCTATATGTTTGTCTGCCCGACATTTCCGGCTGCGATCGAAGAGGAAGAGGACCAACAAAAAAAAAGTCTAAGCATAGAATAACCAATTGTGAGTTGGCATCCAACGAGACGACAATCGAACAGGAGGAACGTTTAACCAGGATCTCGTTGTAACCATTACCCTACTACAATCGTCTTGATCCACGGGAATGGTAAACATTTACATGGTTGAGCTATAAGTTGGCAGGCTTCCGAACGATTCAGCAGGACCAGCTACTGCCGATTAAAGCTAAAGGGTGATTTTTTTTTATTCTATATTGTTGTAGATGGGGTTCTAGCGAGTCTAAAGTGAGCTTGTGGCAAAAAAACCATCAGCATCTTGGCCGACGTCTTGTTGCTATCCTGTTACAGTACAGGTGAATCAAACCTTCGTTTCGAAGGTGCAATTATCAGCAATTTTTCTTTCCCCGACATAGCTTGTATAAATGGCAATGTTTTCATTGGCTAGCAAGATCTCCATTTATAGATCAGCGGAGAATATAACTAGACTCGAAATTGAACTAAGGTAAGACCATACTTTATCTTCTAGTATTTACCACTAGCATTGGATTTGCTTTCGTTAAAAAAAATAAAACATTATTATAGGGCAATGCAGTGCATAGAGTCAAGATAATTAAGTTTGTATGTGGAAGCATCAGATCTGCAGCGATTTAATGTATATTGATTGTGTCCGTGCGACTGTTCATATCAATATGGTCCACCCTTATGTACCTGAAATAGCAGCGTGTCGTATCCCTAAATTTCTTGCTGTACAGTGTGTATGCGCAAATGAAGAAATTTCTTCATCGTATCATTTATCAGGATTACGCCCCCTTACCCTCCTAATATGAACTGTCCGTAGTAGACAACTGCAGTCTTCTAAGCGTAATTAGCGGTCAGATACAATCTGGTATCGTTATGGTGGCGCGTACATACGTTGACAATTCATCGTCGTTATCAACCGCTATGCTGGGGAAATTCGACGTATATAGGCAATATATTTGGATGGTCTGTGTTTTCAGGATCGTAAATGGCTATTCTGAGTCTACAAATTAAGATCCAATAATCCGAGACACGCTGTTTTCCGGTAGCAACTAGAACCTGGATGGTAAGCGACGAGTTCAGCATCAGTCGTTTTTAATTCTGTTAGTTGATCGAACGGAATTTAGAGACAGTCAAAGAGCAAACGAGATCTGGAATGAGCGATTTCTTCTTCTATACAATACAAGTCTATCTGTCCAGTCGATGAAGACGTTTGGTAACAACGAAATACGCCAGAGTCAGTAATAATGATGTTTCGGTAACAGACGGGTGAAATATAATTTCTCACAAAGTAATTTTACAGCTGATGGTTACGATATCTAAAATACGTAGTAGATATATCTGTCTATATTTAAAAAGCATAACGCTATTAATTGTCAGTGAAAAGAGACACGCAAAGAAAATATGGCATCCATTGAAAATACAATAATTCTATTTAGGCTGCTATTCTTTTTTCTTTCATAGCAGAATTTTATGCAAAAAAAAAAACTCGCATGAGTGTCAACAGCGTCGAAGAATCAGGTACATGTCGATATCAAAGCCTTATAAAACTGTTTCATAAAAGTAGATATAATACATGTGTTACGTGCAGATTAATAGGGGTTACGATGTATTGTCTGTGGACTGGCCAAATTTGAAACAGAAAACGATACCGGAGCCATGGCCCACTCTGCGATCGTAGCGTTCTCGGTACGGTGGGCATATGAATGGCTATTCTAAAGCCTTGTGTTGTACCATAGCCAGTTCAACCATGTTTAGCATATATAAGCAAATATACTATGTTATATACAATTCCAGTTACAATGATCATGAGCTATGTATCCAATGGATTAAACAGACAGCCCCTATGTATCAGATGTATACAGGCAGAACACTTAAATAGATATTTTCAGAAGTTTTAGAGGTCCTTGTTGCTACAGACGATGGGAAGGAAACGGACTCAATGCTAAACAGAATGTCGTTTTTAATGTGTAATAATCGTGTAATTTTTTAATTGCTGGTTATTGAATATGAGTAACAATAGGAAATTTAGATTTATGGCGTACAGCTGTTATATACGGTCTTAAATTAGCACCCATTGTGGAACTGACATAGGTAACTGCAGCAGTTCAAGGGTTGATGGCTGGCAAGAATCAATCACCTTATAAGACTGAAAAGTACTGGTTTCTCAACAATCAGTGAAAAGAAAACTTTCTGAAGCCCTTTTTACCTAAAAATACTTTGGAGCGGATTAGTTCTGTTAGTTACGACATTTGTCAAGAGGTAACTTCATCGTATGTTGTCCACTGACAATAACACGAGTTCAGTTTCAAGCTGAATCTTCGAGCAAGTGTTGATTCAGGGGAAGCAGACGCTTTCTTTAGGTATATGCGATATATATGCGATATATACAAAATCAGGATAATGATGCCTATTGTCCGTTTTTTGCCAAAATAAACAAAACTAATGCGAGCAATTTGATGGAAATGAAAATTGCTACAGAGTCACTCTGTCTGAAAAATGGTGTGTACGTAATAACCAAAAACACTATACAGTTGGCCCTCCACTAAAAACTAAAAAGCTTCTGAACGTCTTTGCTCACTCGATTTTCCCTTTTGGGTTTTTACACACCTATACATATAGTCCTATAGGTATGGCTGGTTGTAGTCAGCTTAAAGTGAGAAAGAGACTTAAACGTAACACCAATCTATGCTGCGTTGACTTCACTTGTTTGGGCTAGAATCCTCTTCAATAAGACTAGAAACACCTAAGCGCTATTACGAAGAAACTGTTACAAGCGCCTCAGGTACCGTTGTTTCTATGAGTAACACCTAACCACCGAATCCGACGATTCATAGTGTTCAATAGGAGGTGGATTTTTCAACGCAATGCCTACAAATGGGTCACACCGCCAAACTAACTGATACACAGGGATTTTTAATATATTATTCCAAACAGGTTTTATTTGTTGAGCAAGGGACGCCTTTATATGGAAGCACACAGAACCTCTACGTTAACACCATTTACGTACAGACAATGTGAAGCATGAATATGCCATAGATCGTGAATACAATAACCTTGCTAAGCACGATGTGAGCCCGTTTTCTGTATGAGCATAATAATTCCGCGGTTGAAACCGCTGCCTTCGGTGATGAATATTATTTCAACACATTTGTTATTGTCTACGATTAGTAAGCGTGGGTTATGGGATAACTGTGTGTGGCCGCCTGTGCGTGCCAACACGTCAACAATGCATCGGATTTGGCCTACCGCGTGTTTCCCATACGTGCTTCCGCGACGGCCTGACAGGCTGCCGCTTCCCGCATTTAGCATATGTTTGTTTTTGTCGTCCCCTAAATTGCTGTAAGACGAGCGTTGAACGATCCGACAGATGGTTCGTCATACTCTACTCGGTAGCTTTTACAGGACGCACAAAAAAGTTCGATTTAAGCTTGAAGGGGCGCATTGCGATATGAGCCCCTTCAAGCTTAAATCCAGCCTTAAATCGGAGAAAAACTGAGTGTTTAAGGGAATAGTCGTACGGAATTCAAAGCTGTGTTTGCATGGTGCCCAACACTTCACTCACTCCCATGTGATAGCAGTCATATCAGTTGCTTAACAATTGTTCGCGTCTTTGTCAGCCAGTAATATTAAATTATCGTAATCCTGATGCTTCTACACCTAACGATACAGACAGAAAAAGATCGCAATAGTAGGTCCGCAGCTGATGGTCTGATCATGTCATCGATATCGGATCGTACCAATCATAAATTCTATTTTTCATACGAGAAAGCTATGGTCACGCAAATAGCTAGCTTAATGGAAGTGAAATAGCTAAATATCGACTACTTGTTATCAGCTCTGTCTCCTACTTATATATATATAGAAAAAATTCTACGTAAAGTCCTCCGAGATGTTGACGAGGCCGACATGGGCTAAAGATACGCTAAAACACTGCTTTTGGCGTAGAAAGGCAAAGCTAATCACAGAGCGGTTTCTAATAATAACTGTGACATTAAATTTCGTATTACATGGTCGCTATTATGTAGTCATTGCAGATCACTTAACTGCCTTTTGATGCGACTGCGGCGGAGCTGCCACAATGGTACGGCCACAGTTCATCGGCAACAATATATAGAGAATAAGAAATTACTCCATAACATTAATATTCAAAAAAAAGTGACGACACACAAGGTATGCATGGTTCATACTTTTGGCTTTGTGTCATGGCCGGAACGCGGTCACACAGAGGTTCCGCCGGACTTCAGCGAAGTCGGCCTTCGAGGACTTCTTTTCGAGCGGGACACTTCGTGCAAAGCATGCAGGTACCCATGTATAACCATCGGCCGCTCTGTCTGCCACTCTTGACTAATAGCAGGAAAATGGATTACCACTGTGACAAAAGGAAGAATCTAGATGCCCGTCCAGTATTCTACTTTATGTGAACCATCCCAATGTAAACTGCCCATTTATCACAGTCGGTTGCCTCGGTTGACGCCGATAGTTGATACAGTCGTTGTAACTCTCGTACCCTTGGGGTGGGCACCGCCAGTCGGACTGTGCGGGGTAGTACAACACAACTTTTCGGTTTACATTGTTTAAGTGAACAAACGAAACAGGACTGATGACCGTCGCTTTGTCCTTATTTAGATCACTACAGGCTATGGCCTGTAGTGATCTAAATACATGTGCTACATGGTCTTTGTGGTATCGTGGTAGTGGTTAATGTGAAAATCCGAAATCATCTCGCTACTGGTCTTCGTGCTTCATTACTTATGTATACGAAGGGGCATTTATTTATCACGCACTTCAACAGAAAGATGGATGAAACGCATTGGATATGAACGAGAAAGTCGCTTGATAAGCCCGCCCAACCATATAGGCATGCGCACATCTATACATACGACAAAGCATCTTTGCTTATCGTGTATACAATGTTGCCCAACGAATAATTCTATCGCAATGTTTGTTAACGAGTCCAGTCGTCAGTGATGTTTATCCCCCCTCCCCGAACACACACAAACACACACACATACACACGCATCAACAAGACTAGGCTTGTCACATTGTCATATAGAATATATGCAGATACCTATATATCGACGCAGATATAAACGAACGCATTTAAGAAGACAGAGTGCGTTCAACAAAACTTACGCCTAGCATAATGCTGATTTCACTGCACTCTTGGTATAGCCATATATATCAATTGCTTCGAACATTGCCTGATGTTACCAAAGTAATGACAGAATAAAAGAAATAAATATGGTTACTAACACATCGTTAAAGATGCAGACAAGATCTAATAAATTTGAACATGCTGCCATTAATTATAATAACAGCTACCATATTCTGTTCCAGGACCTTGCAAATTTATCAAATCCTATACTTAATGTATGTGTACAAGAGGTCATTTGTATTGATTTAACATATGAAATTAATATTTAAATTCGGTTTTATGTAGATGTGCTTTCTCAGAGACTGTTCAGCAAAGATACCCTGCATGGTACCTGAGGCATATTTCGCCACGTCTTGTGCAGACGCGACAAGCGTCTGACAAACAAAATTCAGTATACTATATCGGACGTGGTGAAATATGTATTGCAAAAACACGCAGCTGTCTCGGTTGACCCTGTTCGTCTGTATTCATGCTTCGTTGATCATCGCCCTGCGTTGTAAGAATCAGAATCAATCTCCGCCATTTTACTTTCCCAGATATTGATAATCTACAAATAAGCAGAACTAAGGAAAAGTTTGAATCTGTATCCTAGACTCTCCACACATTCTGTCGCTTAAAAGGTACACGTATATTTTCAACGATGAATGGTGCAGTCCCGTGACGCCTTTCAGAAACGCAACTATAATTCAGCCATTCGATCATTTTATCGCGTTGCATCGACGAGAGGTATTTCCATACTAACTGGACTCTGTAGAGAACTATCGTCGCCACCTTAATTACAAGAAGAGCCAGCGCTGTTTGAAAAGGAAGTTTAAAGCAAGTTCGTACGTCCACACTGTCCACTATGGCTCCTCGTACTTTTCAAGATGTGTTCTCCAATGGCTCGGCCGCTTTTGAATAAAACCAAATCCAGGTACTCGAAACTCGTTATATACCTAAAGCTATTCTCACTGTAGGGAGCGTATCGGTAGTAGCGAGCCGGCCTTCGCGGCTAAGCTTTATGGCCTCTGTTTTGTTCATATTGATCTCCATCCACGTGTAATGTCAGCTTTTTGAATAGGAAACTAAGATCCTTCAAAGAGGACAAAATCGTCGGCACAGAACAGCGGTTTATGTGTTTCGCTGCATCCTGGACATGGGAAGACAAATCAGGAAAGCAGTGGAATAAGGTTATTATTTTATGCAACGCCAGCTATTGGGCGGACGTATCGAGCTGGATCATCTATGCTAACCGAATCTTCTTGTAGAAGCACCCTGGTTAGATGCAGCGTATTCTAAGGGACCCCCACTATGCAAACTTTATTAAAATTTTGCCTCAGGGCGTCATAAGGAAGGGGGATTTAAAATTCAGGAGTACGTCGAAAAGCACTTATTTTGGTTAACGACAGACACACTGTAGCTCCCGACGTAGGAGGCCGCATACCTTAAAGGTGGAGCTGTTTAGCCGAGATACGTAAACAATCTTCCAGAAGCCCCGTCAGATTCCGTATGATGAGGTGGGCAATACACTTGTAGCAGCAGCTTTCCTCGCGATTGCCCTGCGTAGAAATGGGTCTTGTGGATTGCTTTTTTCTAGAAGACGGCCTTTAGAAGGGCACCATTCCATTTCGTTGGCAAACGTCCATGTTCTAAGCAGGTGCTCAGTGGACTTGCTCTTTGAGCGTTCATTGCGGATTAGGATCAGTTCTGCCGCCTTGTTCGACTTGAGCTGCTTTAGGGGTCGCAATACCTCGAAAACGGAGAACTCCGCTTTTGCATTTAGCGCATTATAAATGTTTGTCCATCGTGTGCAAGAGCGCATTACTTCAGATCGTTGACTCCCAGCAGAAACCGAAATGTTTCTATGCCCGATTTCGAACTTAGCCGACTACGTGTCCCTAAATTTCGTTGCGCTATGATGGCGACTGAACAAACGGTACCCAGCAAGACGCACACCGTACACTTACGAAGCTCGTCATGTAGCTAATGGACACATAATCGTTCCGTTCAACTAACCGCAAATTCATCAATTTATGCCACATCAATATCAGTACTGCCTTAACTTAAAACCTTAACGGAACCTGTACAAAACGCTAAGGGAAGTTTGTGCAATTGCCGATTCACTCCACTCAATGAATGAACAACAGCTCGGGTGCCCATAGGATTCATAGGAAAAATACTTGGTATTTACTCCACGTGGCGGCAAGACAAATGAGCACAGGTAAAACGGGCTGTATGATGGGTTGACAGCGTTTTCAAACGAAAGATTGTTACTGACCAGAAATTATTGGAATATATCATTTACGCTTTCGTCGACACCTCGCTGACCGCGCGCCGCGAATCCAGTGTGCTCTCCAAGTAAATAAACGAATTCCTAATGGCATTATTGGATATAGGCTGACCGATATAAGCTGGATATAGACGAGACACTGAGTGGATGGATGTCAAATTCGTATCCTCGGTTGGAAAGGAAAATCTTCGACGACCAGTGTTTTCTTTCTGCGATGAAGTATGGAATTGTTGGCTCGCTTAACTGAACACTGCTCGTATAGTAAACGATTGATACACTCGTAGTAGCGACTAAATATAGGGTTAGCTTGAAATAGCTGAAAATGCAACGAAGGTAACCTCTTTCTCAATAGAAATCCGTGTATTCCTGATACAACGTTATTACGTACAGCTCTGAACGCACTGGATCGCATTGGAAGTATAAAGCAAGCCGCCGGAAAATTTTGTTCCTAAACTCACTTGTGCGTGAGAGCGGCAAGAGCCGTTTTAACACCGTTGGCATAGTAGTGAATATTGTGGTTCACCAACGGCCAGACATACCTGTACGTTTGAAAAGGCATGTTTTAACAGTTTCGACTTTATCTAGCCAGTTATAAAAAAAAAAAAAAAAAAAAAAAAAAAACATCATAATTACGTTAAACGTCAGTATCGACATCAATCGGATTGCGCTCCTTGTGTATACGTGTTGACAAAGAAGCTGCCATAACAACGCTGCCCCAAAATGCAAAAAAGTCTACCATTGGGGACTAGACATTTCACACGTCCTTCAACAGACAACTAGATAAAAGACCTGACATTTATATATATATATATATATATATAAATAAGAGAAACAATATAGGTATATTGTACGAAGTAATTTTCTTGTAAGTTTGTTTTTCCTCGGTCTCACGGTGTGGCCTAACTAGAACCGGCTGAACTAATTTTGTGAGCAACGGTTAGTGGAGACGAGCCGTAAACCGACGGCGATAGATTAGACGCGGTAATATAACACAGATCGAGATGTAGTTGTCAATGTGGTCGCCTCAAAGTTCTGAGAACAAATGCACGTAAAAAGATCCAGAATAAGAAATATATAAGTCGTCCTGAATATAAAGTGTCTACGATGTCCTCAACGGAAGTTGACGTCTGACCGTGCGCCAGTAACTCCCAGTGCATCCAAATAACGTACCATACGGATGTACTATTCCGGTAACGCAGAAAATGCTTTCCGTTTACCCCCTTCTATACTTTGTTCTCCATTTATTACTAAGGAAATTTTATTATACAATATAGACTATGCGGATTCTCATAGAATTTCGTAAGTGCTTCTACATGTATTCGTTAGTAGCCATATTGTGTTATGGCAAAAAATAACTATACGAACTAGAGGTCCGTTACTATAGACAGTGTCGTTATTTAGTAGGATAAAAAGTAATGAATATCACAGATCTGTGAACAATATGACCAACCGCTATAGATAGTTCTTCTCTGTTTTATGGCTGATTGCCAACACTGAAATAACCCGGTACATGTACAGTTTAATGTCAGTATGGTCAACTTGGACCAGCTAAAGGAAAACACATAATGGAACCTTAAAACGCTCCTGCCTAACGCGAATCTGACGTGTCATTAAAGGATACTCAATTGGAAAAAATCATCATATTTCTTCTGTGGATATTCTATATAGCCTGCGTGAATAAGTAGTTTATCTCCATCTAGGAAATAGACAGATTACGATCATGGATATTAGTATGTCTTATTTTACAAACAGGTTTGTCAAATATTGCCATAGTCTTTTCTGCGCTTCTATACAGGGGCGTAATACTAAAGATATGCACGTATTACCTGTAGAGCAATCAGCGGCCCCGTCAGGACCTTTGGGCAGAAAACGAAGTATACTTTGCCAATACAGTTTCACTACTTGAACCGATAAGGCGTCTTCTAAAGTCCGTCTATCATCAGTGCCAAGTTTCTTACGGATCTTTAACAACCAGGTGTTTTTTCTCGGTACAGACTGTTGTCGTCCTGTTGTGGACACAGACCGAACCGTCCACACAAAACAGACCGTTCTTCTGATCGATCACTCCGGTCGATCATAGTTCGATTGGGGTTCGACTCAGTAAAACATCTCAATGATTCCACCATTGCTAGTTAGCCGAACTAGATGCTGCCTAGGCTATAAACATTTGCATGCAATGAATTGTGGAAATTTCTATTTACTTGGTAACATGTATGCACACGTGTTCAAGGCGACAGGTACGCAGAAGGCCTAGGTTATTATTCATGGCCTCAAAAATGGCTAAAACTTCGGCAGATTTTTGCGACAGTTAATTTGGGAAAGCTAGGGTTGACTTGTTGATGTAAAGCGTTGCAGTGATCTGCTAAAATTTTTTGTATGAGAATGAAGCTTTTTCAAAAATGGGCACCTGAGGGATTTTTTTTTTTCGCTCTAGATAAGTTTTTTTCTCTTTTTGATTTAGGTAAATTTTCGGCTTGATCGTTTGCCAGCCGGCAAGTATGTCCTGGCCAGCTACTGAACGCTTAAAGGGGAAATTCATTTAGAAACATTTAGTTTGGGCTGGTCGTTTCGAAACGAACGTAATATGAATAGGGCGAGATAAGTAATACAAACGGTTTAAAACGTCTAGTTCGGTATTGGGCCTGGATACGCAGAAAAATTCTCGAACCTAAGGCTTTTCCGTATAGATTTCACAACGAAAGCAACTTTTTAATGTAAAACCTTTAAATATCAGCTTCCACGTTTTCACTTTGTTAGATGCACGCTATATGCAGTTCGATCGTTCGTAGAAAACCTGCAAACTCTCATTTAATAAGAAAATCATGCCGTTACTGGCAGTTCTTCTGTTCCATACGAACGAAGTGCAGATGCTTATTGTTGTAGCTTTTCGTTACTAATTTAGTCAATGCAGGCTTACCGATATTCTATTTTTCATTCTCTACGGGCAGTTTTCCAACCTAAAGTTACAAGTGAGAAGTAAAATTAAATCTGGATCCCCAAGACATGCAGGAGTGTGGCGTAACAGAAAGCGGTCGGCATTTTATTTTCTGTGAACCGTCCTAGCACCGGACCTTTGCTGGTCAGAGAATATGGTCCATTGATCGGCCGCGATTTAAATGCTCGCCGGCGTAGACTTCGCTGTTGTCAGTGAGTTGTGAGCGTCATTCGTTGACAAGACGCGCGTTATCACTTGCCTACGCCAAAGATGCCTGGATCTTCCATGTCGGTAGCAGGTACTGCATCTGCTACTGCTTTGCTACACGAGTATAATACGTGAAGTTGAGGAGGGGGACGTGTTGATGTCCCCGGGGTTGAAACCAGCATTTCATGTGCGTCGATCAGCTGATGGCAGTGATGGTCGTAGCTAAAACCAACGTCAGACCACGGCAAGGTCGTGGACACGGCCTACAGCTTTGTTGCCTACTTTGCCATGTGCATGTGTGGTAGCGTCTCCGGGACTCGATCCCTAACTAGTCGCCCGTCGGGTGCGCTCTGGACATGTTGTCGTGTCAACTTAATCGGAATGAACCTTTGAAGATAATGGCTTGGTCGTCTTAAACTTTTGTCACCCCCGAACCTTTAGTTGAAAATCAGAAAATCAATGCGTAATGCAAGTCGTGTCCAGCTAAAACAGAAGGTACCAGATATGCGCGTGGTGGCAAATTAGCCTTCTAACCGTCCTTTGTAGCACACTGAGGTTAATCGCCCGAATGCGCTTTTGATGAGGTGCGGACGATAGTCGCATTGTCACATCTCAGCAATGGAGCTGTCACAGCATCTTCCGATGCTGTTGAATCGCACCTTCCCTTTCAACTGCTTCCATTCGTTGGGAGTCATCGCGAGGTAATGAGGCGCACGAGCTTCAGCTACAATAACCACGATAGAAAGTGAGAGGCATGAGGATATTCAGAAAAATATCAAAACCACAAGTGGTCAAATCAGCAAAAAGCGCCAAACAATATCTGTTCCCTACGCCAGCAACAAACGCAACAACACCAACGATAGAGCTGCCGCGGCTAGAGACGGATAGACAAAAATTAAATTCTATCCCCTTCCATCCCAGCATATCTCTTGATAGTGTCGAGGTAAAGATGCGCCGGCTCGATTAGTGCCCCTCCAATCCCCCCTTCCTTTTCGTCCCCCGACAGGTTGGCCGTCACCGGATCTCGAAGAAGCCCCAGTTGTTTTCCGTGTGACACGTGGGAATTTGTTCGTCACGAAGTCGAAGGTTGCCCTACCCCAATCATTGTTTATATCTGTGCGCACCAGCACGATCGTCGTTTTTCACCAAAGACAGAAACGGGCCGATCTATTACAAACAAAAAGCATCGACCGAGACGGCCCACAAAACAGGAGACAGATGAACAGACAGACAAACAAAAGACAAAGCTTCAATTTGTTATTTGTTAGAAGGGAGCTTTGCCAACGTGGCTACTGCCTTACAATGGCATCTATAGAAGTACGAACAAGGAGAGCTGGTTCGTCAGACAGACGATCACAATGACGACTCTCGTTTGATGGTGAGCTCATGGGTGTGTGTGCATTTGTCTTTGGACAAACACGACACCGAATTTGATACACATGCATCAGGTGCGATTCTTTTTTTTTGTATGTTTGTAGGGTAGTAGCTTGTACGTGGCGTTTTCCATGTAGCTCGGAAAGCCTATAAGGAAGAAGCGATTTATGACGCTTGTTTCTATATGAATGTGCAGTTGAGTGTACCTTTGATGACCAATTTTGTGTGTCTCACAATGAGGTGAGCTACACGTTGATATACCTGTATACTTTTTATTGCCCTATAAGACTTATTTCACAAATAAATAATTCACATTACTTAGTTTTTTTATTAAATAGTCATCTTTGTGTATTTACCCTCTTTAAAAGTTGTGCAAAGGCAATAAGGTGGATTGATCACAAATAGGAGAAGTTTTGAGAGAAATTTTGAGAAAATCTGGAGGAAATCCGGCTATTAGGATTCGGCCAGTCACTTTTTAGCTCTTGGTTACGGTAGAACCCTGGAAACTCCCCTAAAAAATTTTGTTTAACTCACATCGATATTCTGCACATGGCAAAAACACATTTACATAAAAAGCTACAACACTGAAATGTTTTCATTATATTACCGAAGGTTGTTTTTCTGTCGAAAAGATACAGCTCGCAATTTGTGTCTTCATTAAATTAACTTAAAAAAAAAATACTGACAATGTAATTTTTCATAAATGTCTCCTACCTATCTATTTCTACCCATCTCTATAAAATTGTTTATAGTATTTTTTGTGTTATTATTTTTGCATACAAAGGTGAACCCTGTTCGTAATAGGATAAAAATACTAGCTCTTGAGTACTAGCCATCCGAAGGTCAAGTTTTTTTTTTCTTTACTGACTTTGTTTAAACATCTGATAAGAATAGATCTAGATATGATGAATCATTTGTTAATAGGCCATAGAAAAGGTCAGAGAACAAAACTCTTAGTGCAGAGCGATGTAGCAAAGTAACATAATGATTATTAATATTCTTATATAATATGTCTTTTTTTTTGGTCCTGAACGGTCCAACAATAGTTTTTTTTTGCTAGAAGCCAATAGATAGCCGCAACAACAACCGCAGATCCCTTTTTTTTTAACTCGTTCGATCTGTTAAAGACAATTGTCATTAGCGTATCCTCTGGATTATAACTCGGTAGGTACCAAGTCAAAATTTTTTAGATAATCTTAAACATAACAATAATATACAGTGTGGAAGTACACCTGCTAAGTTCACGAGCCAATATCTCAATGTATTACACAATCCGTCACACAACTGTCCTAATTCTACTATTATTTAATGAGCAAAAGAATTTAAATAACGAAGCCAATACTTAGTAATAGAGTAAGTAGAGAATACTATTAAAAATATCAACTTAAGGCCGACTGTTCGCATTTTTAAAGGCGGATGGCTTATAGCAATAATGGGCCATGGCAGGAAGTGAGCTGATCTACCTGAGCCGTTTAGCACGAACGTACGTAGTGCTCCGGATTAAGGATTTATTTAGTATTATTAGGAAAATATTCAGACGTTATAGAGCCCTGCCTCGAGAGAATCAGCTCAACACGAGATGGAGCGTTCATAGTTATCATCTTTTACTAGAGCTATCTACTGATTAGGGACATTTTTTTCAGGGAGGACTAGTAAGCGAGGGCAGTAATAACGTAAAATTACATCGTATGAGCCAGAAGTTAAAGTCGTGCACGGCTTATGTAGGTAGATAACAAAGTGTAAAATTCAAGTAAAAGGAGAACTATGATAGGTTACGAAATCAAACGACGGCATTATTTTTCGACGCTTTTTTTAGAAGTTTACATATTTGAACGTTATAAGATCGCCATTAAATTTAACGTGTCGTTAAAACGCCACGTAAAAGTTGTGTTCAACTATAAAAACAATAACTCCTTATAATATAATAGCAATAAGCGGCCACGGTGCCGATAAGTTTAGTATTAACCAATACACGATCAAATGTCTTTCCTCAACAGCCTATTTCTATAATATATTTTTCTATTTCTATAATATATCAAGAATAAATAAATTCTTAGCGAACTCAATTCGGATAGGGCATAAATTCCTATTAATTTTTCGTAATGCAATATGTTTGCTTTACCAAAACTTCGTTAGCACCCTATACGCGGTGCGTTTGCGAATTTTTTGCTAAAGTTAAGCTCAAGTGTTGCGGAGCTATTAACTTTCTTTTTTTCCATCTAAATGTTTCCATCTAATGCGAAATTTAGCAAAATTTGCTTAAGCTACGCTATTGTTCTGGTCTAGCATTTTTCAGGGGAGTCGTTAAAATTAGCATAACTGAATATAATAAGCGACATAAAACACTAGATCGAGGGAAGCCCTTACCAACAAAAGTATTTGCGTCGCCGGGGGGCAAAACCTCGCCGGCACCGCTCGTTCAGGTTCTACAAAAACAAGTCGTATGACAAGCCTATCAAATCGTCATAGCCTTCTTAGTGTATTAATTTGAGTTTCGGAAAGAAAAGGTCCGACGTAAAAGTTACCGTGCATGATTTGTATATATTTAAGCTATTTAACAAAACCTACAAAACGGAATGAAAATAGCGAGTTAGTATATATGAGATGTTTGCATAGAGACATAATAATGACGCTCCATTTTTGCGAGATGCTCGAAGTGCTTCAGAATGATAGATTATTATCGTTTCAAAACGCTATCGGTGTTGTTTAACTAACGGGGCTCTCACTCAATTGGTGGAATCCACATTTCAACATAGACATATAAATTGTTTCCCGAATGTGTTTACGTCCGGTTTTGAGCCTAGAATACCATATTCATCCAAACTTAATAGGCAAACGCATTTCCATTGAACTACGGTGACTAGAAGCTTTCGTGTGTAGCATCGAGATCGCCAAACCTAATTGGATCATGCGCGGCCAGACCTTTGCTTCTTGATCCTATTTTTAGTAGCAGATAGTTTATATATATATATATTAGGTTAGACATCGCTAAAGTCTAATTGATACCTCACCGATGGTCATCGATTTAGCTGAGAACTATTAGACGTAAGAGAGTCGAAGTAGCTCCCGGCCTACGTTAATTAAATGTGCAAGTATCAGAAGCGGAACGCATTGTCGAACAAGTAAGCATCCTCGACGACGATACCTATATTTGATTGATAGGCTGCTAGCGGTAACTGAGACATGGTTGATCTCGGACCTTTTCTTCGATATCTGCAGTATCGCTTTTTCGATTTCTCTGAAATGACGCATAGCCTGCTTGCCATTAACTCTATATAGAAACCTTGGAGTCGTTTAGTTCACTAAGAGGAATAGACGCAACTTGATATAATGGTACCTGAAATAAAACAGGTTACTGAGTATAATCGTATGCCCTTTAGGCTATGCCATGTGGGCGCTGGCGTAAATTGTGCTGTACACACGGTACATAGCATAATACTTGTGGCAAAATTGGCAAACCCAGAAATTGAATGACGTATCGTCCTCCCTCTCTTTCGCTCCTTTCTATCAAAATAAACACCTACCTCTGACAAGATTCAACCTAATTATGATTTTGTATTCGCAGTCAGCCTATAGCTGAACTAATTGAACAGCTCAATTGTCCGCTCACGGCACATTTAGCATGCACAAATTCGTAGCTAGCCACTTAATAATGAGACCAATTGAAACTAACCACCTCAAGACAGAGTAATCCCTCGCAGCTTCTATATCTGCTGTCGTTTTAAGATGGCGCCGGAAGAAAGGTCTCTTCTATCGTTGAAAGTCGTCAAATCCGAAATTAACGTCGATCTCAGTGTCAACTGAATTTTTCACTGGTCCGTACTGACTGGTTAGAGATAGGTAAACGAAGTGCGATTCGAGCGATCTGCGCTGAATGCTTTGAAGTAGACGCAGGCGTATCCCTATATTTGATTGTGATGGTCATGATGGTCGCAGACAGGAGCGGAGTGGCGTGGAGTAACAACCGTAAGCCTATGTCTAAAAACCAGAAGGGTTCTATCAATCATCGAAACGAAGTTCCACGCGTCGAAAACCGCTTAAGACATATCAGTTGTCCTTTACCCGTCGTCTAATTAGTCGTGTGTTATTAATTATATTTTCCTTGTTTACTATTCGGAGCCCCAATATGACAACGCAGCCATTTCGGCGTGTTGCCGTATGACGGCCCTATCAGGCACAATTGACCTCCTTGGCAAGTATGCTTTTCATGTCAGGGCAGCAGTGCTGGCAAACCCGAAAAGACCGTTTGTATATTCTACAAACATGTTTTTACAATGTAATCACTATTGTACTTAACAACTAACGGCTGTAAGCTCTTTGCAATTGTCTCATGCTTCTCGTGTAACTCGTCACGAAATCATGAGGTTGACTGAGCGAGCTTTAATTCGCTGGCACAATTTGCAACCATATTATCGTAGTGAAAAAAAAATCAGCTGATTACATCTTGCATTTAGGGTATTTCGTGCCCTATTGTACTGTATGGCTGGTTATACAGCGTTATCGTATAAACACTACTATGGTTGCGGAAGGATTCCTTTTCTTGACAGATTTCAAGAAAACCAGGACTCTAAACCGAACATCAGGCTCCCAGTACATCTAAGGTTCATAGAGACGAGAGTAGTACTACCTTAACAGAAGTCGGTGGGAAAAAACTTCGTGACCAATAGATAACATCACGCCACATATTCCAAAATCACTCTAAATAACGAATGAATCCTCGTTTCGAAGCGGTGTTCTTCCTTTGCGAACACGCACGTGTGAAAACGTTGTGACTTTTACGACCGTCACTTTAGCTGGTAGAATGGAACAAAGTGACGGTACACCTGGGAGCCTAGACCCCCTCGTCATATTCCCCCAGGTATCACGACGATGAAAAAGAATGTTGACCTAACTGTACATGCTCGAAAGGCTTTTTAATATTTAACGATTCTATGTATTTTCGCTGTGTGCGTGTATAGCAACGTATGTCGACGCAGAAGTACCATATTTCAATTTTAACTTGTAAGCACATATGTATATACGCATATATATGTTCGTAGAAGACTTTTTCAAGGATAATTAGGAGGAATCGGAAGAGTGTTTGGTTGCCGCAATAATAATACAATAAGAATAATTTAACAAAACTGTTCGTTTTAATATTTTGACAATTTCCCGATGCCAGCTATTCGCTTCGTTTACTTACGCGAAGTGTTAAAGGCGGATAATTACTAGCAAAAAAAAAAACGAAAAAGGAAGACTTCAAATAAGGTTAGCCATGGGCGCTGGAAGTTCTCTACCAATTCAATATTGACGACAATCTACTTATAATCCTCCGTGTATTCTTCAATGAAGAAGAACAACAACGTGTTACTAGGTGCAGTGGCGGCGAGGGCAGCAGCACCAGCAGTAATAACAACAATAATAATAACAAGAACAACAATAATAATAACAACAACAAGAACAAGCCATATAGTACAAGTTTTATGTTTCGATAGCAAGGGCATTTTTGTTGTAGTTGAGCTTGATTTTCTGAAGAAATTTATTTCGTTGTATCGTATGGATGTTGTTAGGCGGATATTGCCTAAATAGGGAGCATGCTAAATATTATCCACTGAGAATATAAGTGACAATGCTTCTACTGAGGAAAGATTAAATATTGTCGGTAAAAAGCAAACGAGCTGAATAATTAGTGACAAAGTATGACCTTTTGTATTTTTATCGTATTGTAATATGGTATTCTTTCAGGTTCAGCTTTCTTCAGACGGAACAGTTTCATAAAGTCAAACCAGACACCCTGCCAAAAAGGATACATAATATAATTATATATAATGGATGGCAAATCAGGTAATAAATAAGGGAATTTATCCACATATAATTCTCAAGTAATTTTTGCTAGCCATTCTTAATCATGACCAATAGGAAATCGATCTAGATTTATGCACTCTTTTCTAAGCTTGCTTGCTTGCTTGCCTGAAGTTTGCTTTAAGACCTTTCATCCTTAAATTCAAAATCGCAATATTGAAAGTACCAAAACAGTTCTTATCCTACGTTATCCTAACTGAAAATACCTCTTGTTAACTCCGATTATACCCGATAAGATCGATAAGACCGATTCGAAGATGGATTAATGGGAAGGTAACTCGTGAGGGGACATAAAGCAACCATTTTATCTTGTGCATGCAGTGTTAACCCGTTTAACAGTTACTTACAGAAGCTTACTTAAGTTCAGCTTAAAGAAGAATACTTGATGAACAGCCGAATCCAAGTGCCGCTTTGTTGACGTTACATGACAGCGTTAGATATTATCAATTATGGAGACTCAACAAGATAACGAACAGCAAATTAAAGTTTAATCTTACGATTGTCGATTTCCGTTATCGTCGGCGTTTTTGTTATTTTTACCGAAAATAAAGGTTTTACTCCAAGCAATCCGTTGTGTAGGGACATAGGTCTCCCTTAGAGTATACGATCCGCGACATTGACAGTGGCAAAGTGCAGTCAATGCTTGTAACACAATCGGCATTGAACCTAGGTAGCTCGGTAATTTTTCTTGACCAATTCGTACTTCTGTTTGCGATGTCAAGCTCTGTTTGGGTTACCATGCAGATATTTGGTGCTGACTTGCGGCTAACTGAAACAAATGCTTTTCTCCTTAGAGAACATGTATATATATATATATATATATATATATATATATATACACCAAAGCAAGTGACAAATCATTAGAAACTTTTATCTAGGCAATTCTATACGGTTCTGGTTAAAGCATGTTCAACGGGAGCGGCGATATCGAACTGCGACTTACGCAGAGCGGAAATAGTGTCCGGTACGCAACGATTGAAAGACATTCTTTACGGGTTTTTTTTTCCTTGTTAGTTTTCGTTTTAGATTCATAGCGGCCGTAGACAGGTGTGTATACACAACAGCATATTTCCAATAACGACAACGCTGTCCTACTACGAGCACGCGTGGTCATTGCTTAGTGCCTATGTAACATTTTTTTCAGTTTTTTTTTTTTCAAAGACGGGTGTGGTTAGCTTGCACATACGTTTTTACTGGAAACTCTCTCGTCTAGCACACAACTATATAGTAAAGTCGAACCGCCTCGATGCAGCCGTGGGATAAAAGTTGTATCGAAAGACCTACCGAACTTGAAATGAAGTTGTCAGTCGTACATTTAACTTTTCAAAGCTTGAAAAGTCAACCACTGTAACGCGGCACGACAAGTGAAAAGTAATAAAACTGCATTTAGTCGACATTTGGTCGTTAACTATAAGGTGCCTACCTTGCGATAATTTTAAAATACGGCATTAGTTCTACATGTGATTTTCCAAAAACAAATACTTTTAACACTACTATCGACAGGTTAATCTACAAAAAAGGGCCTATGCTAGTTTACTGTCAACAAACACCTTTAGAAGTTAAAACGGAGGAATGGCTAAATGATTAGAAGCTATAACGATAGAAAACCTACATAGGTTCTATATTCGATTGATGCCTGGACAACGAGACTTGATACGTTATATAGCTGTATTCTTAAGTATAATTAACGCTAAGTGAACTTGTCTATTTAATTCGTGAAAATAAATATGGATAAAAAAAAAAAAAAAGATGCCAATAATGTGAACTAGTTACTAAGATAAGTCTGTTGATGATTATTTTGAAAAATCTCCCTAAAAACATGTTCTCTCCGTATCATGCTTCACACTAATGATCCCGACACGCACTCTTGTGAATAGATATTTAATACGCTGATAGAAAATTTGTCTATTATACATAGGGATAGTTCGTTCTTTCCGTTGTTGTTCCTTCCGGCTAGTTGGTTTCCCGTCACAGACCCACTGGTCAGGCGCATGTACTAGCGTGGAACAAAAAACAACAAAAGATTGCAATGGTATTGTACCGTCCGCACTTCGAACGTGTCTTCTAAGCAGCGTGCGTTGATGGACGCGTCGACGATGCATTTTACCGGGAGAGTAAATAGTAGCCACCACACGGTTTGCAGAAGATCCATCTTCGACCCTCGCTACCCTTTGCCATCGTCTTCTATCTAATAGAACCACGACTGTTTTCATTTCAGAGAAATGAAAAAAATTAACAATCAGCGTAATTGACGACAACGGCTAGACGAGTAACAGTATCAAGAAAGGCAAATTTTCATGGACTTAGTTACGTGTTCAACAGCTGTCGCAATATAGTGTCGGACTCCGTGGTCCGATACTCCACCTAACAGTGTCTGATCAGTGACCGGAGCACAAGTGGTCAAAGAACCAACGATATGATTCGCTAAATATGGATATTTAGGCATTCGATTTAGGGCCTCGTGTTGTACATCCAGCGATAATCGGATTTCTGGTCATAGCAGGACGTAATGTAAACATTTAAATCAAATATACCATTTGCCCTTGTATATTGGTAACCTCCCTGACGCACCATGCTTTTCTATGATAATTACATTATTATACCGTGCAATTTGGTTAATACCATGAAATTATATGTGCTTGTACATGTTTGTTGTACTTAGATCAATTTTAAGGGTGCTTTATAACGCAGTTCTGCTTGTATGTGTTCTATTATGTAGAGTTCACTATTGACTCGTTACTACTGCCATTTGTCATTATGTATTGTTGTTTCGTAGCGGAGCGTAGAGAATTACAGCGCCGCATTACGATGCATATATTGGGTCGCGTTAACAAATGACTCACGACCTATTGCCGCAGCTGACTAGACGCGCACACTACAGATCCCTGTGGCTAGTATACAGAAATACGGTTTTTTTTTTTTTCTAGACATGAGTTCTCAGCAGGAAGTTCAGTCAGAACAAGGCCACATATTAAACATGTTCGAAATCCATCTACGCGGGTTTCATCTGTTCTGGCCCCGTATATGTACACACAAACCTTAGTTTTTTTTATGGGACCGCGGTGATGTAGGTCGTTAACTTCTAGCAAAAAATTCCCAAACCGTATACATAGTGAAACTATAGAAAGCAAGTGGAGTGTAACAGGTATTTTTCACTGTCGGTATCGTTGTAACAGCAATTTCATTTATGCATACCATTTATGTAGATTTTTAGGTAATTTTCTGCAAAGCCTGCAGAGGACAGTATCAGCATTCCGTAGGATATACATGTCATCATAAAACTGTAATTAACTCCATAGCAAACTCTAAAATAAATTGATAAATACGATAAATCCTGGTGTATATATATATATATATATATATATATATATATATATATATATATATATATATGGTAAGTAAATTAGATGAAGTTGATACAATTATTATTAAACGGGTTGAATTATTAAGATGACTTATTAATTCGACTTCGCTAGATTGGTCGACATGATGCTTGTTACTTTAAATCTCATAAAGTTTACAAATGCACTTCTCTTTTTCTCTATAATATAATATATATTTTCTTGATAATATAATAAGTTTATAATACCCTTATGTTTTGCAAATCAGACGATAAACCTATGGGCTGAAAACCTGGAGGCGCTGTGTCTATTTGACCTATTCACCCGCTTCCAACTGCTGTCAGTAATAGCGGGCGTCGCAAAGAACAGGTCCATTTCTCTACTTCTACTTTTAGCCTTCTATCCGTTGATGAATGAGCGATAAGCCAATGTTTCTGGGAGATAAAATTTCTGGTATGCTTTTTCCATGAACGGTAGTGTGTTGACTAACAGCTGCAGTAGTCGATTCCGTGTCGTCCTGTGAAGGCCCAGTAGAAACTTCAGGAATACTGATCCGATTTTGCTAAGCTATGCTAGATCTCGGGTAGTAGAGTTTTCTCAATTGATCTGAATTTCGTGGGGGGTTTTCGTTGGCACAAATTTCGGAACAAAATGGATTGACAGCGGTGTCCACTGATAGCTTCTGCGGCTGTTGAATCGTGCTTGCTTTTGATTGATGTTTTTGTTTCTTTCCTTGACGTCTATGGCGGAAAAACTGTTGATCATTGTTATAGTTAAGCCAAGGTATATAAAGGAATTAACTATTTCGAGATTTTCTACCTCTAAACAAATCGAGTTATTCGTGCAAAGCTTTTCCGCTTGGTATGAACTTTAGAACTTCTGTCATTTCAGTATTTGTTCGGAGTTGCAGTGCCTGCCGCCTGCATCATGATTAACTGTGAAATAATATTGCTCACAAAATGGTAATTGTTTATATTATAAAGTATCCTACATTTACGCCCTGCTTACATGTCTCGCATTTATATTCATGTATAAATTATCTTATGGAAATGGATACACGAATTTCAGGAAAGACTGAGGCGTAAACTTGATTTAACTTATCTACAACCAAGCATATTGCATGCAAACGAAGTTTTCCGATCGTTGAACGACTGACGATAGAGGGTGAGTAGAAAAAAGTCTATGGCGGAGTCATTATATTTTTGACGTTGAGTTTAACGTCCAGTACTTAAGCCGGTAGGCATTGGGTCAGATGAATGTATATACGCTCGTATATAAATCTAGGCTATTTAAGTTTAGGTTAGAACAAGTTATTGCTGCACTTTTGTGGGAACAGAGCTTCTGGTTTCTGACAAAGAAGCTCGATAGCACGCATTCTATATTTTGAGAACGGATAACGGTTCGTACAAATTATCAATAAAAAAAAGTGTTCGATTTCCACCAGAACATGGCTCTCAAGACGTTATTCTAGGTGATCTGAGACCTGTAAAGTTACCTCAGACAGTCTCTTTTTCATACTGGATATGTATAGCATCATACAGTTGGCCTTCAGTAGAAACCCTAATCTCTTCCCAGTGGTATGGTTATTGAACTTTCGAACTGTCAAATACGGACGTATCCATAAGAATTTACAATAGTAATTCAAGGAAATAGAAGCTGATGCTTACCAGATGTGATCGTAACGATCATTAGCGGTATACGAGAAAGTGTGATATTCGTATCGTTTGTTGCAACAACAAGACCAAATGTTTTGAGGCAGTTTAGGTAATCTTCAGTCTCATAGCAACAATTTCTGTCACGGGAGCAACTCGATAAATTTAAAGTGAAGTAATACATACGGGCGTTTCATTCTGAAATTTGCACGAGATCCACGTCGCGTACGGTCCGACCATCAAATAACGATCTTCTCCTGTGTGACCTTAATATGACTAACTTGAAATTTAAGCCATACCATTCGGGTTGAAGCCCAATGGAGACTGTTGCAACACCTAGTAGTGCAATATTTCTAAAGAAATTTTACTTTTTGATGATTCGTTGCTAAAGGCCTACCATCATCTATCGTCACCTACAAGAGCTCAACCGATTTGCCTGGGGAAGAGTCGAGGTGCCCTTTAAGTTTAATAGCTATCAGCGTTTCCAAAATAGAAAACACGATCAAAGATATCGAGCGGGAATTAGCACAGCGGATACTCTAGTTTCTATTCATAAACTAATCATGTCTTCCATGATTTCCATGTCTTCCACGAGCGCGAGGGAGGAACCAGCAGATCCGTTGATCAACAGAAAGAAAGTGCCAAAATGTTTTTATAAACTTGCTGGAATTATTGGAGGCTGTGCAGCAGCAGTTAGCTGTCCTACTCTCGAAAATATCTAGGCCTTAAGTACACTGACCGAATTCTCCGGAAACGACGCTTGCTATGCCTGTCAAACTAATGCTACTAACTCCGTATCGATTCATAATTAAAAGACATCATTTTGTGGCAAACTGAATTCGTCCCTGTAGCAAGACTTTCTAGTGTTTGTTTATATATCCGTAGAAATTGTGATAAGAACTACATTAACAAGAAATCAGCGCGTACACTCATTATCTCATATTGGTATAATTATAATTGCAAAGTTGAATTGTATAGTGTACATATAGTGAAACCTGTGGCTTAGTAAAAGTCTATCTGAGCGACTATACTGAATCTACTACGCTATGTTTTGCTGATCGTTTTTGGTTCAGCTGATGATGGTAAAAGTGGTTAGAGTTAATTGATCCGTAGATATAATTAAGCTTACTACGAGCTAACGGAAAACTTCTGCGTGTTAACGCTTCTAGGCGGGTGTATATGAATATAAACACTTTTATATCCTCCCGGTTAGACGGAACGTCAGAAGATATTATCTAAAATATTCATTAGTCGTACGGAAATGGCCACAATTAAGTGTACAAATAATAAGCGCAAAAATCAAGATTGTAAACTATTTCGTATTTTCTTCCAGGTATTTGCGGCACTTAAACTTCATTGGTTTCTATTTACTTCGTTGTGGTATAGTACATCGAGCTTAGTCTCAATTGAGCTGATATTGTGTAACGAACCTTACTTCATCTTGTTCATGTAGAGAAAAAAAAAGCTTATCTTCTATGACTTTAGCATCAACTAAGGAATCCATTAAATAAGAAGTTGACAAGCGCCCACAATGCCTATCTGTCCACTCGTTCACGGGACGAGAGCTTCAAATGAAGTCAAGGTACCCATCGATTTCATTACGGAGCATACGATTTTCAATAACAGGTTAAGCGTTAACAGTTTTTGTTGTGCGCTGGATATTAGTGAAACAGTCACAGATGTCTACGCACCAATTAGCAGGCTCACCAGCGAATATAAATGGCAATCGAAGTCATTGCATCAGTATTACGATGGATATCGGTGATTCGACCGAAATTTTGCGGATGAAAAATACATTAGTTTGTGTCAAAATTAATTTTTAATAATAATAGTAATTAACAGTTACAAGGAAACGTTCGGAAGGGTTCAAATACAAAAAAAAAATAGACTATGCTTGATCGATGAACCCACTTTGGCTTTAGCCGGGTACATAATAAATGGTAAGAACGCGATCAATCACAGCATTGCCGACAATTGGCGGAAACGATACCTTGCAATTGGGTGTCCATCAAATAAAGTCGAACAATAGATCGGCGCTAATTCCTCGCTGTCGTGAAACTTACACTTTACAAGAGCGAGACCAACCATCACGATAAGCTTATCAATAATGTGATCACATATTTTTTGTGCATGAGGCAAGCTTTGCCCTTTTCCCTTTTAGGTCTAGCACCAGGACATTAACTTTTCCAATGCGATGAAGAATACAGTATACGTTTTTTTCGAAGCCTATGGTGGGCATCTGCCTTAAGAAGCGACTACAGTTTAAAAAGGTGCTTTGAAGGTTTTCAAGACCTTTATGCTACATTGTAATGCATCCCTGTCCGGCATCGGCCACGACAGTTTGGCCGAAGCAAGATTTGTACTTTCCGTAAAGCCCATAATACATAACATGCTTAAAATAGATTCATACAATTTGTCAGGCCAAGCCTTTCACAGGATTTCCAATGTAAGGGTCGTGCTAAGCAGGCCTTTACATTCTGATGCCGCTATCGGGTCAACCCAAAAACGAAGAAACTTAGTTTAATTTTGTAACCTATAAAGTTAGGAATTATGGCTTTCAATAGATAATTTCTTATATTCCAATCATTTTTAAGTTATTGTTATAGCGAAGTGAATTATAACGTATGGTTTGCAACGTGTTTCGGGTACATTCAAAATGTTGCATCCACCTATAATACTTTTTTTTTTTTCTGCAAATTTACTATAACTTACCAGTTGGGTCAGATGAAATAACATAAGAAGAAAAACGTGCCCATTAGTACTATTCGCTACTTGCGTGTATCGGCTGTCGGAAATTTTACTTCAAAAAAAAAAGGCGTAGATGGGGCATAGATAAGTAATAGGTTGTTTAATCTGGCCCAGTAATAGCTCGGTGGGTAACGTGTTTGCCTGCTAATCTCAGGCACACGTTGTGATCTAGATTAGAACTCATAGGGACAGACTTCGTTCGGGAGCCACCCAGCCGTCTGTCTGATGGAACTATGCCTAACGGCTATGATACCAGACGTCAAATTCGAAATAAAGCGACCGTCCAGATTTGTAAATATATAACCTCTCTATATAGATGTACAAGACTGCACCGATTTTATCGAAATTCTGCAATTCTCAGTTGGCGTATTTGACCAAATTGCCGAATGCACTTTGGGCGCGTCCCGGTCAAAAGCCATTCCAGTTTGTATTTTTGTACAGTCAGATAATTTGCGTAATTAAACCAATATAAGAATACTACAATTATCAGTATAAGGATTGCTTTAGGTTTTCTAATGTTATTTACATGGACTGACACAACAAACTGGGTCCTATACACGCCACCCCTCCAGATCTAAAGTCCAGCACTATGTTACCGAGCAAGAATCACGCTTAGCAGTTGTTACTCTCCCTACGGTGAAGCGATTTTTAGTGAAGGTGGATCCTAAACGAACCGTATGAAGCTAGGCGGTTTCTCAAAGCAATCGGCAGAGACATTTGTCTTACGTCTTTGGCAGATCTTTTGAAACCAATAACGGCCGCTCGTCGACGGCTTTCAGAGGAATGGAGGTGAACTATTTCGGGTAGATTACATATTAGTTTTGGTAGGAATATAGGAACAGCTAATTAATTTACTTTCCTTTTATTTCTTGTTATTATATGATTCCTCTACGGAAACTACGAAAACTACTTGGAGCAGCGAGCTGCCTTAGGCAGCAAGCGATTTCGGATTGAAACGAATCCCCACATAGATTTTAAAAAGTGTTCAAACAACGACATCGTATGGAAGGTTCCTTGTTATTAGGCTACTTGTTTTACCTATGTCCGCAGGCCACGGAAGTTACATAGAGTACGATTTGCACGCGTTTTTTCAATAAAAGTTTTTAAGCTTATAGCAAAGAAAGAAGGAATCACGAAGAAAGGGAAAAAGTTTAGGCATTACAGGGCATTCTCCTACAGCAAGCCTTTAACTAGTTTTTTTTTTTACTAAAGGATCATGAATGAATTACGAACATACATATGATTATATGCAGATCCAGGTTCATCTCAAACTTTTCTATAGTGATTCGACATGCCCGGCCATAAAAGCTACGGTTCACAATACACTGACCACGAATTACAGCTGTAGAAAAGTTGAGAAAGTTAGATGGCCAACGTGCGAATCATAGACACGAACCCCATGGATGTTGTAAATCCATTTTACTTTTTACTTATAAAAGATGTAAGTAAAAAACTAATGAAAAATTACAGGACGTCGAAACTAAACTTCGAAGTTTGGCTAACAATTCAAGTTCCCATTCGATGTGTCAGCAGGACAAATCGAGAAGGTATCTTAGTTAGTTCGTTTGAGAGCGAGCCGATCTTAAAATCTAATTGTGACGCGGACTTTCCGACGTATAAAAGGGCCTTAAGAGGCTTGAGTAGGAGTATAATTTATTATTACTATATGATTTATATGTGCTACAATCTCCTCTATTCTTAGATGACTCAGATATGATGACTTGAACACGCATCAGAACCATACACTTTTGACAGACTTATGTAAGTATTTCCATTTTAATCGCAGTAGTTCACAGTTCTATCGAGCAGCGTCTAAGGAAAATACGAATAGGTAGCTGATTGCTCTGGTAGGTCACAACGTGAACTCTGCAGCACATTACGGCCGAGGCAATACAATTTAACAGATTATATTGTCTCGGCTAAATTGTCCGGCTTTTACTTATTTATCTCAATTGTAGCGTTCGTATCTTTGACACGAATTAATTAGAAGAAGAGTTTTATGTAGGCTCTGTATAGATTCAGCTTATTTTTGCTCTTGCTTAAATTCTATTAAAGCATGCGCTTAAGTGATAAAATAATGGTTGCCCCAGAGAATTGTTTGGGCCTTTCTAGTAGAACCACATGGAAGCTAATCTTTGAGTGCGTTCTTCGAAGAGTGTTCATGCTTTTTTAAGCGGCAGAACTAATTAATGGTATAAGCTGTCACTGGCCCTGTCGGAAATCCATTTTCGAAGCGACACGGCAGTCACCAGAAAACAAGATACCCTTCCCTTTTTTTGAAAAAGCCTTCTTTTTAAAAATTGTTTCTTAATCCTTAGCTATGTTTTCTCAAATAATTATGGCATTGAACCAAAACTCTTCTACTACAGTCATGAGCCACATAAAAACGGGTCGTGATTGTTTTCATCAAAATCGCCCTGAGTGACAGGAAAATCTGCTTATACTGGACTGTTTCGGCACAGACCCTCTTTGCATCGTTAAAACAGTCGGAAACGTTTGTGAGCTGCCTCGTGGAAGATACAAATACTTCATGTTTTCAATTCAAAAACAGTATTAAACCTTAAAACGGACAGCTGGCTACCATCGCGGAATTAATGGTGCTTGTTGTAGGCGCGAAGTACAAAAAAGGACGGAAAATTATCTTAAGGTTTAGCTAGTGTTTATAGAGATGTTGTACGAGAAAAATCTATTTCATCTATCAGTAACGCAAGTGCTTTTGACGTGTCGTTGGCATACCACATTGCTTGTCAAAATAGTCTTCACGAAGGACACATTGTTAGCCAATTAGAAATATTGTCAGAACACAAGCACGCGCCGAACATAATTACGCAGGTGCTAAAATATGATCGTAAGCTATTCTAATTAATCCTGGCAACTTAACTGAAAGAAAATTTTCTTTAGTTGGAAAAAGTCTAGCGTTCTATTTTAGTGGGAAACAGTCCTAAAGCGAACACTGACTCGTGTTAGATACAGGTTGTGAAGCAGCATTTATGAGGCAACAACTATTTTACGTTATCCCTGGTGATGGAATGCCTGAAGGCGATACGGGACGTAAAATTAAACATAGAGGCTAGTAAAATAAATGGTCGATTTAATTTTTGATTTTTTTCGAAAATTTATTGCGTAGACGCTTTTCTCGTAATGTACAGACAAAGCGCAGTTGGCGTCAAGCTGTAATCTATTTTCTCTGCTAGGGCCTTTCAAATTTCAATGCTCCTTGTGAAAAAGGGACAGCTGCTTATGTAGTTAAATAAGCCCTGACTCCTCGAATCGAAATTATTATTAAGACCTCCATGTATGTGCATGCCTAGTCATAAAGACCTCTTAAATAACTCAGTTATATATTGGTATCCACATAGTAGAAAGTCATTTAGATTTTCTGGACACCTTCGAGGAGTGTCTGCAGCCTCTTCTTTTAGTAACATTTAATGCGATGACTTCAGATACTCAGGTAGCCATTTTATGAAAGCGAGGTCATAACATAATATTTCGAAACTATGAGTAGTTACCTACGATGCATAATATTATGAGCCGCCGTAACGTACCCGTTAAAAAATTTGTCTACCAAAATGTTTGTGTCCACGTTCATGATAACGACTCATCGACTTATACAAGTATCATAATGAAAAATCATGGTTCTGCGCTAGTTTTTAACGACATGTTACAGTTTGTAACAGTAAAGTAAGCTTTGATATTGAATAGCTTCGCATTGGGCTCGAGACGGCTCGACTGATTCTTTATAATGAAAATTGCCTTATTAACAGTGTTTATTGTGTATGAAATGGAATTGCCAACGAGATCTCGGAAGAAGATACTAATATTGTGCTTCCTGTCGACTGCAGTACAACCACTTGCTCATCGCTACTATTATTTTCGGCGCCGTCTCTTCTCTAATGAAACGTTTCGAGTTTATCTAGACGAACAGATTTTCTAGCAGAAATAGCTTATTTGTGTATTAGCTACGAAAACATGCACGAGCACATAATAAAAACCTAGGCTTATTTCAAACCCTCACCTTTTCGATCTTTCTGTAGTGACTTCTAATTACACTGGCAAGTATTAAAGCTCTTGCCAACTGTCTAGCAATGTTAATGCTCTTTTAGCATGACAAAATGGCTGGAAGTGAAATTTGCTCAAAGCTGGCCCAAAGTCTCCAAGTCATACGGACAGAAAATAGAAATGCAAAAACAAGCATGGGCTTCGTTCTGTCTTTCTTTACATTAAATTTGTATTATTAGGCAAATATTAGTTAGATATCGAAGGGAAAAGAGGACAAGGATAACTCACTAAACATAAAGTTAATGACGAAATGTCAAAGTCTGTTGGCTAAGTTCCTAAACTTGTATTGAAAACGAAGCGTACCCCTAACCTACTTCCAGGCAAATCATTCGATTCCTATCAATGCCGAACGCTATTTGAAAACTTTTATTTATTGGGGTAATATACAGTGTATTAAAAATAGCTGATATATGTCTTGATACCATTCCAGCCAAAGACTAAACCGTGGTTGGCACTTCGACAATTTATCCGAGTTTAGTATATTATAAATACCAAATTATTTTGATTGATATTATTAACTTTAGTCCTACGGTATATTGATAAGTTATATCTCTAGTATTTATATGTGGTCCTATTGCTCTTAAATATTGCACAATGCAGCTTACAATACGTTAGTCACCTTGCGTGTCCAGGCTGACGTAACATATGTCCTACCGACACTATCATAATGGTTAGAAAAGTGAGCGGAGAAAAGAAAGTACCCTCCATAACTTCGAATTGTAGTGTAGCTTATCTAGAGCTCACACCTTGGCCAAATAGTCAAGACAGATTAAACCTGCTTTACTAAGCCAGGTTTACGTTGTTCGCTACATCCATACCTAAATTAATTTTATCTTATTCACTAAATAGGTAACGCTGGATCTGCTATTGCAGTACTGGTTTTCTTTAATCGCTAAGAAAAAATGCAATGCTTAACGATTCCTTTGATGTATTTAGAATGAATTGATAGTTAAATTTGCTTAAAAACCTAAAAATCTGCTTTTTTCCTGTATTATTTCTTTCAAACTATGCCCCAAACCACTATTATTTAGGGGGCGGCGTCGTATGGGTAATTAAAGCGCATTTTTGAGTGTGCTGTCATGATATTCGTAACTAACGAGCACGCTGTTGTCGTAGATCCAAAACTCAGCCTTGGCAGAATTATTATTACCGAATATTAATAATGAAGAAAACGAAAACGACGAGGGCAAAATAATAATTAATTAAGGTAAATAAGTAATAAGGTAAATAAGTAATTAAGTAAAATATAATAAGTAATTAAGGTAAATAAGCTATTATTATTAATGTTTATCATTGCTTGTATGGTTGCCATGCCGTTTCATAAGCCCACTGAAGAAACTCCAAATAAGGCCGGTAAAACCCATTTCAATTAAGCTCTCTATGGAGGTAAGACCTTGATGCTATACCTAAAAAGAGGTGATTCAAAAGATTTGTTCACACGAACAACTGAAAGTTCTAAAATAAATTTAAAACTAAAATAATAGTAAAAAATTATTATTGTATAAAAATACAGCTGTTATTTTTCTAACTGTTGACCTATCAAATGTTTTGGTACATTTTGAAATTGTTATAATCCCGTTACTACGATTCAGCAACGTACGGATACTCACGGTATTCGCCGTTTATTTTTACAAAAGTAATCCCAAAAAGAAGCTTTTAAATACACAAAAAAAAAAAGATCATTAGGTCCATTCTTAACTTTCTGTGTACCTCTTACTCATGAAATTCCTAATTTTTGCCGGATTATACTTTGGTTTTAGTTCCCCAAACCTGAAATGTTTTGTCGCATGAACGGTCGCCAGGAATCATTAAACTGAGCTTCTTTTGAATACGTTACGTAAATTGGTGTCCCATATTCCGTTTTGGATATCGTTTATGGACAATAGATTGCTCTCAACAAAAATCATGTTTGCATGGACTTCCTCGAACAAACACCGCAGGCGAACAGTTCATCCTCAAAGTGCCCCCTCTCTGTCAGAGACACGACTGAAGAAATTCGTAAGCACAAATAGTACAGGTAAAGGGACCTTTCTTTCCCCTCTATCTGTCCTAATGTGCCAATTTAAGACGCCTTTTGTTAAGAACTTCCTGGAACTAACTGAATTATTCGCATCGATTCGCAGATGCTGGTTAAATAGATCAATTAGAGCAGTCGTGCCGGACCAAGCTCATGTCCGCAGCACTGCCCTCTCCATTTTGCCCACAAATTTCAACTTTAATTAAAGTTGCACAGTTGGCATATGCTCAAGACAAAAAAGACAGGGTACCTACCTCATTTTATACATCTGGTTGATGATAGGATATAAAGCCTAGAAATGTTTGATCACGGAAGCGTCAATTGCATAATAGTTAGGAAAAGCCACATAGATGACAAGTTTTACCTAACAATAAAGAACTTGGTGCTCCAAACATGTCAGTGCATAACTATCATAGAACAAGTTTTGAAGCTCATGTGACTATGTTTAGAAAGTTGTCCAAATTTCTTAAGAGCTAGATCTAGCTACGTTTAAACATTGTCTAAGAAAATGCAGACTCTAAAAATATCTTTCATTATCCGATGCGTAAATGTCCGCTACGTTTCCCCATTTCTATTAAAATGTGACACATAATCACTTTTTTTTTTTTTTTCCGGTGACCTGTATGTTGACGTGAGATGAAGACACTGGGTTGGAGGTCACCAACTATTATCATAGTTCGCCATAGTTGCCTTTGAACGTACCGGATTTCGCGAGTAACAGTAGTAGAAGATGTCACAGGAGACACCTCGATTACAGCTTCGTACGCTGACGCAATTAAACGGCAACGAGTAGTGAGTGCCATCTCGAATTCAGCGTACGAGAACTTCAAACACGAAACAACAAATTTCAACCGAAACGAATCAATGGCCAGGCTTTTCTCGATCCGCCGACTGATGATGAACAATGAAAAAAAAATAATAAGAAAATCGATGGTTTAAAACTTAGATTTAAAACGTCATATCTTCTATCTATCTAGAGGAAAATAATTGACACTACAGGATATTATGTGCTAGTTTGTAGGCGAACTAACTTGCCGCATCTGCATAAAGTCAATTATAACTTGCATTGGGTTTAGTTCAGCTTCAAAGGATCCTAGTCACAATCAAAACTCTAGCACTGTTCACATTTGCTGTCGCGTAAGATAAACCGTAAAGTTTCTTTTTTTTTTTTTATTTCGACTACTCCGGTTGGCCGCATTTTTACTGACGTCAAATAGATAAACATGCCTGACCAGCATCGATGGTATTAAGTATTTCGGTAACCTTGCCGCTGTAGCTTTGCAGGAAATTTGCTAAATCAAACAGCCACATTACAATGTACAAATCCTTAGATATTTAGAGATTCTTTTAAATTTTATTTGGGAAATTATCAAAAACACATAGGTACGCTTGAGGACTGCCTCTAGGTGTGCGATGTAGTTTGTATATAGAAAAAATCTTGCTAACGCTCGTCTTTAGGTTACTCGCATCGGGTGTTTCTCGCGGATTGAGAAAATAACAATGTTGAGAGATCGTCTGTTTATGTGACCTGCTTAATATAGGTATGCTCCTTAAAGCATTTTCTTTCTCAGAAATAGGAAAAGAGCTCAATTCAAGCTCTCGTATTATTTCTAACATTTTAGAAGGCTGGAAGACTGTACTGGAAAATTTGTCTGCATCATTTACCGAAAAGAAGAAACCTCCACAACCTACAATGACGAACCGTACGAGCTAAACAACAATAATACACCCGTTCGTTCTGCTACACTCACAAATATGTTCTATGAAACAAGCGGGGGAGACATAACTGCCTCGTAAACCTCGTAGCAAACATTTTATATATAAGTTTCGGTGGGCGCCGATATCAGATAATTCTGCATGAAATGCGTTATAGTTCCGGTTTTAAACTGCAGTTCATATAATAATACCGTAACATACAGTATAAACATTAAACACTGATTGTAAACATCATGAACTGATGTATCGTTCCAAAAAGGCAGTGGTTGATTTAGCTTGATTTATTATCTTTAGTTTTTTTCGCAGCAGGGCTTTTTTCGTGTCTAAGGATTTTTAAGAGGTTTCATCGGGCAATTCTCTATTCTGGGTTCAAGTCTCTGTCATTTTTACATTTCTGAAAAATGGTTCCGAATTTTCTGTGCCCACTTCAGTGACTCGCATCGCTTATTGGCATCTTCCTATAAAGCAGCAGGTGCATTTTTTCAAAATGTGATTTTTTTTGTAAATTTTTCTGATCAGGGGTATTATGATTTTCAAAAATCCATAGACATATGATAATTTAAGCATAGAAGATAAAAATTTAAAATTTAGGTAAAATAGGTTGAAACAAAGATGTTTTATGGCAAGATTAAATTTTTATCAAAATTTGAAAATATTTTTGCAATCTTCCATTATTAGATTTTAAAAAGTTTAAAAGTGTGATATTGACCAGATTTTTATCACTGAGAAGTTTTTCATAATCGAATTTTTAAAATTGACTAGACTTTATAATTTTAACAAAGATATTTTATCGCGAAGCTTTATTCGAGCCTTTTTTTTACGCGAGTTGCACTCTCCTACGCATCGTCGTTCCGTCCCTGCCCCCATTCATGAACACATTTATTTTCATATATATATATATATATATATATATATATATATATATATATACTTATACCAAAGTCTCACGAACAATGCAATGTATTAGAGTTGACTGCCAGAATGAAATACCACCTGTTTTATTTCGCATAGTAAAGGGGGTTTGGTTTACACTTGCTTAGTATTTCGTACTCGTAAGTTTATGTTATTTTATCATTAATAATATAAATATTTCGATCACTGAATTTAAAAATGACGTACATAAGCCTCAACTTTTAATTCATTTAATACGGTGGGTTGCTTTTAGTTTAAGGTTTGTATAACCAGCATCGCATTTGCATACGTAAATGGACTATAAAGATTGCCATGTTTTTTTCTCATTCATCTAATTGTTTTACCATTACATTATTACTATATACACTTATCAGTTTCCAAATTACCCAGAAGATAAAACTGTTCGACATTGAAATTGCCGGTGAAAATTTTTTTTTAGTATATCTCCAATTGGCCATCTACATATATGTCCAGTAATAGTATGATTAATATAATACACACACACACACACACACCTATATACCGAATAACATTGAAGAGGCTATGTTTGTAAGTAGCACAAGTACCAATGCCGCAATTTTTACCGGATTCACTTAATGCTTTTGACACTATTAGTAGTTTCTCTGAAATGAGAAAGTGCACGATGCTGCCGTAATACTACTGGACTTTTATTTACTCCCGTATTTTTAAGATTTTCTAAAGTAAAATTTATTGTAGTCTAATATATATATATATATATATACTAGATAAATTCGCTTACTTACTTTTATCGTAAAACATAGCTATTTAATTCTGGAAATGAAAAATACATCCATATGTTTACGAACAGTGGAAGTCCATCCTGATATATAATCGCAAATCGTGGCTTAGGGTGAAATAATCGAAAACTCTTGCAGTGAATCATGTACAATCTGGACAACGCAAATCCCGATGGTTCATGGATGACCCTTCACATTTGTACTGATACAACATGTTGAAATTTTCTATGAAAAACCCCTTTGAACCTACATATTACTGTTACAAGCCTTTGACCTAAATTCCAAAGTGTGAGCTCTAGGTTTTCAAGTATGATGCCCGAGGAGCTGGTTGCAAGGGTCAATAATTAACTGTCGTTATTATTTTTGCCATTGTTTTTACTCACGTTAGGTGCTCGTTGTGTTCTGTTATTAAGCACCACTATTTTTGAAAATGTATATACAAGTCAATAATAAATAAGTTTATATAATATTTAAAATCGCCGCGGAGAAGCACATTGTGTCACCGGATATCTAATTGCCAAAAATGTTATGTAAAGCCTTGATCTAGCCCGAAGGCTGGCAATAACTGCCGTTCAATAAAAACCAATACGTAACATTAGAATGCGCATGATTCCCGTTTAACTTCACAACTACCTTCGAAGGCTCCGTAGCGCGCCCTGTAGGTGTCCGCCATGTTGTTTGGGGAGCGGGTGGTGCGCTATAGGCTTTATCGCTCAACTAGCATTTCCTTTATAGGACCCTTTATCTGTACGAGTTGGTGGACAATAAACAAACCGCGATTTTTGCCAAAAGCATTATTCGCTTGCAGCGGCGTCCACAGATTCTGCGCCCGTGGCTGTCTAGCCAATAATTGCTTAGTCGTATGTTCAGAGAGAGACACTCGTCATTTAACCATGGTAAAAACTATCACAAGTACTATTTATCGCAGCTTCTGTAATACATACTCCTTGAAGTGATTTTGTTGATAAATGTAAGGGTTCAGCTTTGCTAGTGATTGATCGTGACTATTGCATGCATTAAGCAACAGTTTACCGATATCAAATTAGCGTTGTTCTCTTCAAGCCGACATTTACCTTTACAAGATGCCTATATGAGAAGGATAAAGCTGATATTTAGCCACTGACTACTTCGATTATTAGAAGGAATTAAGTTTTGTGCTGGTGCTCAATACGTAAATACAGAGGCTGTCAGGAATAGGTGACCCACACCAAGATATCTAGGTTCATCGTCAGGTCCACTTCAAACATTGCTGTCTTCGTCTGAAATACACAAACGGTACACAGGGGTCCAATAAATAAAGCCAACTTCTTTATTAGATACATTCCTACTCTAACATTAGTATTTACAGACCTCACATAGGATAAATAGATATCTCAGTATGAAGGCTGTGTTAAAATGTGAGGTTTATCTGTGCCACAATCGGCCATCATAAATAGCTCTTATAGCTTATAGAGCAGGTAAAGACACTTGAGATAAACACAGATCACCGGTGTTAGCTAAATCCAAATACGTAGTTATCATATAATCATTGGCATGATGACAGTCCAGGTTCACTATTGAATTTATTTTTTAATAGCAGATTTGCATCGAAGAATCAAAAAAGCCTACATACAGTTCACCAGCTCCCACTGTGTTCGTCCATTAGCAAAGCTAGAAGAAGAAAAAAAAACTAGTGAAAAGAAAGAAAGAACGAACGAAAAGTGCTATTCGGGAAAGAAGTACCTCAAAAAGGCGAAACGTATTACCTGGTCTACCTGTTCGACGCACAGGTCGCGTCACAGAGCTTCAAACGAGTTATTGTACCATGCAGCATTGTGCCACGTGATCACGTTTCAAATCAACTCATATAAATTGAAGTTCGTAAAACTTAATCGTGAGGACGATTTTTTAACTTGAGCACACTCACGAGAACATTTCAAAGCAGTTAAAAATGGATATGTACGATTCAATTCTTAAACCTACACCAACAGTTATTTTGATCCTGCGCTATTGGCTGTACAAATGCAGTGACTTTTAGATAGCCTTAAGAAGTATCTACCTGAAATATTTGGTTTTTATATTGGAAATAAATAGGGCAAACTTCAAAAAGTTGATTCAAATTAGAATTGTTTTGATTCAAAGAGTCATTCCGAGACACAAAATCTGGAGATTACTCAACCATACAAATAAGGTTTTAAAAAAGAAAAAAGAAAAAAATACATATATCAGCGTGAGGTACGTATTGTTGTTTGATACGTATAAAACGAGACTCATCTGGATCGGTCTAACCTTAATCGTATAGTATGTTTGCGATTATTTGCTTTATGTATAGATCCGAATGCCATTTCTTACGATGATTGAGTCACTCATTTCTTACTAGAAGACAATCACGGCCATTACCTAATGGCCACAGTATGGTCCTGTCCCTGCTGCCGCAAGACCCTATTCCATAAATAGAAGGACGATTATCTTGCCAGAAAGCTAACATGCAAGCGAAAGGCGGTCGCACTGGAAAGCTGAGTACCGCAATGGCTTGTTTTGCTGAACTGATGCTAGCCCTAAGCTTGAGTTTTGTGGTGCGGCTATCATCTACACAAGTTGTGTGCCTTCTTGTAAGCTCAGCGTATGCGTGCTTCTGAAAATTAGATTGTTTTACCTTGTGTGCATTTGAGCTTTGCTGATTCTCTATAGCAATCGAAATGGAAGCCCGTTGGCTTGCTCTAAAAAACGTCAGCGAAAAAAAACTAGCAGAGATTTGTCAAAAACTAGAAGACGTTGTTCCTCCGATTACAAAGTCGGTTGGCACCGCCGGCTCTAATGTCCTACAGGGTCTCGTTGAAGACTTAAATCGTGTTCGATGTGACATGGAGAACCTACTGGTTTCTACTCGGAATCGAAAAAACGAAGAGAATACGGACAGTTGTTTCGACGATTTCAGCGAAGTAACATTGGCCGATACAGAACTTCTATCTGCAGATGAAAGTAGGGGAGCGGAATCGGGTCAAGCGACCAGTTTTTTCAAAGATACCATGATCAGAATACGTAATCGGCTTGATGAAACGTACCAGAGCGATTCGGAAGTAGGCCTGGACGCAAATGACCAGCTTCACGAGATGGCCCGTCTGATAAATAACGGTAGAAGTGACGATGCTCTGAAGTTGATCATAAAGAATAGTAAAAATATTGAGGATGTGCTTCACCTTTCGGCGGCAGCCCTTGACCTCGCAGGCGGCGTAAGCGACCAGGTTAAAAATCAGATACGTCATGTTGACTATGTCTCCATGTGCGCAAAGTTCGCTTCATCTACTAGTAGAAGAAACAACAATATTACATATATCGTAGACCATATATTATACGAAGGCCTTTTAGACGGTAAAATATACCTTTCTGACTTCTCAGATAAATTTGAACCACTTGAAGATTTAGTTACCACCATAGACGAGGATCAGGACACAATAAATGAAAATGCGCGTCATTTTCTAGATCTTCTTACCAAAACACTTTTACCAGCGACGTCAGTGATTCTTAAAGTGGCAGCTATGGTCGCTCTGTTTGCAGCCTGCATTACTCCACTCACTGCTGGGTTACTGTGTGCGTCGGCAGTAGCTTTAGATACAATGACACAGGTCTTAAAAAGTAGGTTCATGTGTGACGTTTTGATGACATTCATGGCGACAGCTGGGAAAGGTGAGGCCTTAAACGAGGCCTTATCAAATGCCTACGTGAAGAAAATTTCGAGCATATTACTACATGAAACGATCACTGGGTGTGTTAAAATTTGCCACAACCTTTTTAGAGGTGATTTCTACAAATAAGAAACATCTAACATTAATTGTCTACAAAAAAACCTAGATGTCTATTTGTATATACTTGAATGGAAGTCGTGTTAAAGGCAAAAACAAACATGGCGAATATTAATAGATCATTTGAATACTATTCTCTGTCATTATATGGTCAAATGCGACAGCCAAGCAGGGGTAGGCCTGGGGTAGGATAAATGATACAGTTTCTACAACGGGTTAGTAACGAGTATTGGCATGTTTGATGCTCGAAATAAATCATGAACGGATACAACTGCATACATTTTTTTGCTTGTTAAATACCAGAGTACCGTTTCTATATGACGTTGGTAGCAGATTACATGTGATAACGCTAATGGCATTGAAGAGTTCTTGTTATCCGCAAACAACGTATGAAGTAACAACGTATCTGTAACAATGCTGGCCGTTGAGAAGTCTCACTTGTTTAAGTTCCAGTTGGTTGAAATTCCCAATACCCAAGATACACCTATCGTAATTGCAAATTAAATTTTTAAGCCCAATGGTCCTCAGTCCAAGTTCTGATAATGTTTCGATCTTCGATATCAAAACCTTGCACAAGGGAATGACTTAATGTCGGCGAATAGCGCAGTGACGAACAGATATTTGGTGCTAGATAGAGAAATACTATAAGCAGTCACTCCGAATCTCCATCAACTGCAGAAGGGTGCATTGTTAAAAGTTTGCCAGACAACAAACGTACTTGAATTCTTAGAAATGTTACATAATCACAAAAGCTTATTCTATTGCCTCTTTATAAACCTAGTTACTTGTCATACAGTTCACTTCAATGCCGTCATCAGTGAGCAGAGCTTCGTTTGAACACCTACCTAATATTTGTCTTATAACGAATAAGCTTAACCTAGCCGTCAGTGACACCAAGCATCATAGAAATGTATCTTCATTAAGAAATATAATAACATCGCTTTTATCATGATCAAGATGATAAATGAAGATCTTATTGCCATATAAGCAATATTACGGACGCGGCCTAATATAATAATCGATCTATCTAGCCAATCATTTTAACGTAATAATAACCACGCAATACAGTCTCACTCGGTCTTCACAAACAAGGTTTGTGATCATAGAAAATATTAGCAATTGCTGATGTCGTGAAAAAGTGCATCATATCATTTAGTATAAAATAAAGATTGAAGAACCGACTAAAGTGGCCAATCGTTTTCAATGTAACCTCTAAACAGAACCTCTAAATTATCTAATGATTTGGCTTCTGAATTGCTTTAGATTACAGTTTGGGTAACCTACTTTCAGTTTAAGTTACTTTACGTCTTAGTAAGCGATTAAAACTTTTTGCGGCTGGGTATAAAGTTTTTTTTCGCCATTCTTATATACTTTTTCTAGAAGAATAAGAAGAAAACTGAAACTTTTAAACACAAAGCATACATACAGTCACGTTAAATCTTGTCAAAGCATATTCAACCTATATAGAAAAGCATTTCTTGTACATTGGCCACTTGCAGAAGGTTTTTAGCGAGTGTAAACATTGCTAGCCCTGCCAAGTTAAGTGGTTAATTTAAATTTTTTGGCCACCGATCACAAGCAAACGGTTTTTCTTCAGCACAGATCTTCGGTGGTTTGTCAAACGATATAAATCATGAAAAATGATAGAACATCGATTGCACGTAAGCGGCTTCTTACTAATGTGGGTTAATACTTACTTTGCCATTTTGGTTATTACTTAAACTTCTCAAAGACTGCATGTGAGTGGTTCGTTGGTGAGTGGAAAAATACGACAGGACACACCACTGTGTATTCTTTCGTATTTTTCCTAATGCCGTCGAAATTACTCAGAACAGTTTGTGTAGACAGACTTGTTGGCCCCCGGTATAGCGTGTGGTTCACTTGAAGCATATGTTTTCGGGTAAAATTCGTCGTAGTTACAGAGTCCCGCAGGTTGCTGCTTCTTCATAAGTTAAGTATATGGTTAAAATGATGTTTCTGTTCTATCCTCGTAACAAATAGTATGCCAAATTGTTCAACGATCTGTCGTCACACGTTTTCTCTTTTGAAAGCGCGTCAAACTGTGTGTACAGGTTTCTACAAGTAACGTTTTTTATCTACATTTGCCTCCTCGTACAGATCGTCAATAAGATGACTACTACATTCGCTGTCTTTCAGAGAGAAACAGCTGTTTAAATAACACTCTGTTTGTTATTTTGCTGAAGTAATCCTGACCAGGGTTGGTATACGAATCGTACCCATCGTACTAAACGACTACATAGTTTACTGTGATATGCCGTATAAACATATAGGGCTGTCAACAATTTATTGTTTTCTATTCGCGCTCTAAGCTTCGCTGTCGCACTCTGTCTTCCCGGCGACTCAGTCTTCAATTTACTATATGTCTGCATATATGTATATTTACTAGATATCTAACTATATGGAAAACTGCAAAAGAACACTGAAATTTACCTATCGGTGAATTTTTGTGCAATGAGTTCACTTAAGAATCATTTCAAAACAGAGCATAACTAGGTCTGACGGCAGAACCAAGGAAGAATTAAGATCGAACAACACAATCGAGACAATCTAAATACTCGACGCAGATTCAATTAAATTTCTCCTCAATGGTTTGTATGTTTCTCCGATTTATAAAGGAAAAAAAAATTAAAAAAAAAAAGTTAAAAAAAAAACGGCCTGAAACCATTGACGGTTGACTTGCAAAACAATCAGATCTAACGGTAGAGTGAAGTGCCCATATCTAATGAGAAGTATAGGCGAATCGGAAGATCCGCCTTAGTAAACGAGTATATTTATGCGGTTATGCATTCCGCCACTTGGCATTGTAACGACTCACGGCAGAGTACTATGCGTAGTCCTTATTGATTGACAGATGAAAGCCAGTTGAGTAATTTGGTCGGATTCATTGGGCTGATTGATTATTTGGTAGCTTCGGTAAAAGTATCAAGCAGCTCATCAAGCACAGGGCTTGTCTTCAGCGACGCGAACTATCAGACTGCGTTTGGCTTACTCAATGCCAATTATGTGTGTCGAAACGCTCGGTAATACGAATCCTGATCGTGCGGTTTACAAATGACATTGCCGAGCTTCAACAACTGCTGAATATAATAGGCAAAGCTTTAATGTTAAACTATTTTACTAGGCTCTCATAAATGAAACCGTTTTCTGAACGCGAACAGATAGTGTCCGAGCTTGGAGTAGTCGTCGACAAAATCGTCTGACTGTTGGTGTGGACCCAGGCAACGGGCCGTCGGATGCGAGCAGCGCAGCGATCGTTAGTTAATCGGCGACGGTTGTACTATACGCATTAAAGGTCTTCTTGAACACTGCCATAACGAATAATCAATATCGATATATACGTCACATCAGTCCTATCAAGTGTCGATATCATAGAACCCATATCGTGCCTTTAAGTTGATGAACGACTAGATTAAAGCTGGCTAAGCAGCCGACAATGTCGCCGGGACAGGAGACGCACTGCGCTGCATCTACGATTCGAAGAGTTCACAATAATTAAAAAGAAACCGGAACGGTCGATGTCACAAAACTCTTTGCACCACGATTAGCAGACCCTTCAAGGCTGACGAGGGGACAGCACAAATATCAAGGTCACCCTGCATAAGCCGCATGCATGTACAAGGATAAATAGGCAATTTTCTAGCTGATTCAGACAACACCAGCATTCTAGTACAGTTGGGTGGGTCATGTCGCGAAATGCTTCGGATGTCCTCTGGGTTGCCGGCGATCACCTCCGTCGTCACCGCTCTCAAGAGTTGTGGGTACTGAGGAGCGTCTGTTTCAGATCGACGCCTGATTACTGCGCTAGTTAAAAGTATCCGCTAATAATAACGCTACTATTAATGATAATCGATCTGTGCAATTATGCGTCTTGGTAAATGTTAGCTTCAATCGATTATTATACCGATGTTTTTACTGATGAGTAGTTACCCTTAGACCGAGCCATTCAGGATTTTGTGCTGTGACATTTTCTTTCTCTTGTCGGCATTTCAAACTGCATGTGGCGGCGTCCGGCGACAACATCTTGTATCCAGCTCCCCAGGCCCAGTTACTATAATAGCCATATTGGATCGCCAATAGGATGATCTATCCGATACGTTTTCGAGAAAGGAACAGCTCTTTCAGCCAAATTATAAGGTAAGCTGTCATGCCTATGTAGAATGTTAAGGATTCCGGCGTGCAAAGGAGACATACTCCAACGCCAAAACTTCTGAACTTTGGCAGAGAAAGAGGTGATAGGCTTCCCCATAACCAAACGACAACAAAATCAGCAAAAATGAAGTTACATCGGCCAGGTTGAGCGGTTCCATGCGAGCAGGGGGTGGCTGGCGCAACCCGTAAAAGTTACTTTCTTTTCAGACGACATGCTTGGCCTGTAGTGTTATCATGCCATATGGTTGTCGCATATATCATCTATACTATCGTGTATTGCTATTAGCCTTGACGTTATGGCAGTGGTGTCGGATGGTCGTTGGTTTTAGTTCTTTTTGGTCCTCTGTAATTTTATACCTGATCACTGCACTCTGGCGAGTAAAGTTGTTCTGTTGGCTTTTAATTTCCTTCTCTCTACGGTAGCTCCTTTAGAATCAAGGTTTGAGGCATACGTAGATTTTTGCTTGTCTGAGCACTCCAAGTCTGCTTGAATACGGCCTTTTGCCTTTAGAAGCTCTTCGGTGTCGGTTGTTAAACGTCAAGTGAATTTCTTTCTCTCGCGCTTGTTGATCTGTACCATTTATTTGACCTTTTCAAGAAGCGAGGCGGCCGTCTCGAAGAGGAACCGGATTTGACTTTAGCCGAAAGTCTTACCGGAAGTACAGCTGTAAATTTTGTTGTAGTTGTATCGTATATCAAAAATTTTTGGATTTCTAATAGAGGATTTCCATGTTTGCGTTGAAGGTCACTCTCGAAAAAGCCGGGTACACAGTTATCTACAATCGAAAAATCGAAATCACACGCGGTATTTCTGCGTGGGATTTAGCGTAGGGCTTGAAACGTATGAAAAACACGAGAAGCCTGCTTGAGACACAAGACAAAAACTCAAGAGGACACAATCCACGCTCACCTCAAAACTACTATATCACTGATTCTGCACTCTCGAGCTCACCATCTGCACAGAAAACGTATTTAAGACCTCAATCAAGAAAAACTGCAGTACACTGACGTAAGGTCCTGCGGAGGTTGGAACACCAAAGAGATCTCAAGAACAACGAAAAGCCTTTGGAGAAAATCTGCGGTATTCAATCCTGGATAGCTGTGACAGTATTTCTGTAACCAGAAAAAAAAATTTGTAGTCACAAACCAGAAAACCTCGTCAGGATACGTCTGCTTGCATCAATACCCGGCAGACAACTTTGTCAAGTTGTCTGGCAATCTGTGTTTTTCCAATCTGCTGCAGCGGAACTGAGTGTATCGTTGAAGTACCTTCCTCAGCATGTGTGTTATTATGTAGCACCTTTATCATCCACTAGCCGGTATAGTTGCTTGCTAAATGAGATCGACTCCATGCGCCTGACAAAACTAGAGATTTCTTATTAATTGTATTCCAACCATTTCGCTGACACATTGACTCATTTGCTTACTCTCAAGTTCATAAGTGTATGCGTTGTCATAACCGGCATTGGAATTTACTTTAGTAGTCTAGGATTCGAAGAAAGAGACGACTGCATTAATCGCTGAGCGTGAATCAGTAATTTCATTATCACTTATATCACAGTAAACACTAGAAAAGCAACGTAAATAATCGTCGGCTCAGTGGGTGGTCTTATTAAGCTGTTAATCGACTAGAATTAAAAACAAAAGTATATGTAATAATGAACAGGGCTCACGAATCCATTGCTCGCCGATAAAAATAAAGTAGGGCTAATTCAACACGTGTGACTTGTATGGCACCTTGCGACATTTCTTTTATTTATTTTTATGTTTAGTATATGAGAAATATTCAATGGACTCAAAATAGTTTTTATAAGCGCTAGTCGAACTGCTAACTTATACTTTGATGGCTATTCCATGATGAATAAAACAAAAAAAAAAATAAAACCTTGAAAATTCGTTCATCCGAGGTGGAAGCCCATTGGTAGCTTTAGTAACAACACAGTTTCCTATCGAAATATATCGCCTGCTTTCCAAAGTTCCAATCTAAAATAAAAGTAATAAATAATCTAGAGTGAAGTAGTTTATAATAATAGCGTATACAGGCTACAATTCGAGATGTCAGACTTTCTTTATCGCATCGTAGGTTACAGAATTTTTTTGAAATTTTAATAACGGTAAAGGGAAATATGGTTATAGATAATAGCTACTGTGAATAAAGAGCGACAATATAGAAGCCGCTGGCATATATATATATAAAAGTATTTTAAACTTACTTCGGTTCTTTCTTCGGATACTGAAATGTAGGCTTCAACGACCATAAATTCTGGCTAATTCATGTATGCAACCGACACATGATCTGCTGTTTCACTATTATTATATGAAGGACTTGACGAACAGGACGTAGACCGCGAAAACCGTATAAAGGCAGACTCTTAACGTAAACATTCGAAATGGCCATAACGTTTTATACGCAAATAAGTGAACGTTACTTTAGGTCTGAACACGACATATAGGAAAGAACGGACTCGTTTGTATCGAGGTTATTGATTTTCAACATATCAGAAGCACATGGCTGTGAAGCGGTCAAAGCATGCCAGCGATACCCATTACTTCTATCGGAACTCTCGCACGTCATAGTAGTAGCTTAAGTTTTTGCCAAAACTTTCGTTTTTCTGTAAGTTTTGGGCCAATGAATAATAAAGTGCTAACGTTTTTCTCATTTTAAGTATGACCCAAAGAATCGCCAACTAAGAGATCGATTCCGCGATGAAAGTTAACCACAAGATTAAAGATGCACCGCAGAAGCTTAAATATAATCAGCGTCTTATAGAAGAAGACAGCATATTTTGCAGGGTAGTTCTAATTGAATCGTAGATAGCCATATTGTCATACTTTAGCAGGCGTCAATAAAGAGCTGCTTCTGCAAACTTCACCATGATCTCAAGAAATGAGAGAAACAAACAAACGTGACTCCTCATTTAACGCTGAGCTATCTTTAACGAAACTAATTATCAAATGAAATTAATCAGAAACCGAGCACAACGTCTTACTGAGAAATAATGTATAGATCTCAGTATATCTTTTCAGAAAAATGCCTATCTTATGTATTATAAATTTGTGCAGTCAACGTTAGCTACTAGTCCTTATATATATATATATATATATATATATACATATATATATATATATATATATACACACACAAACTTCATATTTCTATTCATATTACTAATCGCTTTTACTAGATAAACATCACATTATCCAAAGCGTTTGCCCATTTATATGTTGAGCTAATTTCTTACATTTATGAACTTCAACAGGATATAATCGTATCCGTAAAACTAATTTGAGGTTTGCGCCTCAATGATAGATAGCTATCAAGCTGGTATTGTTTTTCTTGGGTCCAACGATGATAACTTATTCATGATTCGTGGAGCTAGGTAATGTCTTTCATTTCTAAGTATGCCCTAATGTTAGCAAACTTCTCTCGCTGACCACTTTGTATTAAAACTCCCACGAGTCATAGTATTTAGCTAGTTTACACGTGACAACCCCATCGGTTATCCAGTAATCGTTGAGTTCCGTTCGCAAATGGATATCCCTGATATTGCTATATACATTCAGAATCTGTTAGACTTACGGAGGTTTCGGATTCTCCATTGGCTAGATGGCGACTTTGGCTGATTTGCTGGTCGTCTAGCTTCTGGTTGTATGCTTTTGCAGTACTCGATATGGCGGGTGAAATCCAATTGATTAATCCAGGTTCTTAAACAAGTAACAATCCAGCAATTTGTAGAACGAGGGCCAATAAATTCATTTTGGTCACCGCCATTATCAACAATAGGGAACACGACTTCATCCCTTCCTTCATAGGTGGGAGCCAAGTCAATCAAATGTGCCCCGGCCAAAGTATTTGACATAGCAATGTGATACGACAATAATATACTATAAATAACAATACACTCACGTACATCTACTGGGGGAAAAAAAATCTTCTGGGGTACTTGACATCCTCGATTTGTCGATTTTCAGTAGGGTACAAGTTGAGCCGCTCACAAACAACTTGATAAATACAATATATACTTAGACATACATTTCCCTAACGCCAAGTGAACATATTAAGCAGTGCGATACGGAAATGTTAAAAGTTATTTAGGATCCTAATACACTGCGACCTTAAGCGCAAACAGCGTTTAACGAACATGAGTAGGACACGACTTCAGCTATTCGCACACGATCAGCTGGACTACTATCCTAAATTCAAGCACCAAACGCTACCACAATACAAATCGTATACTCTCAAAGCTCCTAGGCAAACGTTTAAGATGAGATTGATCTTGTAGTGTTGATATAGATCAGTGCATCAGAAGCACTGAAACGCATAAAAGAAGTTGTACTCAAACACTTCAGATAGAGAAGACACGAGCACTGTTTGAAAATAATTCCTTCCACTGTTACTGATGGAGTTTTTCCCCATAGCCATTGCTACACGGTGCGCTATTTTGTAAATTCGAACCGAGTTCATTAAGCTGAATATCAATAATCTTATCACTTGAAGTATGAACCGTTATCATTTTTAATTTCTGTTTTTTCGCGCCATTCTAGTATGGTCACGGTCTTGTGCAGACTATGCGATCGATGACTGTGGAGTTTCGTTGGATGAGACTTCGGTGAATGTTAGTTGCATAGGATCACAGCTTTATAACCTAACTTTAAATAAATAAAGCACAGAAATATAACCTAATTTTCGCTCTGTTTAATTTTATATTTACTGATAATTAAATCATTTAGACACTTTCTAGGTTAATCAATAAAGAACGAATTTACAACACAATGAAATCTTTCTACCTCAACAAACCTATATGGAAACTAGCTATACAGTATAAAAGGCAATTTATATGTCGATCTTCGAAATTTTGTCCTAGAGAATTATTGCAGATTCCGAGTTAATTATCTATCTTTCGAGACCTGTAATAATGTTGAGTAATGGACATTACAACTGTGAATCTAGACATGTGACGCACAAATTTCCTATCTGTCCTAGAGTTATTTTCAAAATAAGCGCTATTACTCGTCGGGGTTTGATAGCGGCTTCATCGCCGGAGCGATTGATGGCATTTAGAGGTACGTGAAGAAGACTCGAGGGTTTGGAAATTATATCTAATAACATATTGAACATTGAAATATGTGATGAATGCTATAATTTATAATACTATAATATAAAAAATTGAAGAATATACTATCGTGGAGCGCAGCATCTTAATGGCAGGGTTTCAATGAAGAATTAAGGTAACGCCTGTCACTGGGAAACAGCTGCATGACAGGAAATGTAAACGAAGTCGAGTTTGAGAAGAGAGTCATTATACGAACCGTAACACTAATTGCTAATACATGTTTGTTTTTATAATAGAATAGAAAGGCCCCAAATAATGCCGACAACAGTAGAAGCATACGCTGCCGTACAATTCTTATTTCTCGATAATTAGTTTCTTAATTTCTCTTTATTTTTGATTATTAATAAGTGTTTATCTGTATCGTATTATAATTTCCGCCAAATTATAATGCGATTCGTATGACAGCCATTTGGTGGAGACAAGAGAAACTACTTATTTAAATAAATAATGTAATAAATAAATATTAAGTGGTTGCTATGGTTCTCTAAGGGGAACACCTTTGTAGGAGTTTTCGAGAAATTTACGAATAATACGAGAAATACACGAATGTGGCCTCAAGAAGCAGATTGTTGATTAAAGTTGGCAAGGAACACAGATGCCCTTCAGGTTAAGGCACAGGCTAAGACGATCCGTCGAAAACGATTGCGTTACAAGGCCAGCCGTATCTGGAAACCTCTTTTATCGCTGATACAGAACGTCAACCATACAAGTGACTAGAGCACCACTATAGTTCGGCAGGTTCCTTGATTAGCTTTTCATCCCTCATAAATCACTCCTCGGAGATGTTTACGTCAAGAGATAGAATACTACATATGGTGCCTTCTTTCGCTACAGCGTAGGAAATCTCAATGCAACGCAATATCGCCAGACCAGATAAGGTTTGTAATGAACATTTTGAATGGGCCATCATTCTGGCACCGTGCTAGACGGTATCACTTAATATTTACATACTGATACACCCCCAACATAATGGAAAGGCGCTATCCTATTAGTGATTTCCAAAGAACGTGCTGTCATTATTGTGGGGACTAACAAATAAAGGTGTTTGCTGTAAGCTGTTCTCCAGCTTGCTAGCTAAGAGACCGGACAGCTACTTAGAGAGCGTACACGCCATCCCAGAAGAACCGACGCACTGGTTGAACTTACGCCTTTCAGACAGACAACTGCTGTGGTCTAGGTAGACAACCTAATCTCATTCTTATTCTCCAATTTGCAAACGGGCCTCTTTAATTAAGTAAGAAGGTCGAGAAGGTCAGTCGAAATTCTTTTATATGCGGGGGACTTAGTGATATACGGGTGGAATAGGTTCTTACTGTGAAGAAAGTTGATCGTAGTAAGGTCAGCTCCGGTTCAGGACTGACCGTAGACATGACTAAGACAGAGGCGATGAAGTTCAAAAGGAGAGACAGGACTACAGACATCTTGTACCTCGCTAGGTCGCCCATTATTTATGTAAACCGGCTTGCGTAGCTGTGGTCGCCCTTTTTCGTCTTACTGCGAACGTCACGGAAAAATGCAGGAAGAATGTGTCAGCTGCATAGGCGAGCGAACGACCTCACCACTTGCCCTTCGCAACCACCCTTTGTAAGGATCAACCTTACTAAAATACACCTCAAGAATATGGTTGATTTCTAGTAATTTGCTCCTCTTACTGGACTTGACTCATATCATTCGTGGTCGTGACATATGTAAGTGCTAAGTCTATTCAAGTAAAAGACAAATCTGCTTGAATTCTCTTCTTATTTTTAGGGCATGTGGGCAACAAACGTTTCAAGATGTATAAGTTTTAGGAAAATAATCATACAATTAGGTAAACTGAGATAAGGGTATGAGAAAGTGAAACTGAATTTTTGCGCATGACATACAATAAGAACAATACGTATCTTCTACCGCACGGTACTTGATATTGGGTATCCTTCGAGCTACCCTGCTTGAATGATTGGAGACCTAGATGGCGTAAGCGCTAGTTTTGTGCATGTTTAGTCTATGAAACAGTGTTTTGGGAAAGTGAATAAAGCTTTAAAATCTGTGTGAGCGGATTAATTGGCTGTCGCTACGACCTAACTAACTAAAAAGGCAGAGAACAGCTCCCAGCGGCGGCGACGGCTGCTTGTCTTCAGGCAATCACAAAACTATATATCATGTAATCTTAAATTTGTAGATGAGTGGAGGCAGCTTGTGAGGCTAGGGGTTTCATGCGTTAAATACTTGTCTTCGGATACTGGCCTAAACAGGAGCGATCTAGGTTTTGCATAACAATTTTTAGGCCGCGCATCATGAGATAGATCGCAATATGAGGCAGGGGCCTGCGATGCCTCGTGAAAACGATGCTTGGACCATTGAAGGTTGAGGTGCTGAGAAAAAGGGCGGAATCGTTAGTGCGCTAAACGTAGCTCGACGGCAAACAAATAACAAGGTGCTCCCGTCTTCTTTTAAACAGCCAGCTCCGCTAGCTGATCGTCAATAAAGTAGGTTGGCCACACTGGTCAGAGCACTCGGGGCGAAGCAACACGATGAAGACCGATCTGAAATCCCGTTAGCATACTAAACGATGAACTTATAGACCCATTCAATAGCAGTAGGTCGGTATGAAGACGACGGAGCGGTCGTGTTGAGAAAGCTGGGCTAGGGATTTGTACCTATTGTAGTACCGGTGCAATATAAATAGCGCGTGAGCTGCGAAAAGAAATACGAAATATCTTTTGGTTATTACTGGAGACTACGAAACATGGTCATGTTGTTGAAACAGCATGTGCGTTCGGCAACCGTAATCCAGTTGTCAGTAGGCTTGTCATAGGAAGATCAGGACAAACTGAAACCGGTGGTAGCGGGCGTCGTTCCCGTCGCACAATGTCCAGTCAATTATGAAACGCTATTCTAATAAGAGACCTGAGTAATTTGACTGTGATAGTAGCAGAAGGCCGCGCAAAAGTGACGTCTGTACATTATATTATCGGATATGAAATCGACTACTATAAACATAATTGTGGTTTGACTGCAGTGATGTTGGCATGTAGATAACTCAAGATCCTAACACACTTCTATTTGAATGAAAGAATTTGCAGTTGTAGAGGCGTAGCAACTCATGAATTGTTCATCTCTAACGTCCAAAACACTGCGTATAAGAGGGCTAGAGTACCCCTCTCGTACATTCCTGTAGACATCTTCTTTACATTATAAACATACATGTAAGTTCAAACCATTGTCTTGGGTAAATGAGATCCAGGCTGACCTAGCCTAATAATAAAAAAAAAACAAAAACTGTTATTCGAAATTAAGTTTTTTTCAAGTGTACGTATATTTCAGGAGCGAAACAATAGATACGAGCACACTTCGTTTTATTCGGGCGTACAGCGCTTTCGATAAGCATGTGCTCGTTTGGGTAGGAGGCTTAGATTAACGAAAAATACAAAAAAATACAAAAAAAAAAAAAAAAAAAACAATTGGTTTAGAGCATAAACATCGGCATCTCTTATGCTAAAAAATCTTATTTTCTAAAATTTGGCTAAACTAGCTGCTTTCATTCAAATCAATTGAAATGGTCATCTGTACCGTGATAGCACCATAAGGGAGCGAAATACTATGACTTTTCTGTTCATCGGTGAAACTTAAAAGAAAATTATCTTATTTTCATGACACTGACATACAATGCCGTTTACGACGGGTCGCAGTATTTATTAGAAACGTTAATTAGTAATTGCACAGTAAAGTTTAAAATCGTCACCGTATTTAACGTGTCTTCCATCCTGTGGTAAGCGTCAATTGATGTTTGAAATAAACAAGAGCAAAGAACGTAGCTTTTCTCAAGACAGATTTGCTGTGTTTTCAACTCAGACTTGATAAATAGGAGCGGAATCATGTTAGGATAATCTGATAAATACCTAGGTATTTCATCCTTGATCGTAACCGACCATGATCTACTATATCGGATATATATAAAATGTTAGTTAGTAACTGTTTTTACAGCCTACAAAGCAATGGAATACAAGTTTGAATATAAAACATTAGTCTTACGACATATCCCATAGGCAGTCGTGGCTATACTTGCCCAAGTAAATTAGGCAGCTCGTTTAAAAAAATCATTTGTTTTAAAGTAGGCCGCTCTGGCTCAGAAGTGTAATTGCATTTCAAATTCGGGCGCCTGAACAACCTTAAAATCTCTTTACAGTTTACAGAGAAAACAGTACTTAAATGGAGATTATTCGAAGGCTTACTTCAGCTGCCGAGAGGTACGTAAAGGAAGAGGAGGGTTATCCAAGTGTTCGGCAAGTAGATTTACTTTTGCTGAAGCCTTTAATGAAATAGGTTTAAAATGTTGGCGATATCACGATAAAAATTTCTTAGTCAAATATAGGCGAAACCAATATATCATGGCAGTGTTACTACCTATCGTCGGTGTTCTTCCCCTGCGATTAATGGAGATCAACATCGTTATTGTCAAAGCCAATGGTCGCTGATGTCATTCAGTGACTGAATGCATTAGTTTACCATACTGGTGATACACGAACAGTGTCTCGCAGATATTTGAGCTTGTGTATTTTTAACGAAATTAATTAAAAATCTTTACATTGTGAATTACTAGTGAATTGTTTTTTGCTAGTGTTAATGCTTTTATGCATTACCAAAGAAGATGAAACGCTAAGCCCTTTTTGGACACTGATTACGAGAAAATAGTCGGTCTCCAGTATGTGTTCTTTTATGGTTACTCAAGGAAGTTGGCCATGTAAACATTTTTGGACACTGATCACAAGAAAATAGTTTTTCTCCGTTATGTATTTTTTTATGGCAACTCAAGGAACTTGGCCATCTAAACATTTTTGGACACTGTTCACAAGAAAATGGTTTTTCTCTGGTATGTATTTTTTTATGGCAACTCAAGGAACTTGGCCATCTAAACATTTTTGGACACTGTTCACAAGAAAATGGTTTTTCTCTGGTATGTATTTTTTTATGGCAATTCAAGGAAGCTTGCGATCTAAACATTTTTGGACACTGTTCACAAGAAAATGGTTTTTCTCCGGTATGTATTCTTTTATGCCTTTTCAATTTATATAACGATATAAACCTTTCTGGACACTGATCACAAGGAAATCGTTTTTCGTCAGTGCGTATTTTTTTACGTCCAGCCAAGGGATGGTGTCGACCACAGCTATTGGTAAAACCGGTGTCAAGAGACGCATCAGTCTGCATATACGTACACGGGGCTAAAACTACGTCGTATGACTCACACGGTTTCTGACAAACGCAGCGAGATGGTTTGATCGAGGACGTCGTCGGTAATGCATTTTCTTCATTGCAGCTGTTAAACCGTAAACCTGCAATCAATCAACCAACATAACTACTGTTGTGATTGTAAAATTATCGAATACAATAAATTATTAACTGTAAAACGCTCGGCCCGCCTATTGACTGGTGCCGATACAGACCGCCTAGTTTTTACAGACATATGTTTAAAAATTGATTTTTTTGCTTTTTTTTTTAGCCCCTTCATGGTTGTTATGACACTGCGGCATAATGATTATAATATGAGCTAAACCCCAAATTCCAATTTGATAATCAATAATATTTAAACGAAAAAAGATAATCCACTCCTTGTTAGCGGTTGTGAACGAGAATTGAACGTCATTTCCTATCAAATCCTCTCCTGACCTACAGGCTTATACGAGCAAAGATGCAGACGTATACAATGTATATTGCGATCACCTTCAAAACGACTTCAGCGATCTTTACTACCTTCGGATTTGATGAGAAAACTATGCTATAACCAACATGCCTGGTAAAAATTATGCCAAACACATCTAAAAGTTTTTCTTTACTTCTGAACCTTTTTAATGAAGAAACCACTTGTATCCTATTTTATATATCATCTTTCGTACTATGCGGTAAGAACGTATTCGTTTCAAACGCTTAGATAGAGTATTTTCTTTCGGAACGATCTGTTAGTGACTTGTGTGTAAAACTTTACAGAACTCTCGTAATATAAGATAACGTCCTACGAAAACAAAGGCTATTTTAGACCTCAGCCATATCCAATTCACGAGGCCTTGCTTAACTATGACCTAAATACGAAATGATGCTTCCATATGCAATTTAGATGTGGCTTGATATAGGTGTATGTTATGTTAATTGCATCGCACCCGCAGTTGATTGTGTAGTTCCTATAGTAATTGAGGCCAGCTAGAGACCTATACATTTCTGTGTAAAAAGCAAAACAAGCAATCACCTCTTAAACCATAGTTAGTCCTTAATTTATTACGAAATTATTAATTATGTAATTTCAAACACATCAAGACCACTACTCTTTGTTTTCTAATAATTATTTGCGAAGCTAATTGAAATGAGTAATTAGTTAAGTTTATTAGATATCAAAAGCACTTCGTAATATTTCTTCTGGACAAATAAATTATTAAATCAGCCCATGAGCCGGCGCCTTGAACATAAAATCGAGAAAAAGTTGAAAGACGCAGGTCTCCTAAGTACTATTTATATTATAGGACACTTAAATAAAATAAAGATTACACACGTAATTCTATTCAATCCTGTCAATATAATGTAATATAAGTTTAAATTTATAGTTTTATATGAATATAGGAGTGTGCAACTTTGCACTGAAAGATCAATTTCAGGATTTTAGTCAGCTTACTTAAGTTTTGTTGAACGTCATTGCTGTTGAGGACGTCATCTGTAAATGGGGCTTGGTTGGCCAGATCGTTCAAGTTCACGGAAGCTGTACTTATTTTGTGATCTTCGTAAAACGACCCATTGATATCGCTGTACCGGTTGTGATTCCAAGAAAAAGTAGAATTACTAGCAGAAGCATTTCGTTGAGCCGCGCATATTTCCGAACCAGAAGTGGCTTGTATCTTTTCTAGTGAAGCCAAATCTAAATTGCAGTACGTATCAAGCTTGTTGCCTCGCCCAACATCAGTGACCTCGTATTGCTGGAACGAAGAGCTTGAGGGCGTCCTGTCTGCAAATTACTACGACACGACGTAGTCCTTTAGTGACGGCAAACTCTGTCATGTTTTCTTATTGTTCTCGAAATGAATAAAACGTTTACGACATAGTTAGCATGTTATTCCGTTGGAACATCTGATGCTGAAGTAAAAGTTGTTGCAGACTTGAATATGTATCAATGTTGTTTGAAAATCCTCGGCGATCCCTTAGGAATTGTGGTACAAATCGAAGTCGAATTTACGAATTATAAAACTTATGAACTTGCGCATACATAATTAAGTTATAGCACATGCGTAGGTATATAGATCTTGAAAGAAACAAGTTACTTTGTTTCAGACAAACTGGACAGTGTAACAGTCTGTATCTGAGTCTTGGACTCTTCATCCAATGCTGGAGAACGCTTTTCTAGTTAAGTCCGGCCAGATATGATACTCGAGTGCAGCAAACTGTGAATCCGGGATCCGGGAATTAGTTTTAGACGACACACGGTATATGGCCTTTAACGCAGCAATAAATGTTTCCAGTGTCAAGTTCATTGTTACCTTAGTCTGAAGCAATACTTAATGGAGTGCCGCGTGTAAAACTCTAAACCTATATAGCTAAACAGTGCTTTAGGCGGCTGGTCCTACATGAAACGATGCATATCTACACTCGGTAGTGGGTAAATTCCTTACCACTCCACTATTACAGGAACGAAGATGAGACCAAAAACGGAGAAGTTGTACTTTTTACTGTGTACGAATCTTTTGTTAATGGACACGCGCGAAGCTATGTTCGTCGTTGAATCGAATTTTTTTAGTCTATAGTATATAGCACCGGGACCAAGTTGATGATGCCATTTAATCTATGTGTTGACAACGACAAAGCTTAGCTCTAATAGAGTCTATGGGATAGCCTCAATAGATTAGATAGGTTAAGGCACTGTGAGGTATCAACTACGTGGGCTTCCGTTCATCGTAAAGCATATACCCAAAATAGCTGAAGAACTTCTTCTAAGAAACGTTTCGGGTTTTACGTTCGGTGCTTAAGCTCCTAAATATTGCGTGATTTTTAAAGCGTGTCTATGCTCGGCTTCTAACCCAGGCTATCACGTGTCCTTTAATGTAGTAAACAATGCGTTACCACGACGGAAACCTCTGGTCTGAACACTTAAAGCTGTTAGTATATCTTAGCACGAATTGCTCCACGAAACGTGTCCGACAGTTTCTTGGGAGAGTTTTTCTTAATTTTTCAGACGTGGAAGTAAGTACTAATACGGATGAGGTGTTCATCGTAGAATTCTCTCTTCGAAGAAAGCTAACCTACACGAAGCGATCAAAGTAATAAATTATTACAGCGCTTTAGAGGAACCAGCGGTCCGAGTCTATGAAATAAAATACAGTTTGGATTTAAGATCATTACCGTTAATTGGCTTACACCAGTAGCTTGTTTCATCATAACTGTAGAGCTGGCTTGGAAACTTTAAATCGTCGTAGATCGATTCGCTGCTGAATCTATGATGGATATTAGTTTCACCAGTGCAAGCCGCATCATAACCCCACGATGACATAGCGTTTGGATTGTAAGCTTGTTGAACCAGAACTTTAAATGCGGGAAGACGTTCCGTTGTTTCAAGATGTGACTGGAAGAACCCGTAGTTAGCACTTTGGTCATCCACATGCGACGCAAACATACCGCGGTAGTTTTGGGTATCAGCTGGCATTTGCGACTCCCAGCCTGTAAAACTCACGAGGTATTCAAATAAATTAAGTGTTTATGTTAGCAGTCGTTGGACAATATCCAGGTCCATAGATAAATGTATCGATAAATGATGAGGCGCTTTGAAGTAGTGCGGCAAAACGTGAAGCTGAAAAAAACGGAATACATTTTTACTAATTGAAAAGATAAGTGAAGCATTAAATACTGACGGTATTGTACTAAATGCAAGACAATCTAAGAGGTCGGCCTCTTTTGAAAAACGACAATGATTAGTTAATCGTGTAACGGTTAAACATCCACGTGTTAGATAATCATCGTATAGGGATCAATTTAGACGATAGGGTCAATTTAGACAAGGCATAAAGATATTTTTTTGATGCTATCACAAAACAAAACAATCCATTACGTAGATAATTAGATGTAATGTTCTGCTAATTATTCCGTTTCAGGCTAGATCTTGTTGGATTTGTCCGGGGAATTGGTCCAACAGACCTCTACTTTTCTTTTTTGTAGTTCGACGTGCGGTATCGCCGTTAGGTATTCCATCAAAGAAACAGTTGGCTTCCAGCATAAAGCAGAAGTTGTGCATGCCCAGCTTCGAACACATACCACAACCGATCCACGAGACTTATAAAACTGCACAATACCCACATAATTTAGGTTTGGTTTCCTCCCGACGGTGCAATTCGAGCCAGGGTGACTGTGTGATTGGTTTTCATAAGTCGTACAAAAACTAGGGAAGTCTTTAACCTCCAATCTAACGATTGCGTTATTGTTCTCCACAATGCACGCATACTCGACGACGAAGCTCCGAAGTAATTCACAAAGCTCACCGAAGTGGTTACCATTTTGAAAACACTTCGGAGAATCCCAGTAGGGTCCTTACCGGACTGTTTGAAATTCAGGGACACGGTATCATCAAATTACCACCACATTGACTTTTGATATCTACCCATATTCTAGTAAAGTCTAGAGAAGTTTCTTTCGAACATCACTTACGAGTTTATGCACTCCAGTAACGCCTCGAGATGCTTACAGAATGTAACTTTGAGAACATACCATTTTTACATATTACTTTACTTAGAACGTAAGTTCAGTTCTGTTATTTTTTCAAGCAGTACGATGTACACAAATTGCACCAATAGTAAGGGAACTTCTGTTATGGCAACTACCTATTTACTGCCAACAGCCCCTCTTGTCCCTTACGTAAATTTGTTAAAGTTTAAAAGTTTAAAGTTTATTTACAATATATATTATATTGCAATTACATTGTTTTTACCCAAGTAAATTTGTTCAGAAGTTAAGGGTTTGGTTCAAAACGAAATGTTGGCTAGTTTGCACTACCTTATGTCCTTGTATGTACAACAAATTTGTAAGGTAAGCATTTTATACAGATGTGGTTTGCTAAGCCAATTCCCTCCCTTGAAAGAAACAGGCGTAAAACATCAGGTCTATACAATACTATCTTCACTTCGTTCGGTACTTTATATATCGGCCGCTTAATAGTAATTATTTAGCAAGAGATTCATATAGTCACCAAGAACTTTCATTGAAAAGCTAGAATATACAAAAATGAAAATTAACTAGAAGTAGAATTTACGAAGCACCTATTCTCACGGAAGCCGCCTCAGCATTGACGATGGACAATATCTGGGTCACCAAAGATAGCGTTGCACAACCCAAAAATCTTAAAGAACTGCATCCAGCTGTGCCGATAAGAATTTGCCGAAAGAAGGATTGAGTCGTTTTCGTTTCCAGTAAGTGTTTTTGGATTTCGAAAGTAAAGGTGCCGCAGTGGATTATTCGGGAGCAGAATCTAATTCTTGCCGTGTTTGAATTAATGCTATTAATTTGAATCATACGCCCAGATCAGACGTATGCCTGGTCCAAGTTTACCTTTTAAGCAGGTTCATGATGTTCAATAGAAGCTTGGTTTACCATCACTTCTATTCCTAAACCAACTCGCACTCTAACTGCGGGCCACAAGGGTCTAGTATAAAGTTCTATGAAAAGGGCAAAGTATACTGAAGAAATTATGCTTGCTGCCTTTGACTGTGTGAGATTTGATCAACATTAACTATTTTGTTAGGGGGTGTAGGGGGTAACAAACGATTGCTATGTTAGCCTCTTGTGCGCCTTCAAGATTCTATCGTCTCGGCATGATCATGGCGAAAGTTCCTTCCTCAACGACATCATGTTGTAGACACATTCACATCCATACGAATACCAAGCAGAAAAATTGCTCCATGTATTAAAGTGTTACGCTAGTCTTCCGTGAACACTTACATTATGTTATAGTAAAACTGCTCAAGTAATTTATTGGAACTATTTAATGATTTAGTTAAAAAGCATTATTTTCATGTCTCTAGATACGATCTTCTATATTCTGTTCTCGTAATATAACGTGCTGAAAGATTGTCTTCGTACATGTGTCTGTCGTTTGGGTATTTTTCTATACACTATGCTGTATAGCCACTATAAACCTACAATTATTTTAGATATTTGTTTTCCGATCTTATTTTGTTATACAACATAAATGTATCTCGGTTTTTACTGTTACCTTGGTGCCAGTAACTGACGTAGCCGTCGGCCTGTGGATGTTTGGAAGTGACGTTTGGCTCATTCGATATACCGCATCCCTTCATTTGATACCACCACGTGAATAGACCGTTATTGTTTTCGGAAGGATTCATCTGATAAACCCATTGGGTCGAAACGCTTCGGGTTTCACTTGCAGGAGAAGGATCAACCATGGCTTTGCTGCCATCGTCTGCGTCAGGAACGAAAATTTTATATTTAGCCTGCGAAAACCACGATACAAACTAAACTAGGCAACATGTATGCAGCCGTAAGACGAATCTGTATCAAGTCAATATAAGGAAAACATAAAAACGTTAGTCTATTAAGTTTACTATTGATGATGATGACCATAACTTTCAGATCTGACTGAGTGGAAAAACATAAGATCTTTACGCAAAACATGGCCTGTTCTTAAATCGAGTTCTACCTAAAAGTAAAAATATGTATATATTAAAAGTTACCCTGCTTTACAGCATATAACAGGTTATGCCGTAGTATACAAGATACATAGGAGGCCATTGCAACAGTAGTTCTAATCATTTTCTATTGACCTAATGTTAACCTTTTTCGGTACCGTTATCTTATACATGCACACTTTTCGTATGTTACTAATTGCCAATGCGTATCCAGGCCATATTACCTAAATGTGGAGCAATTTCAATTAACTGTCTAATTACGGCTGGGGCTGCTGAGGTAGTAGCTATTGCAACGAAGAGCGTCGGGAGGTCAGATCCTGAGAGTGGCCCAGAGACAAAGGACTTTCTGAACTATTCAGCTTTTGGAACTGCTGACCCCCTACTCGTCCAAATGTAAATTTACGACTCTGTATAGGAATATATCTGTTGACTATGTATGAAAATTTTTATACTAACCAGTCCAGATATTTTAATATTGCATCGTTTATACAATTCGGCAAAATTTGGAGAACAATTGTTCAAAAAAAGACCTCGATACGGTATCGCATAGAAATTAAATTAGGTACATAAGCATATGGCAGCTAGAATAATTCTAATAGTTTGTTAAGGACACTTCATTGAAACGTTGAAAAATCAATACGTACTTATGAAAAATGTTTCAGGTTTACCCTATTCAGCCTGTACGGGCCAAACATCGAAATAGGTTAAATACACGCTAACAACCATCATTGATTAAGCTATATTTCAACTGGATGGGCAAATGTCCTGCCTCTGTCGTAATTAAGGTAATGGGACAAAAATCATTAACAGTCCTCTTACCGTTGCTTAATTGAGTGCTGTAGTCGGTGGATTCGCGAATAACTTGATCGGCCCGGGCTGGATTTGATGGACCAAAGGTATTCCAGATCGCTTCCCGACCAGTTTTGTTGTAGGACTCAACTATAAAATTTGAAAGAAATCTAATTTCGAAACGTTCGTCTTTGCTTAATGGGCGTACTACGCGATTCCCTTTCGCATTTATGCAACAATACAGGAGCTTACGTTAGCTAGTCGTTTTTATGTGAGCCTGCAAGTTTTTGCGGAGTTTATCTTCGCAATGTTTTGCCTTTTTTCGTGTTCATATTCCATATAATGGCATCCGTGGCAATGTCGATAACCTCGGCTGAACATTTTGGCCTTGTTGAAACGCACCATCTAAACTGTTGTTAGCAGATTTGACATATGGTGCTAGTTGAATTATAGAAATGATACTCTACTCCAACGTATTGCAAACAATATGAATACGTTCAGCGGTAACGCAACCACTGCTTTTATCTTTAAGTATATGTTATATGACCTAAAGAAAATCCACAAACTATGTAAGTTGTTTGTTTATGTCCTGCTATGAACTTGGTACGTAAATAGAACTGTTCCATCTTCCACTCCTTATTACATAAATGAGTTACAACGTATAACTTGTGTATACTAAGTACATATACCACGACTCATTTGATGTCAGTCTTTTTTCATATAAAAAAAGTCCCTGCTTCAATCTCGTACGATGGGCAAGTTGTTGATGTAAGCCTAAATTTTTAAACCTGTAGTTTTACATGCTATCCGATCGTTGCTTGTGTAGGACAACTACTGTCTCATTTTAGCGCTAAGGTGCGACGACTGTTTTTGTTTGAGAAAATAAAGTAACGCCAGATTTAATCAAATAATATAGTTTATGAGTTGGCATGGTTTCGTTTGAACGAAGAATAGTCGATACTAATTCGCATTGGACATAGTCAACTTAGCGTACTCTACTTGTAACAAGAATGACGATAAGTAATCTTACTGATGCAGGAATTAGCGTTGTTTCCATCGACGATAGGCTGTCGGAGATGATCTTCTCGGCTTTGGCCCTGTAGATTTGCTGAGCTCGTCGATCTTCGATTGACAACATTGAAGCAATCGACTATTCCGCCGACCAGGTCCAACTTGTCGTTTCCCATGGACTGGCTTCCACTGCTAGGAGCGGCGCTTTGCTCAGCTGAAAGTACTCGCTGAAATATCTGTTAGAGGTTAGAATCAAAGCATACTCTTTTACGTTTTCCTCTCATGTTCGAAATGAGAGAACAGTGACTCTACAATCATCTCAACATAGCTGGGATTCTCTGTCTATGTTTTTACCTTAAGGTGGTGGCATAACTGTCGAGCGACTCTTCATCTCAGCGTTCCAAGCTTTTCGTAAAGCTTGTTTTTGTTGGTAATTTTGTTATTCGTAGTTGTTTTGGTTGTCGAGCGTGTGTAACGGACGACACACCATTACGGTTTTACGTGTTATCGCTTCTTTAATGAGTAGGTCGGTTAGGAGTGTGTGTGTCTCCTAAAAACAGCAAGGAGTCATCGTCAGCAATGGAGAGCGTTAAAATTTACGTGATATAGTTTCGAACACGACATTGAAAGTATGACACCATCGTTCACCTCGATGATGCCACTACTTTTCATCATGCATTACTGATACACTCGATGTCCGTGATTTCAAACAAAATTTTAGCTAATTGCTGGAACGCAGCGAGGGTCGTAGAATTTGTTGATCAGGAATTGAAACTAGGTAGCAGATGTTCTTCACTGTGTTTGGCGTTCGACTCTTTCAATATACGAAACACAACAATAGCTACCGAAAGTTTTGCAGAATTTAGAATTTACATTTTGCAAAGGCTCAAATCTTTTCGTGCTAATAGCTCTGCAATGAACAGGGCTACCTGTTGCACGACGGAGGCCGAATTCGAACATTGCGCCTGTAGCCGATTGAAATGTTCCATTGACAGTTACTGTAAATTGATCGTTTATTCTAACTTTACGCTTTCCTTACATTGACGATAAACCCTCCTGGAACATACACGCATCGCTTCCCATTGGCCTGGGCGTGTTGCGGAAACGGTTTGTAGAGGTATTTATCCTGGTCAGGACTAACCGTGCGTGGAACTTTTAGTAGGAACGTAAATTATTAAAAAGAGCACGAGTTAAAGCTGAATTGAATCTACGAGTTCATAATTGTAAATCCGGTTGTATATCTGTTCCATCCTCCTTGAGGCGCTAGCACCTGTGTATTTTTTTCGTGTCCATGCTAGACTGTCTTGGTCGTTCTGCATAAACCTAGGTAAAAGCCGAAATCCGTCAACGAATCAAATATGCAATTGCTGTCGATGAACAAGGTTGATCTCAATTAGAATGGCTTACAGAATATGAATAATTATACCATGCCGCCATATTAGATATCTTGACATTAAAATTAAACGTTGCAGAGCCAAAAAGGGAACCTAGAACCTATTTCGTCCTTACACTTCCTGTCGAACTCGGCGAAGCGAATGCAGAGCTATTTACGATCAATTTCCAACTTCGTAGAATTATGGCTATCGATAAAAGCGGACCATTGGGGGGTGTTGATGCTATCACGTCATTGTGGTATATGAATTTTAATTTAAAATTAATCTACTACTTAACACATCTAAGTTTATGCGTATGGCTATGCGTGTGACAGGATTGCTTGCTTTTTCTAACAGCGCCTGTGCGGAATCTGTCCGTGCCTGCTGGCAACAGGAATTCCAAAAATACGAAGGGCATTTTAGCACAGCTAGTCGCTCTACAGCGTAATTTCAATACCTTCATGTACTATGTTGCCGAGACGGCTTGCAGGTGCCAACATAAATCGCACATTGAAATAGGGTAAAGTGCTCCTTAGCTTACTGAGATCTTGATCGTAGGTGAGGCGCACTGAAATCAAATTGAGCCCTAACTAAAAGTCGATCGAATGGCCTTTTTGGATCAGTTTCAATTGTAGGAAGCTAAACACAAGTGATACTTCGTTATTTACCTTGAATTGAGGATGATTTTTGGAGAAAATGTGTCGATGTAACGGATCCCGATGTTATGTCAACGGATAGGCGATGTAACGGCAGCTCTACCAAAGCAAGGCGGGCGCAGTGTCTTTTATTAAAATGCAGCTGATGGAAAGGGAGTAAACAGAATGTTCAAGCTAAGTCTGGAATTTCAGCACGGTGCTGAATATACACATTGTATGTAACAATCTTCAAGAGTAATGCTGGTTGAGTGCTTAGTGACCTCGAACAGACGTTCAGGTTGAGTAATTGTCTACCGGGTATACGAAAGAATCTGCACCAGGGTGGAGCCCATTTTTTGCTTCCGAACTACACTACGCTAGGCTACGTTCGGTTTCCGTTATCATCCGTAGCAAATGCTAGTACGTAACTACCGAAGACGGTCGGATCAATGTTGCTATAAGTGCATAAACGTATTGGCCTTGTCACGACCTGAGGCTTTTAGAAGGTTTTATATTTGTGTTAAACAAACTTAGCAAACGAAAAACAAGGCTATAATTGTACTTGTGCTAGCTGAGATAAACTTTGAGATGAAAAAAAAGGCAAACAATTAAGGGAACTTTCAAAGTCTTTATAGATTCCGAACGCGTGCAGTTAGATTAACGTACCCTAGCAGCACTAGGCACTCTTAACGAAGTTATTGTACATCTAGTTACTCCTTATAAACTGTACTTTATTCTAATATCTCTTACGTTAAAGAAGCATCACTGCCGTCTGAGTTGACGATGAAATTTTTCGTTCGTTATCTCTGGTATATCCTTACTTTCTTTAGACATAAAATTCATAAACCAGTTACTTCCGAAGAAAGAAATGCGCGAAATTTTTCTCAAGAGACTATTTTCATTTATCGGATGCAAGCCTATACTTCAGTTATCACAAATCTGATTTCGGCATTCAGATCGAATCCGCGGTTCATTTTTTCTCTGTAGCAAGACATACCTCGCGGCCATCGAACTATAATATATCGGTGGCGATGAACAATTCCGGATGCATCAAATACGCGCGAAGAATAGCAATATTTCCGGAATGTGTGCCTCTCATATTGATGTTATCCCGGCGATATATTTTATAGTAAAGGGGTCATGCGAGCCATGCGTAAATTGGAGGTTACGTGTCCTCCAGAGTGTGGCGAAGTATGCCTCCTGAACAGGAGAACTGTGATATTAAGCTAGCTATAGGGCTTAAACAAAGGGAATTTATAATTCCTCATCGTTTTCTATTCGTCCGTTTCCAATGAGTCATAGTTTTATACACGATCGACATCGTAATTCAGATTTGGAAATTGCCTTTGTGGTGGTACAACCGGTAAATACAAGTGTCTACCTAACGTCCCTACACCAAACCTCGCTAGCTGTTTTCCGTGGTTCACGGTCTGACAGACTGCGTGAAAGAGCGTGTTCAGTGTCAACGTGCCATCCATGTACTTGTAAAATACCGCTATCCAAATATGCTCTGTAACCTTAATAAACAAACAAATAAATAATTAGATACATACTAATACTGAAAGAAAGACAGAGGAATTCGGCATTAGTATTTATTCAGTTCAAGTTTTCTATTTAAAATGTATTTTTCGAGTTTTACCATGACAACTTACGAATGCGGTTTTTCATCGAATATATAGCCGTACATTTATTAGTACCCATCATAACTTAATCGTAACTCGGACTGTAAAATGATATATTGAATATAAGCAAGAAAATGTGCCTGATGTACGTGGTAACTTAATTCCATCATGTCGACATGCAGTGCATGGATGTAGGCAAAATTTATAAACGAAGTTAAGTGATCGAATACCGATCAATTTATCTATAAGAATTTCATTGGAACGTGGTGTGGTGGAACGTGAGACAAAATTAGAAACACATCTGTAACTAGAAACATTAAAGTAAAAAACATCTACCCAATACATTGCACGACAAATGCACGCATTCTATCATAGTCGAATTTATGATGTTGTTAATACTGTTTTGTATGCTTTTTCTCTATAAATTCTCTCGTCTATATTATACAGGGACTTTTAGAACCTATGATTTAAAGAGAACGATAATCTTTTTCTTCATGGAAACCGAAATATATTTGCGGCTTTTTGGACAGACACGTTAATAGACTATTTTATTAAGCTAAGTTAGTTAGTAGACAGTAGATACATTGCCTCAATTGCCACCTTTACTAACCGCTAACACTTTCCTATAGGGCACGTGCCCTAGAGAAGGAATATAATGACTGAGGTTTACGTTCGTCATGCGGTGAGGCTCGTCTAATGAGACTTGAACAGCTTGAAATGCTCCGCAAACGTCCACGACAAGTCGACTCAAGTAACCCAAGACGCCCAGATGGCCAAACGTATTCTGTTACTGTTAGTAATTTTCCGCCACGCCGCATTGAAACTAAGCATTGCCACGATAGTTGCGAATCCAACTTCGAATACCAACGGAATTATGGGGACACGTAGCGGAAATCATTCAATAGTACGAGCTCTATGGCGGATCAGTCAATAGATTCAGCTCTGAAGCTCCGAAGGCCGGCCATCGAAGCAATTAGTTGATTCGTCAAAACCGGTTTTCATATTTAACCGGCTAGATGCGAAATTATTTACGGAGTTCAAGCGAAAGGGGAGCCGGAGCAAAACGGGGGCAAAACAATAAGTGTAGATATTTTCGAATTGTCTTCTTTAGCGATTGTCCAGACAGAGCTTCATCTCTACTCTGCTGCTGGAGTTGCGTAGAAGAGTCAGTCCCACCAGGCACTACACGTGCTCCAAAATTACGTAAACACACAACTTAGTTATGAAACAAATTGAACTGAGGCATACGTATAAAAAAGGCGTCTCTTTCTATGTTCGCATTCGGATATGAACATAGCGAAAGACACAATGCAGAAACGCGAAAAGATCTAATCAGAAAAACCGTCGGGGACATCATCACAGCCAAAGCTATCATTATAAATATCGATGCGATGAGTGAGTGATCTCAGTCGACAAAGGCCTTCCGATGCAAGAAGAAGCCTCCCGAAGAAATAAAAGTTAAGACCTGTTATTACTATAAATCGGTTATCCGTGCAAATATGTAGATATCATGATTTTAAGTTAACAGAATAATCGTCTACAGTATAAGCTTCTGTTCAAGTTTAAGAAGCAGATATAGGCGGTGGTTCCATGTTGTGCAGTTATAACGAAGAGAGCTAAGGCTCACCTTGAATTTGTCAAACGTTTCAAATGTACCACTGAGAAATATAGCAAACCCAAGTTAATGTGAACTTGTAACCAAAAGTTGTGTTAGATTTAAAATCATGTATTTAAAAATATACGTACTCTAAGATTACTTTCAACTGCTTTAGAAGCACACACATAAGTACAATAATCATGTTCTAGTGTTTTTTTTTTTTCACTAAATGCTATATAGCTTCGATAGAGGCAAGCGATAGTTTCTGTTACTCCATCCGCAATGGTAACAACAACTAGGCGAAAAAAGAGGAGGTCTTATCTTGTGATCCAAGAAACCTTCCTGTTACCACCACCCCACATCCAGCGAGTGTCGTTGCGACCGGCATCAAAACTGTTTAAAATGCAAATATTTTTTATATTTTTATTACAAGTGTATTTGTTTATATTTTTATTAGACTTGCTCATAAATAGATGATCAATTTTCTAGCTAATAGTACCATTCATCCTCCTTGGTAGCTCTTTAATACACGGTCCTCCTACTTTGCTGTAGAGTTCCGATGCTAATTTCTGATTCTGGAATGTAACTTGGCAGAACACTCAGGCTTCAGTAGCAAATTTGCCGAGAAACAGCCATGTATCAACGAGGATAATTGGGTTAAAATAATGGTTTAAGATCGTAGCCACTGTACTACGGAACAATGGAAGGAGTTGAAATATATGTTTAAACGAGAGCAGGAAGGTGCTAAGAAGCTGGCATTCGAAACGATTGCAGATGATGAGCATCTGCCTGTATTCTTTGACAAGCTCGAAAATTGAAGAATGCACGAAAAGCCACATAGAGGAGGTAATTGGGATCGCTAAGGTCTCGTATGGTAGACTGGAATGTTTTAAGGAACCATAAAATTCAACGTCCCTTTGTCGAGCTCGAGATATATGGAAAAGCTAAGCGAGTTTACTACCGCCCAGGTAAGAGTAATAAGTTTTTTACACAATCGATATTCAGAAGGGTTAACGAACGCAGTCAGGCAGCGTTTACTTAAAACCCTCGGAAGGTTCCTCAGGCAAAAACAGAGTAGAAAAGATAGAGGACAGGCGATAACGAAAGCCAACAAATTCATCGGAAAGTTACTAATTTGTCTTCGAGGAGCCAGGTTGTCATCATCATCATAGTGGGGGTGACACATTTGCCTGCATATCTTATGGAGACGTTGAGGTCTAGGTCCGAATCCGAGCAGAGACATACGGATCGTTTCATGCTGGAAGCCAGCCGTCTGAGGGAACGCCCATCGGCGATCCGAACGAAGGAATCGAAACATAGAGAGTAGCCAGACGAAGCCGACGAGTCGGGTATATTAAGATACGATATTAAATGTAGCAATGCCCTGAGCTTCTGCATGCAACATATGGCAGTTACGATAGAGAAGGAGAGAACAGTTTCGTAATATAATTATAGGTATTTGTAGGTTCTACGCTAAAAAAATCACGGTAGATGAGAGGCGGGAGAAGGGTGAAGCAGTTTTTCCTTCTCTTTCGACAGTTTCGAAATGTTTGATACACCAGGACGCGGTCCATAGAGTCTAATTATACGAAATTCAAAAGAAACTCTCGTTTGTTACTTCACCGGGCAATTTGCCAGTTTACTTAGCAAAGCTAGGAAAGAAGAAGAAATCTCTTTACGAAAATGTTGTTTCCGGTGTCCTAAAATGCTGAGAGGGGTTAGCTATAAGTCAATCCGCTAATCGCTCCCACGTTAATTTGGGTGAGGTACTGCATTCGAACGACGAATCTAACAAACAACTGAGATAATAATGCTGCTGCGACAAAATGTATTAGAATACACCAAATCATATCATACCAACGCAAAAAACAATATGCGTTTATATTCTAGCCATCACCACAGCGATGGACTGAGCTATTTCATGGGTCATCATCGCAATCACTATAAACGTTATTACTGCAGCGACAAAGATAATAACCGCCACGGCGAAGACAACGCGACGGAGTCCTGTAAGAGACATTACCATCGACACCGTTACCATAGAGACCATTGAAGACCGCACTATTCCAGGGAGTGTAACAGCAGGTACGAACGGCAAATTGAGAGATGGTCGTAAATAGAAGTGGGCTCAGACAGGATGTATGTCTTGTCAGTGGAGAAATAAATATAGAGGATGTGCCTATCAATCTGGTAGATTTTAACCAGTGTCAAATTTGGCGAGGACTCAGTTTAATCTAAAGGGTTCCACATGTGGTTAGAAGATAGACGGACAACGTTACCATCGTTGTACTAATGGCCGCAGCGTCTGGAAGATTAAATGCCTCTCGAAATATTGTGTTGAACCAATATAATATTAATAACTACTATGTAGTATTTAGTGTATAGCTGTCATCATGAATATTATAATCTAGGCACCTTAAGGATACGTTGCATTTATAAGTCAAAGTTAGTTCCGCACGATAGTTTGGGTGCACGATAACAGGTACGGGCACAGATATTGATAGAATAATATGCGAGTCTCGTATCCTAATTTTGTGTACGTCAACACAGAAAGTTTATAGGCATAACTTAATTTTACGGTATTCGTACGCTGCGAGTGCAAAAGAAATCCACTGTCACACAGTTCTGACCGGATCGATGAAGATAACACATTTTATTCAATATAAAAAATGAAAGCTTGTCAGCTATCCAATTGTTGAGCCGCCATTGGCGGATAATAAATTACAAAGAGAAGGTAAATGAAATTGCAGCTGCTGGTGTTATTGGAGTGCAGCCTGTGATAAAATCTGGTGAACTATTTAGGTATACGAGCGGGACATAAACGCACCATCGGGAACAATGCCAGAAAGGTGCGAATTTCCAAATGAAGAAAGCACAAAAGTCTTTGAGGTTATGATACCGCCTTTTTCTCTTGATAGCCCAGATATGAACTCTAGGCCGCACTAGATCTAGATTAATCTTGTTTGATCTGTTCTGAAGGTGACGTTGACGTTATTTGGTGAATTTCAGGAAAAACGAATTGTCGCTATCGGCGCTGTTGTCGAAACAGTATGGACGACTAACCAAAGCAGGCTGCTTCCATAAGCCACCAATGATTGCAGAGGCCAATTTCAAAGTAACAATGAGCACAGCTTCCATTAGATCTGTTAAATAGGTAACGTAACGCGGGTCGGCCCCATGTTCAAAGATTGTCCAGGTGACCCGCCAATCTTAAATGACTTTCTCAATTCATCTTTAGATATACCCAGCTCAACTCTGCATTTTACGTAAATGCATATAAGCAGCGGCTAAGCTAACGGCCAGTTACCATCACAAAATTCAAACTATCGTTTATGCTGCCTGTACAGCTCTGAGTTCCAATACTATGAGAACTTTTTCACTATGAAATCTCCATTTTCAGAAATTAAATGCAATTTTTGTAAAGATCGATAAGCATTATTAATTTTATTGCAATATTCTAGGTTAGTACCCCATTTATGAATGCTTATAACTAACAGGCACCCATACAGATTTTGGATATAGCACAAATGTACATTTAGATTCACACACCAGAGTCCAGAAGTACAGATATAATATTATTACTTATACTTTCAGTATCATAATATTAAAACCAGTAGAAAATCGTCAAAAAAACGTACGCGGTTTCATTTGTTACGATGAAACTCCCCCGAGAGAGTTGGACCATTCTGGATAGATCAAATATTAGAGACGTAACGAAAATACAATTGACCAGTGTCAGTTCCTATCTAGATTCTAAATTACTTTTGCATTGTAATCTTCAGGCTGATAGGTTTCCTACTTTTGTTTTGTTTATATGTGTTTCTTTTTCTCAAACAGATCAGTTAGATAGCTTTAAATGCCACGTAATAGGTGCATGGACCAATACTATTACTAAAATAACGAGAAAACCGAAAAATAGTATCATCATCTCTCCAGCCTAGGCAACAAAAAGCCACATCATTAAATCATCTATTGAGTGCTTTATGTTGTTCTTTGCTATTGTGACAGATACGTAATACCTAAGCAAAAGTAACATATAGTGCAGATATATGAAACTCGAACGCCTTTTGTGATACATGACTTACATAAATGTCCACTGTCGCAAATTGCAGACCACTTTTGCCGGTAGCCATGCTACTATCTAAGCACAGGCTACTCTCTAAAAACGAAAAAAAGAAAAGAAAAAAATAAATAAACTTATTTTTAACGAAAATAGATATTTTTAAGAATATTGAGTTTCCCCTAAAAGCCCCTAAAATTTTTAAGAATATTGAGCGCAGAGCTTCCCCTAAGTGAATTAGCAAAGTCTATAGTCACTGATAAGTTTATATCTTGCACCGCATGATAGGAAATCCGTGGTTGAATCTAACTCGAACTTATGTGCACTAATGAAGTAGTTGCCATAAAATATAAATACAATGTATCACATAAAATCAAAGTGGCTTACTGCACAATGTGTCTGATCGCAGCTTTATGGTGAGAACAACAGAAGACGTCTTCTCTTGGCACACATTACACGTACATTTCATGCAGAAGATCGTGAAGAAAGTAAGACATTATTTGCGTATCTCGAAAATGCGTGTTTGATTATTCCACTCCGGACAGTAATTGGTATGTATTTTGATATCTTTCCCACTCCCAGCATTTTCGTTTAAGCACTTTAAAAAACAGCACGGTAAGTTATTGGCAGGGTGTTTTCGAAATTTAAGTATATTAACGATATTCAACTTCTAACATTAAGCGATATATGACATACGGCACTTTGTCAACTCAGTTACAAATTAATATTTCATTTACCTTGAAAATGTTAATAATAGTTAAAAGGTTAGCAAATACCTACCACTGAGACGCAAATTGCCTTCCAGCAGAATTGCAAATCGCAATTCGCCAATTTTTTTTGCAATTGCAAATTGCCTTCCACAACGTTTTTTACAAAACTGCAGAACATTGGATATTTTGTAATCGCGCGATCTATATTATGTAGGCTGAGGTATTGGCAAAAAAAGTGTGCGGCTCTAGTACACTATAGCTAAGATCTAGCAGATCCGGGATCGTTCGAATGTGAGATGTTTACGCAGAGCATAACGAACAAGTCTGTCTCATGCTGTCCGTTCTGTCTATTCCTAGACAATTGAGCAGTTCGAGAACAACTTCCGCTACGAACGAAACGGGAAGACTGCCGATGACGATAAATGTGGGCCTTTTAACTTCCTTTGCTTCAGCGGGGCCCTGGCTATTAGTTGCTCTCTGAGACGTCGAATCTTCGACAGATAGACTGCTTTCACCAAATTTAGGATAGAGTAACCCTGAAACCAATGCGTAATCATATCTTTCGTATTTGGAGGCGTCACACAAAAGATTAGTCGTTAACGACTTGAATTGAACCATTTGAGTGAGTGATATCGTATAATTCTGCATTGTTGGCACATGTTTTATGTTCTACTCTCAACCCTCAAAACGTGATAGAGTTATGAATTCCGATGAAAAAGTATTGAAAATGATGCTATGTCTGTAACTTAAGTGAAGTTCCCTACACATCTGAATGGAACAGCACGTGTGTTAGCAGCTGCAACACGGTACTGCAGATACCGCTATCTGGGGTACAATGACACCCAGTTCTTCTGGTTTGGTCAGGTAACAAGGTCCAGCACACATCTGCCAAAGCGCCGGGGTTGGTTCGTCTTCTCCCTCACGCAAGCGTTTCTTCCATACTGGTATTCGTAATAGCTTCCTTGCTAAAACTATATTTGACGCTGTCACCTAGTTAGACATCCCAGATTTGGACGTAACGTTGGGCCGCCTACGTATGACAATAATTCACTGTGCCCTCTTTTCTGCAGCAGGACTCTACTTTAGAGAATTCAAAGCGCTCTTCAGAATTATTACGAGCGTTGATTGACACAAAGATAGAGCAATGGGGGTATCGTTTGTTACCTTGTTTTCGCCGATTTCACGAGGTACCAAATTCTTTTACGTGAATGCTGGCGCTACGTAATTGTTGCACCTAAATATTTGCATCGTGTACATTAATATGTTATGTTCAGTTGAGACTCGGTCGAGTGTTAATATCATATTCGCCTCTTCTGTAACAAAAACGAACGGGCGACAAATAATAGGTGGAGATATACTAACTGCCCCTAAACAACAACGTTAGTGCTTGCCCATTACTAACTGCCTAAGGACCTAAGGTAAAACTAGCACAGAAAGTCAAATTTGCGATTTACGAAAGGATACAACTACCTGATAATACGAACTGCCCTCCTGCAAACCAGTCTATAAGGAAAAACTAGCATATAATGTAAAAAACTATTTCTAAATTTTGCTTCTGTTAGTAGCTTGACGCAACTAATAGTTGACAGCAACCACCCAAAGTGGAGATTCTCTGTTAAAGATAACTATGTTTTACTCTATCCCGTAAAAACAAACTATGTAGAAGTCTACATTTTGGTCGGCGTCTAACGAGCAAATTGTGACATCAACAAAGCCTTGTTTGGCACTGATTAGGATCATTAAATTAATGATCCTATTAAATAAATTTGAATAAATTATTCTTCTTGACGTCACCTATAACTTCCCACAAAAGAATACTTATAGCAGAAGTCTTAATATATAATTCTAAGTTATTCTGTTAAACAAATTGCAGTGCAAAGCACAATCATACGCGTTTCGGATGCTGTCGATCCTATCTATCTTTTGCGCTTTTTGTTCGATATCGCCATTAGGTATTTTATCAGACGGCCAGTTCCCAGCACGATACAAAATGTCCGCACGCGGGCTCGAGCCTAGATCTCCAAGTAGTATCTCCTAGATTGATAGTCGAACACGTTACCAGTTTTCTACTAAGCCACTATGAGGACAAAGAATCCTGCCTACCAAATTAACCGGAATTAGTCCGAGGGGTAGAGGATTTTAAAACAAACCCACTGTAAAGACAGAGGAATCTCTTTGAGAACCACGTCGTATAACTCTGAAGATCCTGTGAAGACCCACTGTGAGAATTGCCGTCGTTGATACGGAGAGGACGAATATACTATGTGAGTACTTGGAAATGACATAAAACATGGCTAGGTCAATTACTATGCCTACAGCGGTCACCTCTTATCCCGAATAATACATGATATGTAAACAAGATTGGTGGGGTGAAGTGGCTGTATTCAATCAGTTAAGACTAATCAGGCTAATCAGTTAGGCAAAACTAATTGGCGATCCTGGAACTGTATATCCCATTTAACTTTACTCAGTTTATGCGAACGTTATACTTACTCCGTTTGTTTTTCTCTATGCTACTGGCAAGTAAGGAAGGACGTACGCAAGTGATTCCAGATGTTCCGTTTAAGTCACGCGTCTATGCCCCCAAAATGTTCCCATCCTAGAAAATTGCTCGTGTTCGTTCTCTGTAATTTCGAGCTGAGCAGATAGTTGACGTTGTAGAGGAAATCATCTGAGAACAGAAATATTACCTCGTATCGATTCAGTCTATTGCCAGCGACGTCTGCGATCGCATGTATGTCTCCCACATAGCAGAAACAGGAAGGCTTTTTAGCGGCGGGTGCCCTCTGGTTTGCGTGAAATGCATGCTTAACGAACTCAGTTACTCAGACTCAAATAGCCTTTTAGAATATTTCTACTAATGGACACATATTTTGAATAAGGCTGGATTATAGCTAAACTAACATCTAGAATGATGCGTGCTATCAACTAACACAACGATATTTTAGAGCATGAAGAAAATAGGTTCTTCTGAACCCACCTACGTAAGATTGCTGCGTTAGATCGTCAACTTTGAAACTCACTAATATGATTAGAATATACTTTACAGGGTAAACGGTAATTATTGTATAATGCTTTGATTTTATAGTAACTAAAACTATCACACCTTCTTCCCGAATTCATATTGACCTGTAGTAATTTGGATTAATCTATATTGATTAGATGCTAATCTTTACTACCTAGATTTGGTACATAGGTTGTAGTTTAGTATCGATATAATAAGCTAACGTCATAAGTTAACGTCTAGCGTTGTAAAGACCCTGCTACTAATGGCGATCCTATCCATTATGGAACAAAACCATTTTTCGTTGCGGAAGCGACTGCCAGTTAGACACTTTAATTAATGCAACAATAGCCAGTATTAAGCCATCAGATACAGCTGAGGTAGATCTCTTGTTCAAACCCTGAAAATAGCTTGAGGTACCAAACTTCTTTTGGGCGGTCAATATAAAAAGCAAACATAGCATCGTATTTTACCATTCACTACTTTTCTGTGAAGGGCTTTTTAGGATCGATGTGTTCTAACACGTTTTTCAGATGAACAAACAAATCTGTCGTTAACGATGATAGTGTTGGATCTCCTTCATAACCAGTAAAAGAAGAGTTCCGACAATTCTAATCAGAATTTCTGTCAGATATCTCTAATAATATGATCGGGTATCTTGCACCGAATGAAATTGATGCCCTAAATTGCACCACTTGTGTGCGGTGGATACGAATCATGTGATCGGCGATCAGTGGCCTTAAACAAAACTTCTCTTTGTATGCGACAAAATTTTGATTCACGCAGAGACGAGCTGCGCTCTCGAGAGCTTTCCTTAAATTGGCTTCCTTCTTTTCCTTGGCAGTATTTCACAACTTAATGACTTCTTTTTGTGCCAAACCATTTTCCTTCGAAGAGATCTCATTCAACAACTGAGTATTTTTCGGTTCGTGAATGCCACACGGCCCGATAAACTGTAGAACGATGTATAGTTGACCTTTCTACTGTCCATGAATCGTAGACACCAGTTTCAGCTGCAATTTCTAAAGGAATCAGATTCCCTTCCTGTAACGAAAAACGCACGATCGGACCATTTACCCACGGTACATCATGCTTACAGGTGTACTCGGCGTAAGGCAAAAAGCATCGTCACCATACGTCCTACAAACGTACTACAATCAACGGCTATATATACGCTACGACCAGTTCGAATCGTGGAGTTCATGACGAAATTTTTTCATAAAATTGATGACCCTTTCTAACTTTAAAGCTCGCAATTGTGCTCTAAATTAGAAAGCTGCTTAAGACTAAACTCATTTTAGTTCCAACAAAAAACAAAAAAAAAGTAGATTCATATTTTTAACCTAATTTATCAGTGGTAATCTACCCCGATTTGTATGAAGTAAATATATCAATTCAACCGTATTTTGCTTACTACTAACACCTGACTCACGGCTGCTGTAAAAATGTGAGTTGAGGGCTTCCAGAAACATTAATTTCAGAGAACAATAGGATGCAGTTTGCCTGAATAATCTACTCAGTCAAAATCTATTTCTATACAATTTTTTGAAAAAAAAACCTGAATACCCTTAGCCCAGGTATATTTGTAAACTTCCGCCACTTGGATTATTTGCCAAGTTTACAGGAAATCCCAACGTGTTTACTGATTTCGATATCTCTTAAAAATTAAGCTCAAAAAGTTGTGCTTGCAAGCCGAATTAATTAATCATACTAAAACCACACAATAATTTCAGGAAAAAAGCCAGCGATGGAAATACATTACCGTATATGTATGTAATATGAATTATTAGCATTTCGGTATAAACGAGACTTTATTAAATAAATGTAGGTATGCACGCATATTCGTGCTATGGACTTCAGAAGAAAGCCCCTGCGTCATATAACTAACACCTGATCTTATTAGTGAAATTCTAAAATTCAATAATTTTCCAGAAATAGCGTTCTAAAATTTAAATATATTACTATGTATATTACTACCGAAGATTAGTTAACAAACAAAGGTACGAGTATCGCCCTCCTAAGATCACGAGATAACAAAGCCCAAATTTTTGCGTGTTGTTGAATACCCACCGATTGGATTGTCCCATGGCATGCATTTGTCTTATTATTAAACTGTAATCAGCTTTTGCAATCTATTGAAATTATCCATGAATATATTCATACACCAAAGGCCTTGACTGATTACTGGTCCTACAAGACATTACCAAATAATACAAACAACTTGCACAGATCACATCATAACTGAAAACACTGTGCCTTCAGTTTCAGCATTATAGCATCATTGTTTTTTTAATATCAAGCTTTATATTTATATATATAATATATTTATTCACTTTTGCTTACCATACATTAGAGTTAAGGTGCATCAGGCACGATTTTCACGTTACCATCGTGTGTCACGCGTTCACTGACGTTAATATCAGTTTACACATTAATGACTGATTATCAAAAGACTATTAGTGGTACAATATCAAAAGTTTCAACTTGTCAGTAATTGTGGCTCTATTCTGTCACGATAATCCTATATTTTTTCCAGATCCTTCTTAGCATTTAGACACCTCATCAAGATAGACGGCCAACAGTTTGGTGCCTTCGATGTAATTTCTCTTTGAAATCTTTTCGTTCTGCGAGTGAGCTCCATCGTCAGCTTGACCCATTGGCAGTAGAAGCACGTTCTTTCCAGTAACCTCCTGTAACAACACAGGTGAACAGTAGTGCTATAAACGGAATAAATGTAGAAGGAATAGACAGATACAGCAAATATCGTAGGAATTCCTCATTGATTTGCAAAACTATCTCGCAAATTTTGGAGAACCAATTATAGTGTATCTTTCCTTATCTATGCCATTTTTGTAGCTAAACAACAAGGTCACCATCATGTAGCTTTTGTCAGAAAAATATTATATAATATTATATAATATTTTTCTGACATATTTTAGAATGTTCACAAAAATTCCAAAAGAAGCGTGTGCACAAAGCAATTCGATGTACATTAAACTTTGTCATTCACGAACGGATACCTGGACACGTGTTTAACTCGCAGCCTTCTTATACCAAACATTTCCTACCTCAAACGTCAGAGTTACAGGAATTGAACCACCCTCGCGCGTAAAGTCTGGCTCAACACCGTAGATTTTCTGCGTGGCACGGGATCCGGCTTGGAAGTTCGGGTGAAATGGATCCGACACCCACGATCTGCCAAGACATCAACAACAAATGCAATGCGCATAAGGTTAGATTAAAATGCACATCTCTTTATCGTCTATTCATATTGCTTAAATGATAATTGCTAACACAAGCCATATTGACGACGATACCAAAGGTATATTGGTATGTCACTTAGCTAATGCTCCCCACGACGCATTTCACATAATTCATTTTTCAGTGAATAAGGTGTAAACTAAATGGACACTATTGCAAAATGCCCTGTCACATTAGAAACTAAAAAAAATAAAAAACACATCAGATTTAAGAGGGTCAGTTTTTTCAGTGTAAATAAACCACTCCCTCCTTTTTCTGAAGCGTCTATTTTGATTAATTTTATGTAATCTCACCGTCCTTCTGAAAAGATGAAAGGGCGGAACTTGTTAGGCGAACCGCGTTTCTTCCACAGCTCGTTAAGGTAGTCCAAAACAATCTTGCCAATCTTAGTCGGGTCCTGGTTAGGCACAAGTCGGATGGAGAATTTGCCAACAACTTTCCTGTAAGAGTCGCAAAGCAAAGTTCCCAAAAATGTTTCGAAGGAAAGGAAGTCCACACTTGATTTTACCTTTACTAGGAGCTAAATATAGAATTAAGTCATGCTTGGTGTACGACTTACTTTGGAATAACAGTCTTCGCTCCTGGCCCGTAGAAGGCACCTTCAACTCCATGGATGGACAAAGAAGGGTTTCGCCATCTCGCCTGCAAACACTCGTCCTAGACAAAAAAAATATACACTGTTTGTGACATTACGTTACTTTTGAAGATGAACAGTAATTTATACTTACCTATGCCGCATGCATTTTTTCACACCCACCTTTTTTCCATGATGGACAAGTTTCTCGCATCCGATAGTTTTCTGGTACTCATTGAGGTCGAAATCGATCTTCTCATAAAGCTTCTGCTCTTCGGGAGTGATGGGAGCCACATCGTCCATGACGCCAGGAATGAGAATTTTGTTGTTTACGTCAACCAGTTGCGACATCACCCACATCAAATCGTTCATTGCTTCGTGGACCGTTCCTAGTTGCGTATGACAAATTAAGAAAATGTGCTGATACTATTTACTAATAAATCCTTGTAATTTCTCCCGAACATCCTAAACAATGGAAGGCATGCTCTGGAGCTATTTGGGCGATAATGGTAAAGCAATTTTCCAAGATATGTTTTCTTATTATCATATTTCGAAACACATACTTCTAAGCCTATCAGAGAAGACTGTTTATGTAAACGGCATGACATACATATATTATTACCAGCAAGAACCTAAGCAAGTTTAAATTTCTATTGATTTATGTAAAATAATCATACCTCCAAAGATCCCAGAGTGCAGATCCTTATCGGAGCATTCAATTTCAACCCCGAAATAAATAAGCCCCCGCAGGCCGTAGGTGAGACAAGGCTTCTGCGTTCCTAACCAGTAATTATCGGAAATGCATACGTGGTCTACCTGTTGTCATTGCCAAGTAACACATCAAAAATTAATTAAATTTTAGTGGCGAAGGTCAGGATCAGTACGCGATCGTCATCATTATTATTTGTTCTTTAATAACTACTTTTCCCTTCTACGGTACATCGACGATTCGCGAAAATACAATTGGATGCGGCCTACGTACCTTGTTCAAGAAGTCACCCCCTTTCATTGACAAAAGCAACTCGTCCAGACCTTCAGAGCCCGATTCCTCCATTCCCTCGAAGCAGAACTACAAAACACATGCTTGCATTTTTAAAAAGTAACAAAGGGTGCTTTTTTATAAAGGCTGCTTTTTTTCAAATAATGAAAACCAAGACCACTGTATCAACTCTGCCATAATAACCGAACTACTTAGTGAATATTGACAAAACAAACACTCCTGCCGTTCTCAATTAATAGCAGATGTATGCCATGATCTTAGAAATCTCAGTCTTTAAAACGAGGAGTACCTTGAGGTTGACCGGGAGAGGAGTCTTTGTTGCCTTGTAAGCTTCGATTACATGGAGCCACCCCAGAACAGGACCCTGTCATGAAGCATTGGAACTGTTAATCAACGGTGCTACACAGGTTCAATAATTAAGTAGCGAGAAAAAGGACATTTCATCTCATTCGATGAGTATCGACACAGTTTCAGGCTCATTTTTACGGTTTTTCGGTCATAGACTACAGTGTTCAGCTTTAACTATCATGAAACATTACACAGCTCTGAGGGGCGAAGCATTTATCATATATTAATCTGGAAGCTGTAAAAATTAAAGCAATATTTATACGCCGAAGTTCTGTTCATTAGACAGAAATTACCTTGTCATCTGTGGCGCCTCGTCCATAGAGCTTGCCATCCTTCTCCGTTAGAACGAAAGGTTCTGTGTCCCAGCCATCCTCTTAAATAAAAATACAACACAATATTACTTTAACTCAACATATACCTGTTTACGATCAGTCTACATATAGCAATAAAAAAACAGGTAACGATGCTGTGTATATCATAAGAAAACTGGTCGGGGATTTCAAACAAGAAGATCGACTATATGGTCAGCATACACAAATTCAAATTCAGATCTGAACTCAGGAGACGAGTCACCGTTTATGCCTTAGTAAGAAACCGCCGTACCCGTTCATGTTATGAATTTTTATCTATACAAATATTCACGGAAACTTAGAAATGTTTAATTAATGCTAATCACTAACGCCTTTTTCACTTTATTTAAAAAAAACACAGTTCATAGTGAATAACATTTATAATATAATTGCATATAGATAGATACTGAACGCGAAGCTATTACAATAAACCTTGATTGATTTTGGAGCAAGAACATATGGTCAACTCAGGGACTGCGTAGTCCTTGACATCTTATTTTACCTTAATACCAGGCATTAAGTATTCGATACGACATTAATGATTCGATATATATGTAAGTCAGGATTAAGATTAACGGGTACGAAGGTACTATCAACCGCATGTTGCCTAATTCTTACTTTATAGATATAACTACCGCAAAAGTAATCGAATTCAAACAGTAAGATATGCTTTATCAGTATACACGTAATTATCAATACATAAGTCTGATCAACATTTAGCTTCGTTATCGATTGTTCAATACGACCGTCGATTTACTTTCACTTCCCTGGTTTTTGCTACACTTTAATATTTTATTGGAATACCCACATCCACTACGTGCTGTAGTTAAACTCAGCCGTGATGGATATTTATACAAATTAAATTTGTATTCAGGATTGATGCTGTGACAGGCGGCTTTCAGACTGAATTTATTTTTTTAATAAAAATAAGTTTCTTTTTGTATCAACTTCACCCTGCCGTTAATGTCTGAACTCACCTTTAAGAGCAGGCTGAACGTCGAGATGGCCATATAGTAAGATGGTCTTCTTAGCAGGATCCTCTCCCAGGCTCCCTAAAAGAATTGGGGGTAATGGAATTTGAGACTTATCGGGGAGAGTTTGTTGTCCGATGTCACGGAGTTCACATTTCGCCCCACAGTCTGAAATTCAAAAATACATGAAGGCACACAATAGATTTACTCGCATATACTAAACAACCGTCAATAATAAAAAGTGAGCTTAAATTAAGTGTCGAGCTTAAATCAATGAAAGAAATACATGGAGCATAGGATACCAACTAGTATGTTTATAAAACATGTAATTTGCCGCAGAATTTGAAAACCTATATATATATATATATATATATATACATTGTTTGAATATATATATTATTACAACACATATATAAGTTGTTATCCTTTTGCCACACGTGTATAAGGCCTACATTACGTACAAGATAAGCATTATAGGTTCAGCTGTTTTTGTAAAGGGTTCACGCTGCGTTTGACTATAAAATGACCCACCTTCAAGTTTGGTCTTCATCCAGTTCACCATTTTGATGACGTCCGGACGAAACTCCGGCCATGCTGATACTGATTTGATTGCGACCACCTCAGCGAGGCGATCAATATACTCCTTCTGATGGGCATCCAAATAGCTGGAAGGATATATAACAACGTACGAATATTAGGTAAGTAGCCTAAAAACAGGATAAGGAATTGAGTACCATAATACGATATACCCCTTCATGCAATAGAAAACACTTTTTCATGGGAACGGATTTCTTATTTTACCGGTTTTTTCGATGGGTGAATTTGTGCACTTTTTTTTATTCCTTTTCCTTCGTACCGGAAAAACGGATAAGGCCTGACAGTTCGCATAAGTCTAAATTTTGATGTTGATGGTAAAGTTACATATACAATCTAATTGAAACGAGGCGGATATGTCGCCGGCGCGGAAACGTCAACAGCTATGTTTGTGAAAAGGGAATAAATCGCTTTTTTTTAGGTTTGTTTAGATTAGAAATCAAATTATTTTTAAAATTATACATCTCTTCAAGCAAATAAACGCACAAGCGTGTAATGATTGTGTAATAGAGAAATAATGAGCCTAGTACCAAGGTACTATAAAAAGAGCTAACTAAAAATGACAATATATTCTTATGCACAAAATAAGTAGGTCTCATTTTTACCGTAAAGATAAATCATTGTATTTTTTTATTTCATCTCAACTCATTTCAAATCAACGGCTGACTCTGAATCGGACTGGCGGGCTACGAAGTATTTCATATATCATTATCCTATTACACCATATAAGTTCGTAAAATTCAACGATCATATTTTATATCAGTACTGATAGATCTAAACAAGCCCTCTTTAGACCGCTTTGTTTTTGCAGTGAATCAGCACATCAATCACGGTATATGCATGATGTTTTTATTTACTTCAATGAAGGAGTCTTGAAGTGACACCCTTGTAATAAAATGTTTATTAATGTTGCATTTTAAGTGCATAATTTATTACTTTTTTTTTATCACACATCCACAACCTAAATCGGCTTATGAAAATCGAAGGCAAAAATTAGATACAACTAATTTGTAAAGTGTAAAAGCAGACCAGGTTTAAAGAGTGTTTAAACTAACGTGCTAAAAGCTATCTTTTTATTACTACAGTTATGAGGAGCACACGCAACTCTATGGCTTGCAGGCGTCTTTATGAGATTGCATAATCATATTAATATTTAGAATAAACCGTTAGCGTTATTAGTATCATAGGGATGCTACACTTCTGTAATTATCGGATCTCGTAATCAACCAAACGCTAGTGGTTTACCATGATGCCTCTTTAAGAATAAATAGTGCCCAAAAAGACAGTGTAATGATTTAGACGGAGATACAAACATCTGATACGAACGGTATCAGATGTTTGTATACGGACGCCGCTATGAATGCATTGAACTCTCCAACTAGATTGAAAAGTAAGCTGCTTACCGTTTGGGCCTCGAAATCAGGCCTTCGTAAAACATTGTCCTATGTTATATAGATCTATGGAAATAAGTTTATCAAATACGAATTTACTGTTTATTGCTGACGATACAACACAAATAACAGTAAAAATACTGTATCGATACGAATCTCCCAGATACCAAAAACTCACCCGATTACAACATCGATGCCACTTGCGGTCATGTTGATCACTGGTTGTCGTCGTGCTAACGATCTATTGACGTCAAAAGTATGCTTTCGAAATACGAGTCAGCAACAAAATCCCAGGACGGTGGAACACGCTGCAAGAACGAAGCCTTCATGAAAAAGGCTAACTTACCCAATAAACCTGACATAACCGGCCGGTAACGCTTCCTCGTATAAGAACGGCAGTCATCATAAAGTTTTCGATTTGGGAAGGGGTGTTTCTAGATGGATTAAGAAAGTGTAAAAGGTACCATCGATCGAACTGAAAGACTCGATTCGCTCCGTGAGGGATTTTCATAGGTGGCCCTTTAAAGTTGGCAACGCAGGATTTTCTTGCATTACTCATGCAAATGCCCTCGGATGTTGAATTTGTGCCCCCTGTTTCCGCAGTTGTTAAGCAAAAGTCTGCGGATTAACCTGACCTATGGCGTTTACTACAGAACACTGCCTAATATACAGAGCCACTATGGATCACTCACTTAGGCGTAACTTACAAATTTTGCGGTAGCAATGAAACAAGAATAGTTGACGCGGTTTTTCGCTATCGTGCTACACAAATAAGTACGTTAATACTGTTGTAGATGAACCTACTTTTTTCTCACTTGTTTAAGGACAAAGAAATGCAAAAAAAAGCGATAACACGCTTGATTTTGTTTCGGTCGAACTCGATTCAAGATGTATTCCAAACAGTTTTGAAGAGCGAGCACGAAAGGATCTTGGTTTCAAATAAGATATGGAAATAAATCTAACTTTAAGAACAATCACATCAACTAAATAATGATAAATTAGGTAATATAATTTATAATACATGTTATACATGACCAGAAAATCACCCGAAAGTCAATCAACGCAGCCGCTCCCTGCATTGCGATTTTCCAAAGAACATTTTTTAACTAACTGATTTTCAAAAGCCTGTGACTATCGTTTATGCCATCAATACATTCTGATTTTCACATCATTTACTCTAGTAATAATAATGATTACATATTAAGCGGACTATTACTATACGTACTAGTAACCTTTGCTCAGAATCTCCTTATATATGCCTTCTATCAATGTTATTACAATAACTTGGTGGCTGGTATATTTTCTCTTATATACCACTCGATTCTGACAGAATCAAGGTATAGAGCCCTCAATAAAAAAAAAACGGCAACATCTTCGAGAGAGTGTTAGCCGAAAAGTATTAGTCTAGCTTGTTTATACAGTAGCGAAGAAGAGCGACCTCGGAACCTGAGATCATGTGAGGTGTTTTGAAATACTTCGACTGCTACTCAAGCCTTCGCCATATATTGCATCCAGGGAAAGAGAAAGTGAGAGTTTAAAATATATATGTTTGCTCTTTTGTTAAAAACATTTAGTTAATCTTTATAAAACAAGACTTGTGTAGCATTTATTCTTAGTATACGCGATACCTTATATGAGAAAAAATCGTTTACGTATCGTTTGTTGCTACGAATTTTGCTAAGACATTTTTTAAGTATGGCTGGCTTCGATGATACGAAACAACGTTTCGACCATATTCAGCTGTTTTTCTCCATCTTCATAAGCATCACTTAATAATATTAAAGCAATTTAAAATAGATGTAATCTTAAGCAGATCCCTTTTACATTGGCACTTATGTGCTGCTCCTCTGGCAAATGTATTCAAGAAGCTCTTTACTTTTGATCAGGGCGCTGCGTAGGTCATAACGCTCCCTGCGTATACAAAACAGCGTATAGATATATATCGTGTAGTAAAGCGTATAGTGTATACGAGTGCGTATAGATTAGGACTTTAGCTGGAATCTTGCGTCGTACGAAGCGCAACATACGCCGTATGTCGTTTTAGAATATGTTAGAAAGATTGACGTAATGACATTTGGATCTCTAATTACAGCATGAGATTTAAGACTTATACCACCTCTAAGATCTTGTTTTGCACTCCCATGTACGAAATGCAATAAAGATCTCTGAGGATTGTTTTTTGAAGGATAAACTTGGCTACAGGAACATTAACCAGGACAATGTACCCGTACTAGGTTAGGTCAGTTGTACCACATCAAAAACATTAGTGTACTAGGACCGAAATAAGAAATAAAAAGTCTATCTATAACATGCTTTAAGGTCATACTAGAATAATGATAATACAAGATATTCATTGACACAAGCATTTTAACTAAAAATGAAATCTTGACATATAATTGTTAAATAAGTTCATGCTGGCCAATTGCTTCTTCGTTGCTGAGCTCTTTCTATTCTAAATGCTAGCCACGTAAGGGAAGTGCACTGGTATTGAGAGATTTTAAATTCAAACACATTTCGTTAACCATTTATTCCGCTCTTATTTACGCCATTAGAAAATCAGATTATCCATGATTCTTACAATTAACCATGTTGGTTCAACAGAGTACAGTATTTAAATGGAGGGACGCTATTGTATAGGCGCAGAATATCTGCAGCTCATTCAACAATTTTGTATAACTTCGTATTTGGGAATATTCAATTGTGGGAACCATTACAGTAATACCAACGCAATTGAAGAAGTTGACCACCTACCCACGGTCTGATGCTATGTAACGTGCAAGATACGGAGCGAGTTTATGTAGCAGTATAAAATCAGACGACTATTAGAGTCTCTCATATCCACGAACCTGTTTTTTAGTTTTAGTCTAGTTTTTAGTAGTTTTATGTCTTTTTATGTACTCATTTATAATACGTTGTGTAATAGTAAACTGGTTAAATTTGTCTTACATTCAATATGTATTGAAAGATTTTACTGTAACATTCCGCAGAAAGGCAAAGACCGAGTAAGTAGTGGAAAATGAGATAATATAGGTAGAAAGGGTCATAGAATAAAATTATAATTTCTATTCATTTTGGCCTGCAGTTCTTAAAGTACATATAACTTACTTATGACATACATATTCAGGGTGGTACCAAGTTGAAAAAGGCGTTTCACAGCCAAATTCACAATATCAGTAAATCAAACAGTACGATATATCGTCGATTACATCGTCAAAAATAGCTTTACAAATTGATTTCTTGTTTGTGTGTGACACTCATTATTCATGTACATATAATGCAAAACTTTTCAAATACATGTATGTTGTCATAGTAACAACAGCGGCACATTAACCAGCTAACTTACCAATACTGCTATTGACAATTTAGAACGTGGGTAACGCACGCTACAAGGTTTGAATAGCTTAAATGGAATCGTATATAAAAAAAAAATATATATATATATATATATTTGCTTGTATAGTACATAGGTGCATTCAGTTTGATGCAATGCACATCATGTAATGCTTAATTTCGTGAAATTCATTACTTCCACTAAATAGGAAAATTCATCATTTAACAATGTCTCACGGGTCGTCTTAAAAGTGCATTTTGCACTAAATCTGTACTAAATTTTGAAAAAACTCGAAAGAAAGTTCTATAACGATACAGTGTTTGATGGTATAATAACTAAAAATACCGAGAAAAAGTATAATAACTAACTAATTAAGACACTATGCTAATATCCGTTCATCAATATCTTTTTAGCATAATCAAATCGAATACGCTAGTTAAACACTATCGGTAAAATACATCCAGCAATAACCAAAGCGGCGTTCATTACGACCGCTACTGCGACATTCCCAGGAATCACACATTTTCGTATTTACGAAATTAAGAATACTCTAATCGCAAATATTAAAAAATATTGGTAAACAATTCTTCAAACAATAAAGCCAGAATAGTAGTGATGGTAAAACGAGTCCAGAGCAACAACAGCAATTACTGCTGGTATTTCAATAGGATTAATGTCAGTTTGCTTTCAAGAGTGGCTTGCGCTCTCAATCAATCTTCAATCTATACTAGCTATTCATTCGTTGGCAAATCGAATTTATCGCAATCGCTTGTTTCCTGCTTTGCGTGCTCGCTGTAGCAACATGTATCGGACCACTAACAAATGCGTTATTGGGGTCCATGCACAAGCAAACTGAATGAGATTTCTAAATATTTGTTACTTAGTTGGTCGACCTAATATTGTCAACGCACACCAACAACATTGTATTTCTCCTCCGGTTTTAAACTGGCCGTTAATAAATATTGAGTATTAAGTAATTAACGTTACAAGGTGGGCATTTGATCAGCTTATTATGAACATTTGATAAGACTTCATCGGCTTTAATGTGTCCATCGTGAAAATACCGATGAATATCACTGTCTTCAATTGACAGCACATTTTAAGTAAAAGGTTGATTACCGTACAAAAACTGCCGTAATAAAATTATAACGATGAAAAACAAAACTCACCGAAACAAGCATGAAACAGGTCTGATTTTGTCATAAGTAATTGTTGTGATGCCTGGCAGACGATTTTGGGAGAGGGAACTACCCTCTCTTGATTGGGTTTACAAAGGTATACAAAGACGAGAAGGCGCTCCCGGGTACGGGCATCTAACCCATCACAGTTTAAGTTCGAGTTAGTAGATCAACCGACGTGAATTGTCGGTAACGTTGATTGGTTTCAAGCTGAGAATCGTTTTTTTTTTGTTGTGTTCTATTTTGTTAAGAGCTCGCCCTGCTAGATAACGATATCTATTCCGCTTGAAGCAGTGTGGGACTCGCTTTCAACAACTTTATTCAACCTCGACCTTTATCGCCTAAACCTACAACCTAACAACAGTTTACTGTACATATTTGTATTATATTTACTGTGTTCTGAGATGCCTTCTTGTAAGGTTCAGTAAAAATTCGAATACTGACACAGTCAATGGAAAAAACTTGTTTATTTTTTCAAAGTATATATATGTATATATGAAGTATATAAAAATATAGGTAAAAAAAAAGGCGCTTCTGGGTGACCAGCTTTAATTTGATTTTTATCTACTTTTTAACTATACATATAACAACTAAGATGATGTCTATGTGCATATTCAGAATAGTAAATTGTATAGAATCTGTAATACTGTGTTAAAAGCATTTCACAAGCAATCTCACAATATCAGTGGATCACAAGCAGCTAATGTCAACGATTATATCGCCAAGATAAGTTTACTACTAATTTACACAAGTTGACTTGGCCACAGGATAAGTTGTCCGAAGACAATGTCTAATTACTAGAAATTGTTTCTTATGGTTAATTATTCTTAATTGTATCTTATAATTACTATGTTCTTAAGGGCATAATGAATACGCAGCTAGTAAATATCGGCGTGTCTATAAAAGATTAAAGTTTAATTTACAACACAGTTTTTCTCTCTGGTCAAACATTTATTTTCTGTGCAAAATTCATGTCGGAGTTGATAGTAGAAACGAAAAACTATATTCTAAAGTATCCTCTATTTCGGCCACCAGTTTGAATTCTCTTTATACGAAACACATGTATATTAAACGTTTAAAAATGTTTTTCCAATGTTTTTCTATGATCCAGACTTCGATATGCGCTCAAAAACTTGCACATTTCTGTTAAATAGTGTGGTTAGACTGCAGAAGTCATGTATCATTCCATATATATATATATACATATACATGCGTATTTCAAATAGCTCTAATTAGATTTGCTTTGTTATTTCTATACTTGAAGTTGTAGATAAAGGTTGTCTAGCAGGTATGGAGCTACTGGAATAGTTACCGGGTGGCGCCCCCGATGGCGAACCCACGAAGCTCCGTTGTCACAACACGCGAAATCCCTGATTCGTGAGTCAAGAGCAAATCAACATTTCCACTTTGTAGTAAGCCCTCGGATGACATCGAAGAGCTTATAAGCATCGACTTTTTGTGGAATAGCGGTTAGATTATAAAATCCTACTGGGCTATTTAAATAAGCAAGTCGGCAACGATAGAAGTGACAACTTTGTAAAAAATATTTTGCACAGTTTATTCTCGGAGAAGTGGCACACAACGGTATTGATACAAATAACCCAATATTAGCTACCAGAGTGTGTAGACAATGCATCTAAACCGAAATGATTGGTCATTGTATGGTGTTTTAATTAATTGACATTGAGATCGTGTGTATTCCCTTTCGAGATAGGTTTATGTGAAAATTTATTATTAATTTGAAATGGGTGAATTTCAATCTCATGAACGCCGAAATTGGCTGTTACATTGGTGTTTTGTGCGGGGTGACCTTGAAAATTGCGAAAAACTTTGCAAGGAAGCTCTATCGCAGTCTGCCGGGCTTTCGCTTTATCCTCTCACGATAAATGCTTTGTTGCTACGCCAACAGGGCAAATTGCAGGTAACGTTGCCCTCTAGAGACATTAATAAAACAGAGTGTTTTTTTTATTCCACTAATCCTTGCTTTCCAGCTGACTGGCCAGTCGATAAATGTATCAGAGGCTCACATGCATTTAATTATGGCTGTCTTCATAAAAAACCGTGTTAGATTACTGTATTTATCACAACATAGAATCAACTTTAATTACTAAAGAGACCTATGGATATCTCATAAGGCTATCCTGCTGACGTTTTGCTTGTGAAGCGTGGAATCTACCCTACGGTTTTCGGTCAAAAGAAATCGCCTTTTATACCCATTCGGCTTCTAAATCATCCTATCACGTAATGTCACATAGGTCTGTTAGTATTTATTGTGTCCTCACTGAGTATATTGATTTGGGAAATGCTTCTATCACTACTACGGCAGACAAATCTGCTTAAATAAGATCATCGCAAGGCTATGTTTAATGGTATACTTTAATATTTTAGGAGGCATTAGAGCTATTCCAGAGCTGCGCTCTTCTTCGACCGTCTGCGGATACACTAAAACAAATTGCTAAATGTTATTTACTAATGGGACGACATCTTGATGCTGCAGAGGTATTTTTGTATTTCTCCTAACGTATTGTACTGTATTACCACTGTTCCTCAATGTATATAAAATAAAACCTACTTGTTTTATTTTATAGTACGATTCTATAACTTACAAGATATAAGTACTTTTATTATTTATGAAGCCGTACACAAAATATTTTTCAAATGAAAAAACCTTTGACAGGTTTACGAGCAATGTATCACACTACAACCGAAAGACTGGGAAAGTCAACATGGAGCGGGCTTATGTTATGCAAGAACTGGACAAATAGAACGCGGCCAGAGGGCGCTCACAACGGCCGTACAGTTGCGTCCGGCCGAAGCTAGCTACTCTGAGCTAGCACAACTTCTTCGGCGTCAGGGCGATCTTTCATCGGCCATAAGTGTCCTACGAAAAGCTTCTGAATTATTTCCAAACAGCGCATCGTTGGCTAGCGAGCTTGCTCTTCTCGAGATGTACCATAACGAGACGCAACAATCCTATGAGCGGCTTTCCGTTGCCTTAACAAGACAACCCCAGCGACCAGACGCATTATTAATTACTGCTAACATATTGCAGGTAGTTATAGATGAATAAGGCTAGATATATGTAAATAACCTTGATGAACACTCATTTGCCATGAAAGAAAAACGCATAATCTTAGGTTTTTCTCAAACTTAACATTTATGACTTTTTTCCATGCTCGAATGGCAGCATAAGTTAGTCAGTGTCATACCATTATATCGATAGTTGTCCGATTATCAAGACCACACAAACAAAAAATTACACAACCTGATGCATCAGGGTACAGCTCAAAAACATTGTCTATTCGGAAATTTCGGTCTGCTAGTGCCAGATCCATATAGATAAGCTGTGCATTGTGAGAAATAACCAAGGCTCTAACATATGTGTATAATTAATGAAAAATATTAACTTATTTTAGGGCTACGGTGATCTGGATGCAGCGCTTTCAAAATATAAATTAGTGGGTGCCCAAAGACCACATTCGGCTACGTTATGGAACAATATTGCTATGTGTTTTTTCGCCAAGAAGAAATACGTTGCTGCCATCAGCTGTTTGAAAAGGGCCCAATATTACGGGCCGTTTCATTGGCAAGTGCTCTACAACCTTGGCCTAGTCCATCTTACGATGCAGCAGGGGGCTTCCGCATTTCATTTTGCCCAAGCAGCAATCGCCCTCGGCCTTGCTAATCATAATAACGAGGCTTTATCACAACTATATCAGGTTTGGCTTCACATTGCTATAGGCCACACTGTTAGGACTTACGAAAACAATGTACGATTTCCTTTTAATGTAAGACAAACTATATCAGATCAACATCGTATGTTTTTTGCAATTTATTAATGGACTTCGTTAAAATTTTGTTAACTGAACTTCTCCAGGTTTGTGCTTTGGCATTGGATACCATGGGTGAAGAGGCAAGCGCTCAGCGGGCCTATCAGCAGGCTTTAAAGTTAAGGCCACAAGATCCTCTAATTGCAATCAATATGGCTGTAAGCGCGTTTCGCAATGGCAAATCACGCCAGCTTGTAATGGAAGCACTGCAAGCCTTCCAGGAGAGCCAGCTCGATAATGAATCCCTCATACATATAGCGAACACTATACGATTAGCTTTAGACGATCGTCAGGATGAGGCCGATGAATTCAGTGACCCTCGGAGACAACGGGCCGTCACTTCGCCAGAAAAGCAACTCAGTTCTTCAGTGAATGCCGAGCGGCAGTAACAGATAGTGAAAGGTTGCCTGAACTTCAACAAACGAAGGTCAACTGAACATACGGGTCATAATGTCGCACAGGCTTCAAATTCAGCTTTGATTAAAGATGGCGAAAGCGCTTCGCGATCAGCGTACAACGGCACAATATCAACCTTCAACGTCTTCTACGTCAGATTTTATACAGGTTACAAAGCAAATGCTTTCATGTTTAACAATATGCGTGCACGAGCATGATTTGAAAAAATATTTGATTGCTTTGAACCGGTAAACATTTCTTTATAGGATATGGATCACGGAAAATATTTTGTAGAGCTCTAAGGTTCCGATCACATACCACGACAACGATAAACTTTTTTTATCGCAAATTAGAATTTAGTCTAAGATGCTTTTTCTTAACTTCTTGTCTTTACACTCATTATCTGTAGTTGTCCAATCGTAGTTACTATCGCAATGAGTAACAAAGTTACGTAGCTACCGTCAAAGCATCTTTCCTATGGTTATCGGGAAGGGGTTGTGTGTATGACAAAAAAAAAAATGGACATAGAGTGGATATAGTTTGTTTAAAGCGATCGATAAATAAGATCTTTATTCATGAATCAATCCAATTCTTGTTGAAACGACTAAAGAGAATAAAATAAATTAGGCCTGATGTGTTCTGGTGAGACCGCAATACAGATAAGATTAAGACCTCTCGTGAAACTCCGATTTGGCAATTGGAAATCCTACATCATTTCTCAGTGAATGAATAGATCAGCTACCTAATAAAATCTTCTTAGAAAAAAGCACACGGCCATCGATGTTATATATTTAATCATCTTTCTGGTAATAAAAATGTGTCAATTAAACTACTCAACGTTCATTTGTAGTATTAGTTGTTTTCAATTGATCGAAATATAATTTTCTCACGGTGCACTAAGATCCTTACTATGGTATCCCAGATCTATTTGGCTTCTACATAAGGTCAGTAAGGATTATGTTTCTAGGAGCTCGGGTATATTAGCAAGGTCCTTAACGTGAACTATGTCGCACTTTGTAGTTTGCTAATGGCACTATATATGTAATTGTGACATTGTATTTTCTTTCAAAATCTGAACTATTGATCTTAAAGACACTTAGTAAATCGTAATCAACAGGTGCGTTTACGTTGGGAATAATATAGAATGATAATTTGATTGAGTAATAGGCTGAGCATGGCAAACGCTGAAGCTATAACGCCACGAGCTGCTTTTTATTGATAACATTTCCGTAGAAGCGGGCTTATATACAGTTATATGGAGTCAAGTTCCATGATTTAAGTTGAGCACGTTAATTAGTTTACGTGAGAATAACAGTCCCCGAAAACAATATGGCTTGCTAATCTATAGAACGCGTTTCTGCTATCGCCGGTACATCTATTGAACTAACGACGTGTCGTTCTTGTACCAACGCGAGCACAAAAACAAAGCGTCACTACCACTTTGACATCGATCGCAAAACCGTTTTCAGGAAGTAAATGAACTGTAACAGCTGAATCTTTTTCAGATTTTACTAGCGTAAGTACCTCGGTGCAAATTTTGTTGCGTTTCTTATTTTGCCTATAGTATTACTATAGATGCATCCTCTTTAACTATGCGGTCAGCAAGAATTACCTAACGACTTCTCCGAATAGATGAAATTGTCAAGTTCATTAACAGGTTATCTTATCTGAAACTATATCATAGACATGTCAGCGTCTGCCGCCGTACTGGATAAAAAAAACTCAATAACTGGTGACCATCTTGAGGTCAACAAATGTGTTTACAGCATCGCCGACCTCAACAACAACATCAGCTTTACGTGCCCACGGACGTTTTCCAAGTAGGATAACGATCGTCTTATCGTGACGATTATTAGTTACGGCCTGATATGTGCACTTGCACATATCGATTAATTAAGTATATTTGTTGATTTATTCAGATAATGCGTAAAGATAGTGTTTACGTTGTCCTAGTATGTGTTCCAAGTGTTACTAATCTTCAAAATTATTGTTATTAGCAGTTAAAATGATGCTTAGGCGGTGCTTCCCTTAGTTACACATCATGGAGCCGTTTATTGCCAAAACGCTGAGTTTCTAATTATGAAGTTGCGATGACGATTGTTCAACGGCTTGAAATCGAATGCACCAGGTCCGCTTGTATCGGATTGGTGCATATATAATGCTCATTTGCAGTGAACAGATTATTTTACTCGAGTTCAACTTTCGAGGATGGATGTTCCTAATGAAAAAAGTACATTTCTCAATTTGGGTGAGAGCAAAGGCCTAGTGAAGCAGCCTGAGATATTTGCGTCGTGGACGGCGTGAATTTGGGACCTGAGAGGGTTGTTCACGAAGGGTTTGCGAAGTTCAATAGCGTTATTTTAGAAGAAGGTTTTTAGAAGCGACATTTTAGGCAAGGTACTTCAGAAGTGGACGATGCATCCCAATCCGATATCGATGAAGACTACCTGAACGTACTTTTCAGGGCAGAAGACCGGCAAGCAGCTTGTGAATTTGCTGGAAGATATACTGCACTCATATGACTAGTGTCAGGCATATTGATTTTATAGTATCTATTTGAAAAGTAGGAGTCAGGGTGGACCATAAAGGAAGTTAAAAAGGAACAAAACTCTACGCTTTACCTTTGCTCTTAACTCCTTGTCCGGTACGGAGCAACACGCAGCTATAATGACGGATAGTTACGGGAATGGTCCTACCTGAGAAATGCATCTCATTCAAGAGTCAACCCAGCTCGTATTTGTGTTTAACGGGACTGGGAAGTCTTACAACAGAAAATGCTCGAGTAAAGCCGGGCCGTCGACAAAGATCTGTACGTGGTTTAGGCGCACCGAGCGAACAAAACTGTTCAATAAAAAACACCTGATAGAGGAGGTGAGGTATTGAATTAAAACCGAAAGAAGGGTAATATTGAATGTTCTACTAGTTACCTCGTTGGGTTCATTAATTTACAATTATATTGTGTCGCTTATTCTTTGTTATCTTAAAAATTTCGTTGTCCGAAGGGAGTCCAACAGACCGGGCAGGCATTAAATGTATTCGTTTTGCTGTTGTAGTTGCGCGATCCTCTTGACAACCTTAGCGTTAAGTAGTACTTTCCAATCCTTGCAGAGAATGTGGTAGCTTTTTTGCTAGGAGCAGCGTTTGTTTCGTTAGGAGTGTTCACCGCTGGTTCTTACACCTGTTCTACGATAATCTCATTGATTGGATAACAGAACTCAATTGGGGTAGGTGACAGGCGTCCGCCATAGCTCATAATAATACGCCCAGTTAGCGAACGAATGATGGTAGAATCTTTCTATTTTGTTTACATTGCCAGTTTGAGCTATGCGGTCCGGGTACGTTTTCCGGCAAGCCTGAGGTGAAAAAATTCGTAAATCTTTGGATATTATTAAGTTGCTATTTAATTAGGATTTCTCCTATGCTCTTCATTCACATACATGTTGCGAACTACGATTCGAAATTTTGTAGCACTTTCAAACGTATGTTGAAAGACCTAGTAGTTTCTAGTTACGTCTTGTTAACTAGTGGTTTGTTAAGGGAGCATCAATTTACAATGGATTGTTCTTATATAAATGCTATACTCTATAAAGGCCTATAACATGCAATAAACAACGTTATATCTCTGTAGTGTGATCGATAGGGGTAGAGATCAGTCTAATCGCCATTTTCAGCATTCTGCGGCTCCCGGGTGAGCTAGGTAAAGAGACCCCAGCGCTTTAGTCGAGATACACGATAAACAGCAACAAGGAGAAAAAGAATAAAAATTTGATGGGGTTCACCAACTGCTGTTGGTGACAACAAACCTTTGTGATAAACGTGAATGATGAAAGGATGATGATGACATGGTCAACAGGAAATGTGTTTCCTAAAAATGGCGCCGAAGGTGAGACAGCCGTGGACGAGAAATTCAACACTGAAGTCATATTTTGGTAGAGTGCATTTTAGTATGCAAGCTTGCAACGACTTCTGCTAAGCTTTGCAATATTTAATGCAGTAATTAATGAAAATCTAATCGACAACAGCTAAATACTTAACAATTGTTAACATACGTTCATTCTATAGCTTGTAAACCATTTGATAACCTACAGCCCATCAGTTGTTTCTTGTTGTTGACTAATAGCGTATCGTTCAGGTTCTAGTGGATCTGAAGCCTGTAGCAGTATAAATGATCCATACGATTTTACTAACTCTTCCGCGGATTTATCACGTATTATTGCATTGCATTCCAACTACTATTATCCATAACGCATCAACTACGCAGAAATAACGAGATAACACTTTTTTTTTTTTCTTTGCATAAGATATTTGTGATGTGGGGCAGGTCTGTTGTGTTCTATCCAACAGTGGCCGATACGTTTGCCAGAAATTTTACGTGTATGTGTGACATTGCACACGATAGTGGAATCAGTTCAAAGCCAAGGCCGTATGTTAGCTTTATTTGCGCTGCTATTTTTCGTGCTTGGTCATTGGTTTCTGTACAAAAAAAAAGATCAGAGTCAAAACACGTATACTAATATTCATACTTTGTCAGATATGGCTGCTGCGCGATCAGCTGGCAGATGCCGAACTGAACGTACCACACCGTGTTTTTTTTTGCTATTTTTTAATATATATGATTTCGTCTGCTGTTTTTTTGATACAACACAAATGTATTTCTTTTGTGTGACTAGGCGAAATGGTAATTGACGTTGAAGGCAGCCAGGTCACAAAGCACGTTCCGTGTGCTACCACGCATTGTATATGTTGCACGATTGTCAGTTCATTGCCTTCGATTTCAAATGCTTGTACTAAGCATTACGTATTAAAAACCTTGAAAATCTTTGGTTCGAGCCCCGTCGCCTAACATACAGCATTTGAGTGAAATGGAAGGACAAGTTCTATTTTTTACAATAGAGACCTAGGGACAGAGGTAGACGAGAACGCATGTATGTGAAAAGCTCTTGAAGATTCATTTTTTTTTTTTCAGACAAAGAACAAATGTTTAGTAAATGGAAACAATAGTATAAAAACTTTCGTTTTTCCTATTATATGAAGCGACTTAGAGTTTGTGTTAAATTGAGTGGGCTCTTGGGTTTAGACTTGTGTAGAGATCATTGAAAGTGCAATATAATCATTGTAGGGCTGGAGTAGTCCAGTTTATTTCAACAATCATATAAACAATTTTCTTCTTAAATTTCGCTTTTTGGGCGTTTCGACTCGTTGTTTTTTTTTAATCTTGGTATTGTACTCTTAAATGCACTTATTTATACCTGGAGTTCTGCTTGCCATAAAACACAGTCACACACACACACACACACACACACACCCAAGTAGCACTTGGGAGACTTTTTCCATTGATGATTTTTTCTTTATTCAGTTATTATAAGATTTTGATGAATAACACAACGAAACAAGGACAGAATACAACTATTGTACAAAGATACTATATATCAGCATGTACAAATAAAAAGAAGTCATTGAGGTCGGTAGATAATAAAGCTGACTGTCGCTAGTTCCAGGCTAAAAGTAAAAAAGCAAATAACGAAAAACGCAGCCCAGGGATAATCGGTGCGAACTTAATCTGTATTGTTACTTAGTTTGTGGTCACTTGTTTAACTGATAATGCATTTGACAATAGGATTGCATGAAAATATCATCAACTATCTAAGCTTTGATCTATACATCTCCTTTATATAAAATGTACTTTATAAGTACTTCTCAGCTCCGTTGAATGATATTTCAAAATGAGCTTGTTTTCCGGGTTACTAAGTAGATGCTAAACGTTTTTCATTTTGGAAACCTATTATGGATAGTAGCACGGTCCGGCCAGCATACCCATCCGATAAAGGCTGCCCTAAAACTTACAAGGACCAAGGAATTTAGCGAAACTATTCCAATATGTCACCGGCTTAGGTCACTGCGGGGCGCCCCGTAGGTAAATAGCTGGCAGATAATTTAAAAGTTAGTCTTGCCGGTAGAAAGCGCTTTTCTCGTTGTCGCTAAGGTGTGTAATTGAAATAGGATAGAGACTTCAAGTCATAGTAAAGCTGCGGCAGTTACTTTATGAAATGTTAAAATCTGAACGTGCAGTAGAGGGAAATGTCCAGTTCTTCAGAGTCAGGCATATGGCTGCGTTAGCAACTCGGTGCGGACGTACAAATCGATGTATGTGAACTGTTCGAAGTATTTAGAAAAAATCCTTACACGACTATAAATCATTGAGTGATCTTTTTTTTTCTTGACGAATATAGATTTTGGACTTTGTTAGGTTTTTACTGAACGTCAATCTAAGTTTCTACATTAGTTGGGCGTTAATCGTAGCCCAATTGTTTAAAGATCGATGTTTTTAAAGCTTTTTTCTTTTTTCTTTTTCTTTCCAGGACAATAATGCAGGGTAGTCCGAATAATGCACTAGCATACGCAACTACAAAACACTCTTTGTTAACAAATACCGTAGCCTAGCTGGGTATTGTCGACCATATGTGGCGGGCCACTGGCTAGACGAAAGCATGATTCCCAACATCGATGGCCGCCATCTCACATGGCCCATTGATTGTATTATTCTGCAAAAGAAACAGTTTACGAAGTTAACCGTCTCTTTAAATATCGTTACGTTTCGTAAAGTGCAATTGAAAATTACAGAAACAATATAAAAACATCCTTTACTGAAGTTTCTTTATAATAAATATAATAATTATCTTTATTCACACAAGCTGTCTGGTATTCATGAGTACTGGTGTACTTTTTATAAGTCTTTTTCATATTGGCGTAAGCCACTTCGCTTTAATAACTCGGTAATTACTTTCTTGTGGGATTATTAGGCGGGATAGCGTACAATGTACGTAGGGTACGAGATACTATTTGTTCATTCGCATAGGTATCTCTGTACGGAATCTGATTTTGTATAGCACCAAAGTATATGGATGTTTTAGCAAAGACACGTGTGCAACAACTCAGAGCTGTGCATTTCTCTTAAATCCATCTGTTTTCCCATTACATATTACGTACCTGGATTGCCCGAAAGATCCTGCGTGCTGGAAAGACAGACACTCTATCTTGTGTTTTCTGCGTTTCTCTAACAGTGTCAAGACTAGCACCTCGTTGGGCACGGCACGTTTAGCTGTTTTTCTTTTAAGTGCCCAAGTTCCTAAAGTTCGTGTCGTTCATTGTAAAAATAACCAGTCAGCCCTCTGTGATCCGGTCCCTCTGTCTAGATAGAATGCTCCATGTGAATTTCCCCTCATTTGCCTAAAGACTGAATTCGGTTAGTATAAGATCTTAGTATAGATGCTCTAGTATACTAATGTGATTGGGCCTCAAGATGGATAATGGAAATTGGATAAGCACATTTATCTATATCAATTATGGTGGTTTTAGAGCGAAAAATCATTAAATATATTATGATAAGAATGGCAACGTTATTATATAGTACGCCTGTTGTGGCTATGCTAAAAGAATTCTCCTATGCAATTTCGTATCTTCAAAGGCACCCTTTTTCGTGTGACTAGACTTTGTCGGTTTGAATTTTTGGCTGTGTTTTTTTATGAAGAACATTTCCGGGCTAGCGCAGTATGACATGCAATTCAGCGAGATGTGTAAACTTCGTAGCGATAATTGCTGTAGAATAGCTAGATAATATTATATATATATAGAATAGAAAAAAAAAAAGATAAAATAGCTAGAAGAATATATTAATACCAGCTGCATCAACGACAGTGTGCTTAAGTTAATAAAAGGATATTAACAGACCGTGTGGTGTTTGTTAATTAGACGCTAATTTAAGTCAAGTGCAACGGTGTTGACCAAATCACTCCGGGACTGCCTCTTTTATTTCCTTTATTTCACAATTAAAGTCATGCTGGCAGCATTAAATAAGGCCACTGTTAAATGACATATGTAAACCCTTAATTATGAAGTCACGCAATGCGTTAATCATCGTACCGTTGCCATAATAGAACTTGATAGCAAGTGAATTGCAATGTGTTTTCCATAGATATAATATCAGTGAAAAAATTATTTTTTTTAAATATTATTTAATAACATTTTTCTAAACAAAATACAAAAACCATAGCAGGTTTTACTTAGAGCGTAGGTTTGAAATCAGCGGCGGAGCACCGTATAGGTTTCTAGGCGATGTCTAACGAGACTATACTTATAGTCTCGTTAGTTAGAGTTAGAGCGCGTTCTCGTACGAAAAGCTCTTGCTCACATGTAACGACGTACTTGTTCCATTTTTGGGCTTTTTTCAAGTAATACTTTTATTCTGTATCGATCAGATCATCATAGACCCCCACAATCAAAGTTTTGCCTATCAACATCGATATAAATATGGCCATGTCCGCATATCATCCGACGATGACTTATTTGGTGCTGCTGGTATTTTTAAACTATGTTCAGTAACTTGTACTATCGATAACTATGTTCAAAACGAACGGAACCATATCTTAAAATATATGTTTCATTCATCGTAATCATTGTCTAGCGTAGGCGTGAACAATATCATCAGAGCTGGAATTAGAATGTCTTTTAAAAGTCCATTGTTCCAGTTATCTGAGGGACGATCTCGATAGTGCCTTTCGATATAACGATATTATTTGTATTGCCGCCTGCAACTAGAAACACGAAAACGTAAACGACTATATTTTATATAAGACAACATAAAAGCTGCCCTGTGAACGACAAGTCGCGTATCCGACATGGTTTCTAACTTCCCTATGTATTTGAAATCTATAAAATATATTACATGAAAATATTACCAGCAGATCAGTGATCACAAGAGTCGAAATTGTGGTTATACTCTAAAGAAGCCCTAGAATGACAGCTTCCCACTATCGCTAGTTCGGCGACGGACCCATTATATTCTTCTTCGGCACGTTACCGCGATACTACCGTGAACTGGGTAGATTAACTGGTAGATCAGTTGGCATTATGCTTCCGTTGATCTTAGTTGCGCTGAGAATCATAATGATTTTCGTATGTTTGTCTCTCTCTTTTTTCCCCTAGTTATTATACTAAAATGTGGTAGTGGCAACGATTATAACCGTATGCAAAAAGAGTACTGACCCTCATGCGTAAAACAATATTTGCATGGTCGCTGCGGCGGCCATAGCTGTCGCGACAGATGCTTTCATCTATAAGCGTAAACAACGCGAATTTTGAAAATGATTGAAGTGGGCCCAGGTGTGCCTCCTGGATGACTCTTGTGACAATGCCTCACGTGTGGTTCAATATATGTGGTTAGCCTCAGGTTAAAAATCTTTAATATTCATATATTACCATAACCGTCTACCTTATATCCCTATAACTACCTAGAGCTCAGCTTAAGCAGAGACGCTTTACAGCCGAAATAACAGGAAAATGCCTCAACACAATGTTCAACCTCTATGATGACTGGAATTAATGAAATATGACAAACTAGTATACAAATAAACGTACGATAGGTTCACGGAATTATGCGGCGTCCCAAAATATTCTTTTTTTTGGGTCACGATATTCAATGTTTCGAGCGTCCCTTGGAACACTTTCCGTCTTCTATAAGGTCTAATTCAATAGATCCAATCTCAAATCTGATGGGCATATTCCACACGCAATGAAGGTCATAAATTAAAGCATAACTTTAAGTTATGACCTGCTTCACAGCGGTTGGTTTAGCCTGTCAGATTCCATATGCTGTCCTATATACTTAAAGTATCGGTACACTTTCAAGTCTATTAGAAAGATACTGGATTTTAGCCTAAAAAAGTATATATTATTATTATTTGCTTCCTTCCTACTACGAATTGCACTATCCGAGTACAATACTCTCACAACAATGACAATAGATCCGCTTTTATTAGTGTTCTTATCTTGCGAGTATCTAACGCTTGACAGCAGGGCGCAATTTCACAATGGCCATATTAACGCCTTGTCTTTTGCGGCGTTAACGCCAAAGTAGACCGCGAAGCAAGCTGGAAACGAAACGAAGACATAGCAAAATACACAGCATTGCGGCACTCATCGAAACGCGACTCAGAATCGCACGTAGACACGGAAGTATTCTTGATTCATAAATTTAGATCCTAGTTGGTGGCTATGACGCCGCCGTCGTCCGATGTGGTGTCGAGGTTCTTGTTCAAGCAGATTGACTCAACCAGGCGGGTATAAAAGGAGGTCGGTTTCAAGGAAAATTGAGAAAGGCGTCAATGAGCAATGTGCTGAAAAAAAACCGAATGAATGGTAGAACGATGTCTGCCCACCGGGCTCAACAACCCCTCTTTGCCGTTTGTCATTCCTTTGCCTCTCTCTAAGAAATATGAATTTCGCGTCATCCTTATTGGATCGAACGGCGAGCTGTGTATTGTATGGCAGAATGACGCCCCTGCGGTGAGATTTTGGGACACCCACCAGGTAAGTGCGATACCAATCTCTGTGTCAGTCCTTCATTCGACCACATCGAATCAGAACGAAAAGAATTGACATAAACGGGGAGATGACGTCGGTGGTAGATAATGAGGAAGTAAAGAACAGCTTCTAAAGAAGGCATCGCAATCCTTGTGTCTCAGTTCGAATTAAGCCCATCAACTCTGCAACTAACTAAACCCAGCTTACGTCCCAAAAAGAAAGAAGCAATTAGATTGGGGGAACTAAGAGTTAAAGGTCCTTAGAATTTGACCTTTTATTTATACGAAGACAGATTCTCGTATGCATAGAAAAGTATATACATGCGTATGCGCGTTTCGAATCAGTTATATTTATTAGCGAGTTAATATTTTGCCCGGATCTGAAGAAACAGATAGTGAGCGATACCAGAAGACCATGCTAGGGTCGCTATGACGGGTACAGTAAAGCTGTTTTTCTACTCAAAGGTGACAAACGCTGGAAAACTCGAATCCACAAAAATAAATAGGCAGCTTGATGTAATCAGTCGAAACACGATGCAGAACAAAAAAAAAGCAAACAGTTTTTCAGTAATAATTGAATTGATGACAGGTTTATAGAAAGTGATGACTTCCGACAAGGTGACATTGTTGACAAATGAAAGTTCTCTACAGATTGATAGATAATAATAGAGTATTATCGTATTGTAGATTCATATGTTAGGGCTACTGAACGCTAAGAAGCCGTAAGAATAGCTATGCTCTGGTATCTCAGCCAGTAAAAACGATATCAACCTTCAGCGGCAAAGTGACAAAAAGCCAACAAATATAAAAGTAAAAACCAAAATCTGTAAATCGAAGCTTTTGCTGCTAGTATTTTTATCAATATGACCCATTTCTTATCCTCGATGTAGATGCTTAAGCCTCTCATAGAAGTGGTTATAGAAATGAAAAAATCACTCCTAAATAGCCGTAATTAGATGGCATTGGACTTAAAAAATGTGTTAACTTAATAATTTTTTATTTGTTCAATAATAAGTCTTCGCGCACTTTACTTCCTTTTATCTTGTGTAATTATGCAACCTATATGTAGATAAATTATCACAAAGCATCAACGAGACCTAAATACGTCATTCGATTAGAAGGAAATCATGCCCTATGAGAATGGATTGTAAGGTTTTTTTTTCGTGAAACTTAGGTTCACATCCGTATGCAGTTTGCCAATAAGGGGCGCAACCATTATACACGGCTATCAGAAATGCTCTCTTCAAATATGAATGCCCTGCTACTATCGTCAAGGCAAAATGAGGTTCGAATAAAAATCCAGTCAATCTCGAAGTCAAGTCTGTTGCTTCCATGTCATACAAGGACCTTTACCAGTGCCCATCCATAAAAAAGCGGCGATCTCTAGGCGCCGCCATGTGGGACTGTTGGCTGAATTTGCCGTTCGAACTCCACCTTTAGGAAACAAGCGTGTCACTGTAGCTTCACAGCACACAGCGGTTGAACGTGACCTCGAACTCGTCATTATTGCGACTAGCGTTTTATGCCGCACCATTGATTTCGAATGGGCCTCCCGGCGGTCCATGATCCATACTTCGGTGCTCACCGACGACGCTATCCTGTGACGAGTGGAGGCCAGCGCGTTGGCCAAGCGCCGACAATAAGTGCACGTTCCTCTTCTTTTTAGCTGCTGTTTCTCTGCTTTGTAGATGTTGCTTACTCGAAGACAGCACAGCTGCCTGGTTGGACCAACGATCTCAGGATCAGGCTGATCCTGTTTTTGAATCGGAACATTCACGCGCATCCATCAAAGAAGCAACATGTCTTTGCCGGCTGCAAAATAAGTATGCGCTGTGCCATATATACGCTTTTAAATAAACACACACGTACTCGCATGAACGTGCCGGTATAGTTGTGACACTGCATTGTTGTTCGTATTTATGCAAAGAATGTGTGAGGCACGCATGCTTTATGCGTGCCTTACCCATCAGGCCGGGCGGCAACGTTAACTTGATAGCAGCAAGATACTTGACAATAACAATAGCGTAAACAATGTATTAGTTACTTATATAATAAATTGTTTTTTATATCAGTGAAACAGGACATCTGGTCAAAAGATACACATTCGATTACGTAAGTGTGCGCCCTTATGGCACTCATTTCGCAGGACAAATAGTAAGGCTTAAATTTGTCTAACCGATATACAGCTCGTCCGGACAAAACCGAATTAAGCTTTACTGCATGATGGCTTTTGAGCGCTTCAATGCCGTGGAAAGGTATTTGCAGATGAACCGGCAGTGGTGCCCTAACTGTGAATTTTAGGCCAATTTTTGATATCATCATAAGAAGCATCATCAAAAGCTATACGAACCATGTATTACTTATGATTGTTTCAAAAGCTATTTCATTTACATTCTTTCTTCGTAATGCTTAATACGTTCGCTACTGTGTAACGTGACATTCTGTGCAAGTTACTTAAAGTTGTACTGCGTAATAGTTTTAATTAGGGTAAAAGGTCAACCGATATAAACTGTGACGAGTTGTCATTTAGAAAGGTCCTATCAGCATAGTAGGTTCGTCACTGACGTATTATCAGAGAGATATTCTCCGTTTGGCGGGCGAGTACCCCCCAATGTTCGGTCGAAACGAAAAGCTTGAAAAGATTGTTCCAAGGCTACAAATGTAAGTAAGAGCCCGATTAATATGTTAATATATACAATTTAATGCGCCACTACGGTTTTGATGGAAGGTTATATTTGCACGGTTACAAAATATGTGTTGAAACGAAATAACAGAATGTTTTCTTAATCCGCTCATGTAGCTACTATGTACCTACTGCAACTTTTCCTGTGCTGAGAAGCAGCGGTTCGCATCATTTGCGAACCTTTGCGTAAATATGGCATATCGATAGAAATATTCACTATGAAGGCACTCTTCAGATGAATCCTGACTCGGTCTTCCATTATAATAATTTAAATGAATGATTAGATAATTACGTTTGGTACTTCAGTAAACGGAACATATCTATGTCCGGTTTCGGACCTAGATCACCTTATATAGCAGGTAGCATAACGGTAATTTGCCAACAAAAATAGCAGTGGGATCGTCATCTTTTCTGCTGACTAAACAGGTCGCATTTTCGATTCGTAATAGTTGAATTCATTTGCTCAAAAATCATTATGGCTAAATGGCTTTATATTTTTTTAAGGGTGTATATATATATATATATTACTGAAGGAAAAGCTGTTTTCGTTTCGACTCTAGAATGCTAGACGACTGTAGATTGAGGCGGCTTTCCACCGACGGATGAAATCGGCTATCGACACGCTTGCAAGCAGGTTAATCGATTGAAAACCAATACAAAACCTTGCATAACTCGATGATTAATTCTTCTTGTACCGCGGTAACAGGTCTTCACGTACCGACAGCAGAAACTTGGTTATGATTTATTTAAGTGAGCCATTTAAATCGAACTTAAACCATCGAACGAATCAACTTAGTATAGGTTGACTGATAAAAAATACGTTAGGTATCAACGTAGCTATGATTTTGTGGCAAACGATTTGAAGCTTTGCATTTTACGAATCAATGGCCTCGTCGTAATACATCGAAAGGAGCGAAGATATGTTGGACAATCGTTTGTGAGCACTTGTAGCAAAAGTAGATGTACAGACCACCTTGTTATTATATGTAACGCAAGCAAGACGTATGAGTGCTGCACTCGGATAATGGCTGCCTCGTAATTAAATCAATCATGTCACCCAAGCTGATTTTAAATTGTAGCTTTAGTAGCTTCAAAGTTCAAACAGTGGTTACTTCACTTTTGCAGAAAGCGGAAAACGTTCCTTATTCGGTTCGTAAAACTATCAATTGGCCTCTTACTCAGGGCCAAAGTTCTGCTTAGGCCTTGAATGTTATTAGACGCCGATTGGGTTCGGCATCATTAGCAAAGCTTTATTTTTTCGAGTAGACCAGCTAACGACTAACTGAAGTTAGCAGTGAAGAAGTTGTGTTATCTCTTCGAGAGGGCCTCTAAGAATTAGGCGTCCCCTGGGTGCGATTTCGCCGTTCGTTTGTTACCGCACCAGCTGACGCATCGCTGGGCCACCTGAACGGGGCCATAATAAGGCAAAGGTTGTCTCAGGTGTTTGCTACAAGCTTATGTTATCTTTCTAGCCGATCCGATAGAGATCTTTCTGCTGAGTCATCGTAATGATCGCAAGCTCAAAGAGAACCGTATTGATCAGCGTTCCTGGCCCGTCTCGGCTCAGACTCCACAGGAGCAAAGTGTGACCTGCTAGCCCTCCATGTAGCCAAGCAAATGACTTGATGAGTGCTCGAAGGAACGCTAATCGATAGCTTGCTGAAGGAGCAGATAGTCGCTTCGTGTACAATTTCTGGCACCTGTAGTGGTCTGATCTTTCACGTAGGCTGGAAAAACTATGAGTGGAGAATGGTCGATTTACCTAGCCCTTTTGGCTGCAACGCGAACACTGTCATGAAATGAGGTATACGTATTAACCAATACGTATACCTCATTCATTTCATACGAAAGATTATCATCGTATGAGTAAACAATTTCGTATTGAATGACCGAGCGAAATAGGCTATGCCTGTGTGGCTTGATAAATGCACACGTTACTATCTGTGCCTGGAGACTATCATCTAATTCGAGCCTAACATATATGTATTTCATTTTGCTAATTATAGCCTTGATTCCTGCTAGCTCTGGTACATTTTTTGATAAGCCTTTGTCGATGTCAGAAGCAACATTAGAGGAAGGCCTTTGAAGTAAAGCTCTTGGATCATTTGTGAATACATTTATAACTTATATATCACTTGTTGGAATGATCTCCGCGCGCATCGCCGTATCAACTTACATATATTACGGTACGCGGGGTCGAAGTAAGGTGTCAGCTTCGCTATTGTACCCCAAAGCCACCGGGCTGTTACTTTGCGAATCGATCTAAGTTGCTATCTTCTCTAAACTTAGTAAATAAGAATATGTCTTCTCGTAACTCTGAAGACAGCAATGTTTAATTATACGTTTAGATGATCTTACAGTGGCCTATGTAACAATAGTTTGTTATAAGCTTGATGCGCGTTAGAGCATTCTATGTGGGACGATTGGAAGTATGGATAAAAAGCACAAACGATAGGCTGCTCAGTTCGCTTCTCCACTATCGAAGTTTACGCTGAATCAATATCGTTATATAAGTTCGCTTGCTTCCAGCGATCGCCGCGACAAAGTGCTCGAGGCAATGGAGCTGGACGCGAATTCGGGCGTTCCAATAGGTTTAATTAACCCAAGCGTGTCAGAAACAACCTCGGGGAAATGTGGTAGCAGCTTTAAAATCAAACGCTGAAAACTGGATGGTCTTGCCTCAGCGTATCGCCACATTACTAGCACGTAGTAATTATCACTAGTGGTTCAGGTGACGTATTTTTCAACGGTCAACGGTTGTCTTAAGGATTTTTTTTTGACAAATGCTGTCGATACCTGGCTGGTCAGCTTCCGCAGTACGTTTTGCCTAAACTAAAAAATCCTCCACGCTAGGTTACCCTAATATATATACATATATATATATATATATCAAGAGATTATTCGCTTGCATAGTTTCAACTAAACATATATAAACAATAAGAAATTAGTTGAGCTGCGTAAAATTAATTGTTTCGGATACCTTGCCTGAGTGAAAGTATCGAGCAGGATTAGTTAAAAACAGCCACAGCTACGAATCCTAAGAGGCAGGTAAAGGCAATGTTATTGATAGTGGCTCGGGACTCATTTCTGGGTTAACCCATGAACTGGTTGACCGAATACAAAAACGTTTTGCAGACACAATTGACGCTTGCTATTTTCATAAATATCAAGGCAAACTGATAGATAAACTACAACGATACTTCTATTTATCAACAGTCGCTCTATTGTACTGTAAGCAGTCTAGGTCGACGGACGACCCAAAAACGAAAAGCAGAGCAGTGTTTTCAACGAGCTGCGCCGAACATGTTGAATCATCTATATAATAGGAAGCAGGAGTCATAGACTACAATAACTACTGTTTCTAGATGGTAATATCAAAGTCGTTAAAATTATTTAGATTTCAATAGCTCAAACAGACGAGCTCAGTTTACCTGATAAGAAAGTTTGGTCTTTTTGCTGTTAAGTACTGGGCATCGAAATGACACCCCAACCGATCTGGGTCCTCCTGAGGCTGCGAATTGAGAAAAATTTCGCTATGTAGTTTTGGAAGCCGCTATATTACAAACGGCAAATATTTGATAAGTTTTAAACTAAATAAAGTTTAACTTGCTAAATCGTTGAGAGGTGACGACGAAAAAATAGCACAGAAAAGTTAATATGGTATGAAATTCTACCGTATTTAGAAGAATGAACAATCAAATGACTTTCAGTTCTTTTGCCATTAGGTGCAACTTTGTCTTACGCCATAGTGTTTCTCTGTTTGAAAAATACAACAAAATTAATAATATGGCCACATAGTAAAACTGGCCTAACCAATTTAGATCAGCCAGCTAGGTAACTGAATAATCTGAGTTGGAGCCAAGGCCAGCCATCATATAGGATGCCAAGTAGAAAAAATGTACGAAAGAAACGCTCGAATTAATTGTTTTGGTGTGTGCAAACGGCCCTTGTGCAGATGTCCCGTATTTCCCGTATTAAAGTAAGTCCCGTATTAAATAAGACTGCCGACAGTTGTTAGGTTCAAATCAGGAACTTCAATTATGGGCCAGACTTATCATAATGGTTTATGTGTCTCGTGCGAATCCTATAAGATGAAGAACAGTGCTTTTTTTTAATCAGTCCTAAGTGACACGAGCGCTCTTTGATTGCCACAGTATAACGAGATAGACTCTATATACGCACTGTCCTTTGATTTATGTAAAATATATTCATTTAAATAAAAAGCTATTTGTATCGCACTAAAGTTGCTCCATTGTGGTATAGTACACTCTCTCGGTTAATTTGACATGATTGTGCTAACCGGAGCTAATCCCAGGTGGCGAGCATATTTACATGCACGGTCTATTCATAGCTGAAATAGTCTTTAGCCGGCAACAGAAGACGTTTAACTGAAATTACCTTACCGAAGAACAAACGACGAAGAACTATAAGCAAGCAACCGTACTTTCGCAGAAGCCACTGTCGAACATCGTTCATTGACCAACAGGCTAGAGAACAAAAGGCCCAATATTAAAAGCTTCTGACATGTACGAGCTACCGTGTTACCAGTAACTATTTCCAGATTGTGTATTCGAGACATATGTATATATATATGATTATTTATGGCGTGATAGCCTTGTGTATTTTCCGATACGTTATGTAATGTGTATCGTTTATGACACACAATACGTTTACCAAGGGATGACTTCGGTCCAAAAACAGTGAGCAAAGAATTCTACCTTAAAACTGATGTATTCATAGGCGACCTGTAAATATCCGTGAATGTAAGAATAAAACTGCAAATTTAGGAGCCCGTACCAATTCAGTTTTGTCTAGCGTATATGAGTTTCTAAAAAATGCCCATATAGGATGTGACAAGCCTCTCAGACGAACCATAAAGAGAAAAACAGACTTCCACGTAGCTGAATGGCCCGATTTTCCTAGGTAGAATATCTGTAAAGTCCATAGGACTGGTTAAGACTGAAGCAAAGGGTCCACATAAAGCACTATAGTGTAAAGTCATCAATTTTATTTTATGATATTTTCCCTAATTAAAAAAAAAAGACGAAAAAGCATATTACTACGATATAATAATATACGCGTCTTTAAGTCTTAGATCTGTTTTGTAACATCTGAAGAGCAACGTAATGGCCAGTAATATGAACACAGGGTGTGCAATTGACGCCTGAACGTACGTTTTTTCATTCATGTGTACTTAGTAACTTAATAAAGTAACGAATTAGAAACAGCTTAAACTGTCGTAATTGTTTCAGTGCTTTCGGACAACCCAGACAAATCTGGCAACGAGTTACTGAATAGTCTAAACTATATTGGGCGATTGACGTTTTCCAGGGAGCACTTTCTATTACTGTAGTAACTATTTTGTTGTTTTTTTAGAAGATTTCAATGTTTTTTTTAAGGGCCCTTGAAAACTATTGCCTGATTAGGGCTATTAATGCTACATTTGCTTGCTTATCTGTCGTAAATAGCATTAGGACATTTGGCCGATTTTTTGCGCAGTAACGGCACGCGTACTTAGAAGGACGTTAATTTTAGAGAAAGCGTTTTGTTCAAAAAATATTTTTAAAATTATATATCTCTCGTAATAGCTTTCCTGACAAATGTATTGGGTGATAAATTCGATTACGCTTACCATTGTGCTATAATAACAGCTATAATGGCAATAATTATCTCGTTGATCAGCTCCAAATTTAACGACTTTCTTAAATATGTCTGATGCTACTGCAGAAACCCCGTTGATCGGAGAGGAGGTTCTCGTTTAGATTTTTCCTTCCAAAAAGCCGCAACGAAAATACTCTCGCATAGCGTGCTCGCACAAACGAATTGAGAACACCGGGAATGACCTACTGATTGAGATATTTTTTCAGAAAACATATTATAGAGAAAGGAAACTCAATGGCTTTCACATTTAAATATATTTTAATTAAATATAACTATTCGAATTTATTTTAAAACTGAATTTATCTTTTTAATTATGCATCTATAGATAACGACTGTCACCGACTGATTATTGTAAGCAACTCTGAAGAGAGACGATCACCGTTGTTGAATAATCCAAAAGAACGAGGCGAAGTACCTAATGGACTACTGATGCGGGAAAATGTTTGTGCGGTTTCGCGCGTAGTGCTTCCTTAATTTCGTTGAGCAGTTCTTGCTCCAGATCTGCTATTGGATCTAACATTTAATGTAACACGTGTCTGGAACGACGCATCGATGCGTTTGCGACAGGGCAAACTTTAGTCACGTAAATATGATAGTTGTACACGTGATTTTGAAACATCAACGCTTTTCATCACCAGCTAGACTAATGCTGTACCTGGTAACTTACAAAAAAAAAAATCACTAGTAGCTATAGCAGTTACAAGAACGCAAGCAGAAACGGCATTGAGACTGATGTCGACTGCGTAGAATACTACTCTTGTTGCTGCGTTTCGACCTCTTTGCCGATGAACAGCACCGAGTGAAATACTCATTTTTAGTAAAGTGTTTACCGAGCATCACCCCCTATCGACCCTTTTACTCAGACGTATATAGTCAAGTTTGCAGTTGACAGGCGCTCGATTAAAGCCGTAAGTCACACAAATTTCGGAAAAGATAATGAATAGCATAGTAAATATTTTAATTTGCTTTTATTTAAAAGTATATAAAAAAAATCTTAATGTATTTAGGCACATACTGCAATCTATTCTATTTGGTATCCTTGCACTTCAGAAACCTAGTCGCGAAGGAATGCGTTCATCAGACTATCTTCAGCTGGATACGGTGTTGAAAGACAGCGTTTTTTTTTCAAACGTATTCAACACACAGTGCAGAGCTTACTGGGCGGCACGGTCAGGAGTTCGTGCCGAAATGATTAGTGTTGTAGGTTTCAGCCGGTAGACAGGTGGCGACGTAGGTTTCCCGAACGACCTCAACGAAGCGTGCATTAACTGACGTAACAGTGGTTCCAATATGCATTTGTGTCTGCTGGTTTTCCACTCATGTTCTTGTTTAGGTTGAGAGAAACGACTATCATCTCTTATGACCAAATCCTGTAATTAGATGAACTCATATTACTTACACATGCATTTTACCGGAGTTACAAGTTACTCCTAGCAAGCACATTGTATCGGACAATTTTCTAACGGCAAATGCTAAGGCCAATAGTATATATGTGGTTTATGTTTGAAGCGGATAGTCCTTTGTTTACATAGGCCAGCGCTGCATTTACTGGAAACACGTTACAGGAGGGTTAGAAAGCACGAATCTCCATTAGCGCCACTCGATGCAGAGGGCCGCACGTCATTCCCTTTCGCACCTGTTCGGAAGCAATACAATGCTAACAAGTGCGAGAATGACGGTAAATAATTTGTCACAGGAATTAGCAGACGTTGTTCTATCCATTAGTCGACAAAAGTAGTGCTTCTAAACGAACGATCTATCGACGCCGAAACAGTAGCTGGCGTCGTAATCAAATCGGCGTTCTTAAATCTTATTTTCGTTTCTATTGAAATTCTTATTACGTAAATGTTCGTGTTCGAGATTATTTTAAGGATAAATTGGATCAAAACTGAATACTATTCATTCGTATCAGGTTCTAGATTTTTAAATCTAGAACCTGATAAAAGTTGACATTGACGTCGCGAGGCTCACTTATAGTTGGCGGTGGCATTGTAAACAGCTGAAGAAAGTGTGTCGTTCTTTCTTAAAGGAAAATCCGAGTGCTAATAATTACTATTCATCAGCTGCTGAACATACGGTAATTATTTAGCCCTACGACAGCGGCTTCCCTGAAAGCCGCGAGTGGAGTATATACAAGGTATAATCCAATCAGGCAGTATGGGGCTTGCAAGTCGCCAGAAGCCGTAACTACATTCGTCGGTATGATTTCGTTACCATTAAAAGCACTCCTCTCTAGAGATTTTTCGTTTATGAATGAAGGGACAGTAAAGACGCGGCCACTATTTTAGGGCAGTAGGAAGCAAGGCCAAAGGTACCACAACTGATCAAGCATCAGTTCACCAGGTCCCGTGAGAAGGACAGAGAAATAAAGAGGGAAGGGAAAAGGAACCGGAAAGGAAACATGCGCTCACCCCACTGCATCCTAGTCTCCACAAGGCGAATGGATTTTTTTCTTAAAAATCTTGGCAACAGATTTGCGCATAATGGTCGTTCTTCTCTAGACTCTAGAATTGTTGAAATGTATTAATCCCTATCGAGACAACTGTCTAGCTTCTTCCTGACCTCCTTCTGTTCTCCAAAAAATGTGCTCCACCGTGTCCATTATCTCCGAATCACAGAGACTGCCAGGATCACTAGTGTGCTTTTCCATTTAAAGCTGCTGGTCATCAAAGAATCGATGACTGGTAATACAAACTTAAAATACAAAGCATTGGATCAGAGCAGGTAAAAAACTGTGCATTTATGTCTACACTAAATAAACAATGGCCCGTAGTATTGCTTGGGACACGATTTCCCGCTACAAGCCTGCAATAAATCTGTCTTGCAGGGATATTTTATTAGAGCGTCTACAGCTAAAACAAGGCTACATAGCGATGCGCAGATAGCAAAGAACCCTTATGGATTTAACGTTACTGGATCTTATTGTTCATCTATTAGTAAGACCGTTGTTGAGCCGTATATTACTCCAATATACGCTAAACGTTATACGTCATCACAAATACGTTCAAGGTAAAGCAGTAAGGAGTATTATATTTTTCTTAATTTTGCTCTCTGGACCATTATATAAGTAAATAGTAATCAGCTGTATGTCTTGTTTCGTAGTTATCATGGTGATTGTGGCCATCATACCGAAGTTTCTATTATCATTCATCGGAAGATTTCGAAGCTTTCGATCTAACATTTAAGTCATCGTTAGGAAGGGAAGCTCGCCTCGTTCGACACTTGATTTAAGCCGAATCTGCTATTGCTTACAGGTAACTATAAGTACCAAAAGACATTGCATTAAGCGTATTTTATTAAGATTTAGATAAACATGAGGAGCTACCTAGTCTTCAATTATTTAACTAGCTTGTTTAGATTTATGGCGTATGCTTTGACCTGTGCAGTTTGTTGGTGTATTACTGGTGACTTACCCCTCATCGACTAGAAGATTCCTTGTTTAGTAAAGGTTTCAAAAACTGGGCGGCTTCAGATTCGTCATACCCTAATGCATATTTTCTTTTGGAAGCACCTCTTTGACGTGAACGATTGTAGTTGAAACAAATAATTTATGTACTAATTGCGTCAATTAATATGGGTTTAACGTTATAACAACATTGTGTAATATAGACCAAACTTCATGGAGCGCATAAAAATCCAAACATGTTTTATAAACTTTTATTTATACTGATTTTTATTTAAAATTAATTTATTATTTTTATACTTGTATATTTTAATTTAAAGAATTTACCTCAACATTGTTAGAGTGACGGACCATAATGATAATCTGAAAAGACGAAGGTTACCAAGTGCCGACACGGTTCTTTGAAACGAATTTAAAAAGATTTCTATGATACAAACGTATCCAAAAGACCAAAGCAGGTTGACACTTGGAAAAAAAATAGGTGTTCATATACAAGTAAACCTCTAACGACTATTCGTATAATCGTCTCTGTGGTGGCATGTCCGAGTTTAGTCTGTTTCGAACCGCTCTGAGGGTTTAGAGATTGCGCGCAGGTTGCTACTTACGGTACGGCAGGACATATTACACAGAACTCGATACGCAATGATCGATTTGAGGAAATTAAACTGTCGTTTAGGTAGCGTACCCGTACCGTGCCGTAGTTAATCGCACCCATCGTGTAATACCCGTCATCGACAGGATCTCAACTAATCATTCCTAGTTTATCAAGTGTGCCAAGTAAATGACAATAATCAGAAAATCAGGATACTAGCATTTGCGGTCTGATTGGTGTCAGGATGTTGAGGAAAACATAAAAACCTTCCATAATCACAAAGAAATAGACTGTTTTCGAAGCGGCTGAGTCTAATAGTGACGCAAGACCAGCGTACTGATCCTTCTACTTTATCTGCTATGATACGAGTGTGTCAGCGGGTCGAAGTTCGTCGTACCTCCACTTAGTGATTAATATATTTGTGTTAACTAGTATTTGCAGTCTATAAAATGTAATAATTCAATTACTAATTACTAATTGTGTTACTAAAAGCGTGCTCAGCCTCGATACGATCAATATATTATATTGTTGCCAGTTGTTGAGATCTTTGAGCACTATCCTTGCATCAAGTGTCAGCAGCATGCTTAATGTATTCGAAGTCCATGTCGTTTACGAAACGAGCACATCGTCAAAATGAGGTATTGCGTTCACGGAGTACCGCGTCAACGTGAGATATACACTATGAAGAAATATTATCGATTGAATACAGACTGTTAAATTTGGATGAAATTGTCAGAAAGCCTTGACGGTTTTTGGCTTAAGCTATCGAAAGGTTCCTCATCCTCTCTTCCGATCGATTATGGCAAAAGCGGGTGTAGAGCTGGCCTTCTAAACGTGAAAGCATCATTAAAATAAAAAGGCGTCAGTGGCATCTTACAGTGAAGATTTTACGGAAGGATAAGTAGGAGGCGATACTTAAGCCTTTCTTCAGACGAGCTACCTATTGTCAGGAATATAACCGTCCACTTCGGTCTAATGCGGATCTGCGGTCAAGCTATCGTCAAGAATCTCGTGACAGAAATCTTGACGATCTTGTAGGATTTTAAATCAGATATCGACGACTCCTCTTTTGTTACCTTTGACGACGCTGTTGAGGGACATTGACAGCTGAAAAATGGTCAACCCAACTCTGTGGATGGCGCATGCTGTGAGTAGTGCGGTGTTGGATGCGGTGAATAAAAATTATCTGGCTGAGAAACGGACGTTCATGTTTCCTTTAGCTCGCTTTGCAAACGAGTGCCTTTCGAAAAACCCTTTTAAGAAGATCCCGTTCAAGCGCCCCGAATGCGGCACCCCAAAGGGGACAGCAAAAAGCTATCAAATTTATGTCAATTATAAAGCCCGCTTCGGCTGCAATTGACTAGCCGCAGCGATCTATAAGTTATACTACTTTGAATTTCTCAAATCCAGGTCAGCGAAGCTGTCATCGAAATTTAGCGTTTCTCATTCTACTCTGTCATGCAAACTAAGTTTCAGGGCTTCGAGGCGAACATTTCCCTAGGCCAATATGTATGTATATATATATATATATATGCACATTGGCCTAGGGAAATGGCCTATATCTAGATAAATATATGTGTGTAGGCCAGACATATTGTGCAAGGACTGAATTACAGTATCGGCGTGGAAATCTTGTAAAAAGCTACGTGGAAACTTTAAATTGTATCAAATAGGTGTCTTCTGATTTTTATCAAAATGCCTTTCAATGAAATTATACTGCTATATTTCATGTGTTTTAACTCAATAAAATTTTTACGCACGTCACCGAACACTCAAATCTCTTCTCCCACGTAACCGGTGCCAATTCGTTCATTCTCAATTCCGATCGCAGCGTACGGAGTATGCCTCATTTGGAAAGATCTTAGAATTTATAATAAAACCACATTAAATCAACCTTTCTCAAAAGTAACTCGAAATTGCCCCGCATATCTTCTAGCCGATTCGCCAGTGCCGTGCAAAGATCTACGTGGTGATTTTAAACTCTCAGCTACGGAAGCCTCCGAGACCAATCTTTAAAACTGGGAGCGAAAACTCGCAAAGGTCTGTGAGCGATCTCTTTGCGATGAAGAGTATCACGTAGAACGTGTCGAATCAGTCAAACAGATAAATCGTCAGGTGTACATCGGATCCAGCACAGAATATGCAGGAAACCGGGTTTTCACGAGCCTGAACGATATATGTAAGTGCCTCAGACGGAAGGGAAATTATGATAGATATCATACTGCTCGTTGCCCTCTGGTAGCATTTTTGGAACATCTAGCTGATTTCTTAATCAAATTATCTATTTTATAAATTCAATCTCATCCGTATAAACCATATGACGTAAAAAGTTCTAAATAGTTTTATTTACTCATCGTGATATTGGAGCACTTTGCTGTTGGCCCGTACACGGTTTTTGACGTCTAAAAACAAAAGTGAATATATCATATTTAATAGATTGATTAAAATGTCGTAGAAATTACTTCACAGAATAGTTGTCGTCTATGCATGAAATTTCGGAAAATATACTAAAATCCTAGTTCGAAGATTGTGAGCAAGCCACTTAAATCAATAAATGGTTCGATATTAGAGATAATGGTTTGTTTATTTCGATGTCTAACCTTTACTTGCTATTTGTTGCAACATGTTTTTGTTAAGACAGCTCATAATAATTCACAGTTTATTAGACGTTTGAAAAATACGTAACATACAATTTTGTCATCTTGTATGTAATAGTTTTCTTCGTGTGTGTAGTCTCGGCCATACTTTCTTGCAGCTATCATTTCGGTTGCACATTTTTTCTTACTATGCTTAATAAATAATAAAGAAAAGAGCTTTTATAAATAGGCATGGTTGTTGCACGGTGTCACCGTTACGTGGCGAATGGAACCGCGCGAGGAATCAGAAACTGATAATTAACTAAATAACGGCAATCCTACGACCGCAAGCAACTTTGTTAGGACGCAATCTTGCTTATCATCACTTATTCCGTTCGCGACTATTTTTTGTTGGGGGAAACTTGAAAGTCTGACAATGCGCGCGAAACAATTCGAATTTATTCTGTAGACCATGCGTTAGCAATATTCACACCTATAGCTACCGACCCCTTGAAGATGGCCGCAACTGTAGAAAAGCAGACAGTAAATCATGGATGTCATCGTACCCGTAATCGCTCCGCTTTACTCTTGCTCATCACTAACACAATGTTGAGTAAATCTCGAACGATCTTGTTTGTCTTTCCGCATTATTCAGTACATCTCCCACACACACACACGCACACACACACACACACACACACACACACACACACACACACACACACACACACACACACACACACACACACACACACACACACACACACACACACACACACACACACACACACACACACACACACACACACACACACACACACACACACACACACACACACACACACACACACACACACACACACACACACACACACACACACACACACACACACACACACACACACACACACACACACACACACACACACACACACACACACACACACACACACACACACATACACACACACACACACACACTAGCCGAGATTTTGGACTAAAAACAGGGCGAACGCAAGCATGCTTTTCTCGTGCTTCACTGCTTGTTTAGCTCGTCGTGCGCGGCGCTGTCGGAAGTTACTAATCAGGATTTGATGTTAGTAATCCGAATTTATGGAACAATATGCACGTCAGGCCACAATAAACTTTCGATGCTTATTGTTCCCATCTGCTGTTTAATCTGTCTACAAACAGATGTACAACTCACAGCTGTGCTGGTAATCAGGTTGTGAAAATTTCGAAAAATGGTTGGCAAAGGATTTATTGGCGGTTTGCAGTCTAGACGGAATTACATGTAGCACACATGTGGTATGATTTAGCCTGTGCTCGACGCCAGCAGTACAGTGGCAAATAGAAGAAGGAGTAATGGCTGTAACTGATTGAAAAATCCATATTGCTTTTCCTTTCTAAGAAATAATGCGAGTAAAAAATTATCATGCATAGATTATCGTTAGCCGCCTGCTAACTTCGAACGTATTTTGTTATCAAATTGAAAATTTAAAGTTACCTATATAAACTTATAAAACGACATATTTAGACCACTTTGAACTATCGTAGAAAAATATTGTGGCGCTTCATGATGTATGGCATTACTCGTATTTAAGCATTGGTTTCAAGGTTCATGGTGTGACAGTTTTAAACCTATTGTTTTACCGATTAAGTTGCGTCGAAAGGTGCTGCGGTATTACTCACACACACACACACACACACACACACACACACACACACACACACACCCACACACACACTGTATGCGCTGGTTCGTACTTTTGATTGACGCCTCGCCAGGACTTCTAGCCGATACTACATTTAGCGTAACCGCTCAAGGCCCCACGTAACGCCTACTTCTTTCTCCAACGTCCATATCAATAGCTGTAAGTATGATGATTCGCTTCTTCTGATCTGTCTTCTGATGAAAAGACGTAAGTACGAAGTGTGCTAGCGTAATCAATTTATATGCAGCTCATAAAGAAACCCGAAGAGCGACCCAGTCAAGAAACGAATCGATCGTTTATAATACATTGTATTAATGTAACAGTACGGAAATCCTCATGTCCATGCCATATTATGTTGATTCGTACTCTATTATTGCTTCTTACTCAGATGAATACAGAATAGAAGTGCTTTTATTTTACCATCAAATGGACACAACTGCATTGCCAACGAACTTCAAGCGAGAAGACTGTGACAATCTTATCGGCGTGATTGCTTCAGTATGTCAGATATACACAGTTACTTTGAAGACTACTATATACGTATAAGACGTAAACTCTGTTCCGTTTCTATGTCTGAAGCAAAAATATCAATTTCAAAACCTTCCAAACAAATTTATTGTAACCCGTAGCACCTCAATGGGGCTCCCGAAAACTCGACCGAATAGGGAAATTCGAGTCCGTGTCTCGCGGAGTGCCATACACAGTACGATTTCTGTCTTCTAACCAACGAACGAGTTTTAACGTTAGAAGTGATACACTGTCAATACCCGTTCACTGATTCTCTGATCAAGCCAATGTGGCAGTGTGACTGAACTAGCTCTCAAAAGAGTTCGATTATGTATAAGACGTAAAGTATTTTGTCGTTTCTCACTGAGTTATAGCGCGATCTTGTACTTGCATAGAACTTTTTATAATATGATCCTTCTCTAATTTCAATGATTTTCTTAATTTTATGTTACACGTATCACTCTCAGAGAGGTGCTGGCGTACTCGAATATGTACTTCGAATACTTTCTTTACCTAGAACAGCTAGAATTAGCTAATAATGCTAATTAAAAAAAATGGCAAAGTTAAAAAATGGAACTTTTTAAAATATGCCTTTCTGCACCTATTGCAGTTAAACGATAAGTGTACAGTCGATTTTTGTCCAAGGTATAAAGCGGCACTGCTCAATTATTATTTGATATAATATTAAGTTTTGAATGAATGATGTGTAAACACATCAAACGGTTTTCCGTTTTACGTACGAATGAGCGCCTGACCTCGTCGATAAAGCATTTTCGCGCATGATATCAGGAAGGGCGACATTTATTGACAAGAAAATTATCTAATTAATCAAATATTTGCTTCGTCTTTTCGTTAGATCAACCCGAAGGCTACTGATTTTGATCCTATTATCCCTGATCAAAATTAGCTCTGGCTATCTATAATTAAATGCGTATTGCTAATTTGTTACAAAGTGAATTCATTGATGAGCCACTTTCATAAAATTGCTGAACATATACAATTTCAGCTCATAGATCAAAAGTGTTTCCGTGATAGCTTATCAGTTAACGTTGTTATCTGGGTTTAAACCTGGGAATAGACATACTTCGTTTCGCCGGCGATACTAATTCGGAACAGAGAGAAAGATAGAGATACCACTGATAATGTTTATGTACATCACAAGTTTAATGTTGAGATTCCGAATTTTAAAAATATAAAGCTGCTTCAGCGTATCTTTATGTCTGCAAAAGCAAGAAATAACTTCAAAGAAGTTGCGCTTGCCTAACCCGTAGGTCCTGAGAAATTTCTACAAATATTCTGCTTTCTATAAATCTACTACTTGAAATAAAGCTTGTTTCTGTCCGAAGAGGAAGACACAGCAATAGCCTCTCACTGTCGTTTTGTCAAGATTAGCGTGATGTTTAGGTGTACCTAGTATTTATTCAGTGTTTCGTAGGGACAATTTCCATATACGACGTCCCAGTTAATGGCTCGAGTGTTTACTCTATAAATCCTGCATTCAGTCACGTCCGTCCTATGCTAGAGTTAGCAACCAGACAAATAAAATTATATTGATTAACTGTCTTTTTTCTTTATATAGATGGCCATAATTCTGACTATAAGAATGCAATGAAGCGGCACATACATAGGTATCTTCTCAAAACGCAGTTTTAAGTATAGCCGGCTATCAACCGTCACGATACCTTTAGGCATGAATAACGTACAGTGTCAATGTTTTTGTTAACCTTCTACGGACATATAATGGCTTAATAATGCCGTAAGTTTTATCGAACAAATAATGCGCTAGGGAATGGGTAGGAAAAATGTCGTTCATCTCCCTCCTGCTCATTATGCCCTTGCCACGTGTTTTTTCTTAGCCATCGTATTTTTTAGGTTACGTTTTTTGATGATATGATTTAGTTAAAATACATGGAAGTTACGATTTACATATTCATATTCAATAATTAACTGACAAGTTCAAACAGGCCTAGAAAAAAATTCATTGAAATTGTCACTACGTGTTGCGCTCCTGCGGTTGTTACTGCCACGTAGAAGATCTTCTACTATTGTGAAGTTTTACGATTCATATCCAAAGTAAAAACAGTAACAGGCATTAAGACCACTTGAAATGACGAACTTGTAGACCAGGATAATGTCGTTTGTTGCTTTTGATGTTTTCCAAATGCGAGACTGGTACAAAAACAAGCTACGACAACGAGAGGGGAGCGTGGTGACCTTGTATAGTTTCATCGGTGACGGATGGTAATGCAGCTCTTGCTCGTGGCTTTTGGATCACCTTCTCTAGAAGAACGAATGGTTACGAATATACAAAACAAACGCGTCAGAAGCCGTGGACGGCCCTCATATTATATAGCGCCAAAGCCCCAAAGGAAATTTAGGGTAATTTCTGCCGATGGCAAACACGAGAACGACGGTACATGTAAAAATCTAAAACAAATATGTTTTCGGCCTATCTTTAACCTATTACAGTATGTCAGCAGTGTAAAAATAGAAAACTGTAGATTTAAGTATATAGAAATGCTTTAGATAATAGCTTTTTGATAAACATACACAATTATAAATATTAATAGAGAAACTGTCTTTCTGTCGTAACCATTCTTACTTTTTTTTTATCATTGTTATTATAGTGAATATGATGATCGATTAGAAAGTCGATATTTATTAGAAAATTACGATATTAGGATATTTTGGACCATCCTGCTACTTTAAGGTAATGTTTGTTGTATTTTATAAGAGAGTTATTCAAGTTATTACATTATAATGCAAACATTACAATATAGCAGTATAAATGATTGTAATTGAAAAATAACGACACGATATATTGTAACATGTATAGGTCTTTGTTATGGGCGTGTCAAGAGGGACGCCTCCGCATTACTGAGAGCAGAAGTTCGCCCCGGAATCTCAGTAACCTGACGTTTTGCAAGACCACGTAGTGGAATTCGTTAATTCGGTTTTTACTCATGACATGCCAATAGGAGGCACTGAGGGGTCAGACGTAGGCCAGGAAAAGCTAGCGCCATTTTACGCGAGGTTTCCCATGGAATCGTTGTAGCAGCCAGAAATGCCTATCTCCTCTTTTACTTAATGCGGCTCGTAAAAGCTCAGTAGGTGTCAGCTGTTTCTTCAAGTAAATGAAGGAATTAATGTACAAGGTTACCCTATTGCCGACGAGGATCGAGGCGCCGGTAGCGAGTGATAGGCAAGCGGAAATTTCCTCGTTGTATAAAAAAATAATACCACCTAGTTGTAGTTTCCAGATTGTCTACTATCTTTTCAAAGGTGATCAGGGTTTGTTGAAGACGATATCAGTGTATGATAAATAATGTAACGCCGTCAGCGCATAGGAGCAGGTTCATCCTAAAGTGGCGCTTCTCTAATCAATTCGACAGATTTTGTTTGATAATCTCAAAAACGAAAACTAGGCTTACGTTGCCACCTTAAGCTACTCTTGAAGTTTGCTTATTCGTTTAAGTGTCTTGGTTCGCTTCTATTAGCCGGTGGCGGCCAGCACTTTCTGGATTTCTAAATCTTAACGGAGCAGGTTTCGCCATCTGAATAGGACGCACGGTCCGGTGTCCGTAACCGTACCTGGGAAATATTGAACGATGGTGTTTGTTCAAAGCGGACAGGCTAGGTTAACAATCGAAGTGCTTTTGACTGATGGCAACGCGGAGAAAGGCCGCAACAAGAACTATGAGAAATTCATTCGCCCATGCAGATATTCATGTCATAGCGCTAGGTGAGTCTCTGTGGGTCCGACACGTCCCTATCTAAAAATTTCATTTAAAGTGGCTGTTGCTGCAACTATGCCCCAGGCTTTTCGTGTGACAAACGCGCTGCCCAGGGTGTTAAGATCGCTTGTCCTACTCGATTCTATGTACGTCTTTCGCACCTTTGACTGCTCTTACAGCTTCGTTCTTATTATTGCTTTTACAGTGGCCGTCCGTATTGCACCTTAAACTTCGTGTTTATAGCCACTTTCTGACCGGTCATATTATCATATTTTGTCAAGTTTTTGATCAGTAGCGCCAGCTGCATTCAACTATGTAGCGAAATTGTGAAGCCGTTCGATGTGTGCTGGAATAACTAATTGGATTCTCTATAAACACGAGCCCTATATAAAATCTATATTAATGTAACTAGCAGAAAATTACACAAACGTTAAAATTAAAAGCAGTGTCAATCTTATGTCGGCTCCGGACTAATGAGAACAACGTTGCAATGAAACTTCATCGTCAAGTTTATGACTATTACAAAAACGATATTCAATAAACTATTGCGTTTCCATAATGAAATTGTGTGTGAATTCCTCTTGTTTGTAACCTCGAATACAAATTATCACCATGGGACACTGTTATCAACGTCTTTTCTCTCTCTTGTTATTAACATAGACCATGAAAACGCTGTCACTGTATGCTCGTATAGTTGCTGAAATTACTTGATATAGAAAAACGTAAAAACGTACGAAATGGTATTAAGAGTCTAAGAAAGAAACGAAGCTCATCTAGTTTGCTACAAAGTACATTTAGAATGTTTGTTCATCAGAAAACATTTGAACGAAGTTGACTCTTTACGTCTATCTATTTTTATCATGTTTAAACAAGCAAAACCTTACATTAGCTCATGAACATTTATAGTATCCGTGATTCGTGATACTGAAACGTATGTTGAGTTATTGGCAACCTATCTGAAGAACACAATTTTTATGATTTTTTCAAAGGAAAATTCAAAGAGGGAAAATGTAAAATCGAATCTTATCCACCTTCGACGAAGTCTCTCCATGGAATCATTTCAGCTAGTCCGTTCACTTCAAAGCTGATATTAGACAAATGCAAATTTCTGAGTATGGTCAATAAGATTCGGGTTATTGTAGAAATTTATTTTACCGAGGCTACAGCGGATCCCTCTTTTTTTGTGTTAAGTTGGCTTCACTGTAGCCTTAACTGAATGTGTACCGTCGTATTGTATCACCGCTGTGGGCGATTCGACACCTCCCGATACTAAGCTACCGAAATGAACGAAGCAGCACCCAGCCGATCTTATACAGTGAAAAGAAGCTTCAAATTATCCAATTGCTTAATCTTTGCCTTTTTTACTGATGGTTCATAATTATGGCCTGGCGTCAATTTCCACGTGGACCACAGTGAAACAGTACAGAGAGTCGCGTATAGTACAGGCTAGATAATGAGACATCAGGCTGTTTAAAATGAAAAAAATTTGCCTTATAGTTTATTCGCTTGTTAACTTAACAAGCAATTTTTTTCGAATCTTTGCCTGCCATTCGGAGCCCATTAGTAAGTTCTACGAACCGGCAGACGTCAAAAAGACACAGAGTATGTAAACGCACGCAGATATTCGTATAAGTACAAACGTCACGTTGTATGAGGCTGTTCGCTGCTAACCCATCATTTATCTATTTCTTGACAGAAGGTTGAGCAATAGCAACATTCGAATACGATTCTTGTGTACTACATCGATAATATGTGTGACCCTATTCTTGAACAGAAGTAACTTAACTTATCAGTTAAAGCACGAACAGATCCGCTTGTCTAAAGCGTGTCTTCTTCGAACTGTTTCGTAAGATCTAGTGGATCTAGAAATAAAAAATGTTAGAACTTTAATACGGCACCTGTAGTCATTCCGTTCCAGCACTTCCATCTACGAGATAGACCAGCAGAGTCTCTATGCCATTTCCACCCTTGAGCTCTAATTTAACTATTGTTTTATTAAATAAACATGTGAGACACATTCGATACCTCGCCTGGACTACTATAGATACAAAATCACCATATTCGGGATTTAAGGGCAGAATCACATATTTTCGCGATAATATCATAGTCTACTAGTTGGCATTCCAATTATAATCGAGAGTTAGGGAATACCGTATTTTGGATGCTAACTATTTGATCTAAGAAATGCGTTTGTTTACATCCTTAAGCTATTTCTCAAAACCAAGCCCATGTGAGTATAATGTGCTTGCTTTTTTATATCGAAAAAATAATGAAGATCTTTGTTATACTTCCCTTCAGGAGCTTGTCATTGATTACTTTATTATAGAGTCATCACTCGTTCTAGAGCGGACGTGAGCTACAAGCCATACGAACACGTAGTTAGATACGAATATGTGATTCTCAATGTGTAAGTGGAAATAAAGTCCCAGATAACTGAATTCTAACTTTCGAAGTTATTCCTTCTTACTAATATAAGCATGTAGTAGTGTAATAATATTAAATAATCAATCGGTATATGTATAGGGCTATAAGGTAAAGCTCCTACTGTCAGCTGTGCAACTTAGTTGAAGTTAACAAAGTACGAGCAGAACCTTTTCTGCAGAGGGCTATTTTCCAGCACGAAACGAAATATACCTATACGCTGTTTTATATCTAGAACGCCTCACAAAGCCTTAAGCTTAGCAAATGCACGTTACCACTATTCTATCATGGACAAAAGTTGGCGCAAATAACAGTGTGTAGATGATTCGAGAGCGAACAACCTTATTCATTTTCGCTAAGCTTTACTTCCGTTCGGAAGCAACGCAACGACGACGTTTTGGATACCTAACTGTCCGTAATAGTATTATATAAAGCCAATTTTTTAACCTTACTTCTGCTATGCTTTCAATGTCCTTTCCTTAGCAAAACAATAGTAGCGAAGTTTATTGACCCACCTTCCAAAAATCAGTTTCTTTTTTTTGGCGCTCTTATTTACGTAGGCCTAGAATTCTAAGTAGTCTTTTTTCCGGTTAACTGGCATAGTTCAAGTCCAAACATTTCTGAAATGGGTTAGTCAACTCTAATTGTCCTATTTTGACAAAATGAAACTAACGTAACTGGAATGTTTTTTATCGGGCCATCCATATGAGCATATCCTTTTGTAGTTAATTTAAGTCCGTTAATAACGTTTCTACGATAACATACTTGTAACTGTAAAAGAACTATATATTTTCAACATGATATATATACATATATGCGTATGTATCGGGGCAGAGATTCATTGAAAACATTGTTTATTATATTAAACGTCAATAATATTTGTAAACATGCTTGAGCCATGCGCTAATATTTTTCGGGCCGCTCTAGCAAGCCTTTTACGTCTAGTTATGGTTTAACAAAGCTCATTTTATCGTTATGATGGCCCCAGTGACAGGAGTATTGCATTCGCATATCAGCCATTAAAGAAGCAACCGAATAAACCCTGGAGGATGAAAGCCACAAGCACTTTCAAAATGACGGGTCTGTCATTTTGGAACGATTTCTGTATTAAATCTATAGCTTTTTCCTAAGTATGTTACATTTGTGTCAATTTCAGCATTATAGGCTTTTTAGCCGTGGTTCCGCTTTAGCGTTGTCCACATATATCTATGAACAGGTACTTCTTGTTTATCGTTACTTATAGATAAAGATTTGACGTATGGTTATGAAGAAGAAATGTTGTGGTGCGCGTTTACCATTATGATGATATGATAAAATTGGGCCTAATTTCAAGTCCGAACTGATTCTGTTAGCCTTAGGTGTACGTTCGTACTGAAACAAAGCGTTTAAACTTTCTAAGCTTCTCCAATAAGTTGTCCTAGTCACGCTGAGTCATATTCAATCGCCAACAATAGTTGCGACGATTAGCAACGCATCGTCAAGAGTTCCTCGTATTTTTTATGTCCCGGTAGAAAAAAAGTTGCTGGGTCCCTCAAGCATCCAAAAATACAGCTATAACTAAAAGTTCCGTTGTTGTTCGCAGCGCAACATTGGAATAAGGTCAGTAATCTCAACTGAGGGTCAAAGATCCTGAACTTACTACAGACTTCACCTTTAGACCGGCATATGAGAATAACGATAATAATAGACTAAAATAGACAATCTGTAAATAATGACTTTTTCGAAACACTTATTCAGGCTTCCTTTAAGGAGAGTAAGCGATATTCCTCTAGAAAAATCATTTATGATACAGGGCATCTGAAACTTATTAAACGTCCAGGGTAACAGCTTATAAAGAACACAAAGTTGACTGTGCGATACAATTGATTACCCTAATTTCTCTCGGTTTAATGACAAGATCTGAATAGACGGTCTTGTTTAAGCAAAGCTCTAATAATTTTTATTTTGATTTGAAAATATTTATAGAAACGGGATACAGGATACAACCTTTTAGCCGGTGCATTGTTACAGCCATTACAACAAGATCTAATTATGACCGCATGCTAATGGCTTGAACGTTTAGAATGAGAAAAATCCTACATATCTATATCGGAGAAAACAAAACTCGTTGTATTCTTGTTGTTACAGATCCTATCGAATTCGTTTTTCCAGCCAACACATCTTCCTTAGCCTTGATTGATCCATATTCCAGTTTCATCGGTGATGAGTATCATCAACTCCCGTGAAAACTAATTAATTATTATCACTTCTATGAATAACTAAATGCGGGTTAGATCTGGAACTTTAATCAGTTGTACCACTAGATCGATACAGCGAACGAAACAGGAACTTCGACAGTGGGGTATCGTGCGAAGGGGACTCATCTTGTTATTACCCAGCTGTCCTATATTCAAAGTGGACAATCGGCATCCATAAGAGTTATCGGTGTTGAGAAGAGACTAAATTCGCCTATATCGTTAAGCGACGCGTTTCGATCGAAATCAACTAATAGAAATAAAAGAAGCTCAAGACGTATTTTGAAATCAATATCTGCAAGCAGTCGTATTGTATTCTCAAATTCAAATTTGTATTATTAAGGAAAGATATTGCATAAACAAATGTATTAACAACTACCTCGACAAATCTGCCGGTACAAGATCACATCCGCTTAGACGTATTTTTTTTTCATAATTAGGTTCAGGAATTTCTACCTAGCAGAGAATCAGAGGTCCTAGCACCTGACCTCGCCCCCACGCTCTCTCTGGCTGGGAACCCACTAAAAATTCTTTATTGCCTCAACTCATGCAGAATCCGTGACTGTGAATTTGAGGCTCGCTGACTTTATACTAACGTCGTACTATGTATATACTCTAAATTGATAGCAAGAGTCCTTTGGTTTTTGTATGTCTGCTTCAGAACAGACCTCAGCTGATTTGCTCAGAGACGTTAATCTTGACATATAGTAGCGACCTTCTTTACAAAAGCAGGCATCGACTACGAGTTTTTTTTACTTACATGATAGTGATTTAAACGGTTGATACCTAAATAAAAACAAGTACGTAAGCGACTGGCTTATCGCATCGAATATCCGAACACGAAGGAAAAGGGCTGATTGTAATGCGCACCGATTCACAGCTGTCACGGGTTATTGTCTCACTCGTTACGGATAAGCAAGAGCTGCGTCGACCCCACAAATTCGCGCGGCAACCACGTTTTCAACACGTTGGCCAGTTGATATCGACAAACAGGTGCCGTACAGACACGCTACCGTCTCTCTACTTTATCAGACGTTCTTTTTCCACAATTATGCTTACATCAGAATATGTGCAGGTTCTATTGAAGCGGCTCATAGTCTGACATCAAAAGGGCGAGTTTCAAGAAACCGGTTCAAATGATTTAATTGGAATTTTGTGAAGTATCAGGACGTAAATAAGGGCGGCACCTAACTAAATAATATTGGTTAATAAATTACTGTTACATAGTAATCGTCAAGCATAAGAACTAAACGGTTGCTTCAGACTGAGGGATCTATTCCGGGATCTGGGCTATCTTTGTAAGGAAATTACCACGATATATTTATAATATTTATGAATTTGTTTTATTACAAGCCCAGTCGTCAGTTGACTGCGAAGCTGTACGCGATTTTCCCGGATGAAAGCATAAAAACACCAATAATAGGTCTATATATTTTGAGATGTTCATCAAATGTCAATCAATAGAAAATTTGTTTTGTAGAAATAAGCTTGTGTTTAGCACTTCTAGAGCTGTTCTGGATGGGTTCATAGTGCTAGCAAAGAGGAATATTAAAACACTATTTATAAAGTGCCACGGTATAGTACTCTACAACGTTTGCAAAGAACAAGTAAATATAATATTGTTATCTGAAATGCAGGCACCGCTTAAAGCTTGCTCCCGTTTAGATGCAACGTATAGCTTTTCAAGTTTTCGCAAATTCCCTCTCTAACTAGTCAGATCAGCATATTTCAAATAAAGTAATGTATAATATAGAAAATAAACCGGTACTCATTCGTTAAAGATACGTAACGAATTTATTGATGTGCTCAGTTCAGACATTTTATAGAATATACACCTAATAGATGAACGGTACCGACTGGATGGTGTAATGCCTGAAGCGATCAGATTGATCGAGTGACGCTAGTAAAAATGCGACGGCCAAGTTGAATTTTAGGGCGCATATATGTACCTGATGCATGAACACTAGAATCTATTTCGTTTTATGCTTCTTTTTGTGTTCGGAATAGGCTGTTATTTTTATATCTTTAAGTAAAATTTGATTTATGATAATTTTTGAACTTTTAAACATTTGACCACAATCATAATGTAGCATTTTAAATTCGTTTAGTCAAACCAGGTTTTCTGTATTCAATAGCAAATTTTAGTTCATAATTATCACTCTTCTTCCCATTATCCAATATGTTTACGACTTTGTCTCTTTTTATGCCCAACGTAGGTATCTTTCTAGGTTTTCTTGTGGATTTAACCAAGTTACCTACAAAGTATCTACAAAGGTTTGCTTCAAGAATAAAAAAGATTTATAGGTGTTTAATAGGTTCATAATACAAGCATATAATGTAAGCAGCAACGATCGTGTAAGAAGATATCTCGGAATAAGAAATGAACTAACCCTGTTTCCTTTTTTGAAGAAATTATTCGTGACAAATAGTGGCAGGGCTTTAAACTGTTCTCGATTAAAATTTTTTTAATTACATATATTTTTTTATATTAAAAACGTCAAACTAACAACGATCAATGCCAGTTCTAAGACGTGAAGCTTGTTTACGCCGAAAAATCAATAGCGATGGCGGTCAATAATCGTACGTGTAATCTTAACTTAGATAATAAGCTAAAAATAAATATTATAAAAAAATCTAATAACACTATTTTCAAAGTGGCTCATCCAAAGGGAAGTTTCTACATCAGGATGTATGAGAAAGCCTATAGCGAGTCTGAGTCATTCCATCGGTTTGAGTACTCCAATAAATTGTTCCTAAGCACCAACATTGCGATCATTATGTGCAACCGTTTTCAACGGCCTAATAATACAATGGTATATTTTAGACGTTTGGATTACAAACATCGCGAAACAAATCACTGCGCCATCTACCATATTGCGCATTATCTCGCCCCTGTAGAGTTAATTCTACAGTCTTCTAACACTCGCTTGAAGATTTGATCAAGCAAGTGCAGTAAAGAAATAGTTCTATCAAAAGCATAGAATCACATAGTAACTTGTCAATATAACCAACGGTTCTTCTAAACTGGCACCATTAATTTAGCTTTGATCACTAAGATAGTGGATTATTTTAGTACGTTGTTGATTATGAGTTTGAGGAAATATTGCTGTCTACATGAAGAGGTTTGTTTCAAACGGATATATCCATTCATCTATCAATACATGTAAAGCAAATATGTCGAAGTGAAAAGGCATCTTAATTACTATCGAGTTATTTTGTGCTTCGAACAACGAAAATGATGGAACGCGCTGTGGCGCTCGTTTCTGGCGCGCTAATTTCGAAATTGATCCCGTCTCCCGTTTACTTTATTTAACTGCGCAGAACCTGTAAGCGTTCCCACAGGACCTAAACACTACCTACAGAGCGTGCGCTACTGTAGGACTTGTTAATGTAGGATCAAAATAAACAGAACGAAACTGTTTCAGTTTCCTATAGAAAATAAGAAAACTGTGTCGGCACGTTAGTTTCAACTGGGACGTAGCAATGCTTTCTTAACCAGAATATATTGAAGAAGAGCCATGAGGCTAAGTACGTTTCTGCGATTTCTCATTAAAATAACGTGTGTTCATATAAGATAAGCACAGCTAGCGTCAATAAAAAGTGTATTATACAATTAAAGATACATCTAGCTAGTGTTAATCGTATCAGTTCCAATGTGTAAGGATCCTCATTTTTACACTAGATCTAGCGATCTTTTAGGTATGAACACTCGGTTTTGCTCCTATGTCATAGAGTTAAATAGCACAGAGAAAAATTTGTAGTTTTTCTATCAGGAGCCAGGGTAGCTTAAATAACGTCATGGGTTCGGAAGGCCTTCGTTACACGCCGCCGCATCTATATATATATATATATATATAGATTTCTAAGCATAAAACATAATTGGAGCTGAAAACTGGGCTGGTCAATGAACTTGTGTATATACATTCGCGTGATATTAATAATAAGTCCGGACCATGCGTAAATACAGCAGCAGACGCGTACGCAGTGTATAGTTTGTCCTTTAACAATAAACCTTCTTACATCATGTCGATTCGATTGGCTCGCTCCATTCTGTGCAACCAGAAATTGTAATATTGATAATATGAGCCATTTACATACCAGAAGATCATTCACATTCTAGGTGTCATTAATGCGGCAGTGTTAACTTCTAAGCTTACGAGCATCTTTCATCAATGCAGAATCTTATTTGATCAGATGAGTGTTACCCTTAATGCTTGCAAAACTGTATTCTTAGGACCTCAGCCGGAACAGGTGAGCTTTTCAACAAGCCACCAGTTAATTAGTTTAAGTAGAATAGAAATAGAATAGAAAAAATAGCAAAAAAAGAAAAAAAAAACAAAGTGCAGCGGGAGGATCCACGGATCCGGAACGATCACGAATCAGTATTGCACCTATGCAAGATATGAATTACCATTAGTTATCTTCAGTTAAAATGTTGGATTAATAAATAAGTGAATCACAGTCGTGTTCATAAGTAAAAACGGCGACTACCGGCTCCTGTTCAGTTCTGCTCGCATCTCTCATGCTTGGCTTTAGAGCAGGACTAGAACACGGTGCGGGTCTTCAGAGTGAAGCACAACGTTTTTTGCGTAGCTCTCACGATGCCATATAAACTCATCATGAAAGTATCGACTGTATATTAAATTCATTGTGGAATAAAACGCTGTAAAAAAAGACCACACCTTGTGGCTAAGCCGACAACAGAACACGAAGCCATGGAAAAAGTATCGGTTCCTTTGAACCTTGATTGGCCAAGGCAAGCGTGCTGAAACGCGAGAGGGCAAGCAACGAGCATACTTCAGGAAAACCCTTTAGAAACATTATTATAAAAGCACGAGATACTGCGGACCAGGTGACATGACAACCCTATACTGACTTGCTTGCGGAAGTGCAGCTAAAATAGTTGTCAGATCCGTGCATGAGAGGCGCGAATACGGGAATCTTAGAAAAGATGCTTAATGGCTGTGCTTCTTTCTAAGGACTCCTCGTTGGCGGAAGGGGGCGCATTACTCACAAAAATCTTAGAAAATGCTTGCATGAGACCTAATATAGCAGCGAATGAAGCTATCCGGAACAACTTGTCTAGTGATGCGAAAAGCAAGCGTATAAGAAGATTCAGTGAAATCAGAGAAACCGATGCTACAACAGCTTTAACTACGTGCAGGCAAGAGAGAAATGCGTAGCCGAAATAATAATAAAAGAGCCATTATCCTTAAGATATGCGAAGGGCAACCAGATTTTGAGGCCAGAAGGCTTGCATTGGGAACTTGACCTTGTCAATCTCACGGGCTATAGACGTCCAGCTAACATTTAGTGAGAAATAGGAGGAGACAATACTAGAAAATACTAGAGAAATAGGAGGAGAGCAAACTACATAAAGGTAATCGAAAAGCAAAAGGGCACGAGGTCGAGGAATCAATTGAAGAGAAAGCTGACTATCGTTCGCGGCCATAAAATTTCTGGATATTGCAATAGTTAGACTTGTTTTGAATTATGTTCTCACTCGACATAGCAACTAGTGGGACACAGGACCAGAGAATGTCGACCCGAATCACTTAAACAGCTAACACGCTATAGTTGTGGCACCCCATTCTTAAAGAGTGCACAGGGGCCCTCTTGCTACAAGTGCCGCAGCACTATGCAGCAAAGTCAACGGCATGTCCGAAATATGGAGTTTGCATTGAAGAGACTTGCAAAGGTAAGAAAGAACCGAAGACCATTGCACCTCAAATATAAATTCATAGAGGTAGGATAAAAGGACTGACGAGAACGAGGACACTGAACAGGTAGCGTCAAATAAACAAAACGAAAGTTTTAACTTGGCTTTTTGTGGATTAAATTTGGAACATGCCCCTAAAAAGTGTCTAGCCAGACTTCCCTCAATGTTTCGAGTGTATACGTTTGCTGTCGCCATTAGTCATTCCATCAGTCGGCTGGCTCCCAGTCTAAAACGAAGGCTCTCTATACCCGGGTTCGAACCCACACCACATTGTGTCCCTAAAGTTAGGACGAAAATACGTTACCCACTAATCTATCACATGAACCACACGCATTACCGAGCAGAGGCACACCTTACCTAAGGAAATTTCCTCAAGAAGAGGGAGCGAGTTTCTTACATGGACAACAAGGTTGGGCTAAGAACCAACCAACAAACTCTAGAATCGCAAAAAAATTACGGCGCGGATCAGAGATAGGCTCTGCAGGAATAGAACTTGCAGGAGGAATAAAGAATTAGCTATCTTTTCCAACTTATCCTAACTTCGATAGGACGTAGTACGCCTCTGTAAGACACAAAAGAACGCATTGAAGATTTTTGCGGACGAGAATGAAGAGTCAGAGAAAGAACAAAGTTAGGCTGAGCGCTATGTTCGTATAACATCCCGCCTCTCACAGGAATAGCACTGAAGCAATTACTTCGGAGATTTCTGATTACACTCATCACGATTTTTACAAAAGTTGTCGAAAAAAAATTACCTTTTCTAGTAATTGGAAGAAAGGGAAAGTGGTATTAATTCTAAAAGAGAATGACACTCTCTAAGCGACATGAAAAGCAGAGATGAGACAAGATTGAAGATATGTTCCTGACGATCAATGTAGACGTCAATAAAAGCTTTAACAAGTTTTCATGAAAAGTCTTTCGCAGCAAACAAAGAGAGGCTATTGTCGTATGGTACGTAATACGACTAGTGACAAGCTACCCTAAGAATAAAGAGTAACGCAGCAAAAGTAGTCTTTCGGATGACATCTTGTTTCCTTCAGAGGCTTATTGTAATACTGCAATCTAAAGCCCTGCCAATACGCACCGAATTTATAGCATATAGACACGATCTAGAAGTTATTACCCTACAGTGCACAACCGGGTTTCTGCAAATGAGGACACAACGCCCCGGATGAGGCGTCGAAAATTGAAAAGGATAGCCTGCCAAAGTGATTTGCTGAAGGAATACCCGTAAGGAACCCTACACATTAAGATGCCAACAAGCAAAGTGACAAAGCTCGCTGCTAAGCTTAGTAGTCTGATACCCAACGTCTACAATTCCAAGAAGTGAACGCGCAGGCTGTTTGCGTCGCTCATGGAATTCATAATATTATTTGTTTTTGTGACCACACATCACGTTACACATTATTCTGTGTTAGTACTCTAACACAGAAGTTTAAACACTAGTTTCCGTCTCCTCAAAGTTAGTTAGACAGACAGACAGACACGTTACTACTGCCAGTATGGGCATTCATGCCGGCCTCAATAAACCATACGCATGAGTTATTCCGGAACATCCGACGAAGTCCTGCGCTAAAAGTGATACAGGTATACAGAATGCTTAGTCCACTATGGCCACTAGTGTTGGCAGGCGCCATTACGTAGGACCTTAAAACAAGAAGGCTGAAGCAAGATCGATCTGAACCAAACGCAAAAGCCAACGAAACGTCAGAAGCGACTACGGCACTCTGGGAGGACTTTCCCTGATTCCAGGCAATACTTTAGCCGCCTCGAATAAAGGGTCGATATATAGATCGGGGGGGGGGGAGGGGTCCTTACCCAATTTCTTACTGGACATAGACATTTTCAGACGGGCCGGTTGAGGTATAGGTAGTGCCCTCTTGACGCACTGCATGCGCTGCGAACCCGAAGAAGAAGACGATGTCATCTATTTGCTGGCACAGCCTTCAAATCAACAAACAGCAAATGCGCCCACCGAAAATCGAGAATCGCGCCAAACGAAAAACTAACTTTTGTATAGTAAATCATTAACTTAAATGACCAATAAAAGGTCGGAAAGTAACTAGCGGGGGACATTGTCATGGAAAAAGCTAATCATGAAAAAGAGTGATTCACCAGACTGGCGTGGAACCTATTTTATAGAGAATACGCAAGACGCTGCTATGAATGAGCGGCCATGATCACGTGTTGCAAAATGGACCTGAGCAAGAAATCCCGATAATTGTATACATTGCCTTTCCTATTACTCGGGTCTTTGCGGATGCTAGGATTCAGATATGAATCCAGTTCACCTCGGTGTTTCTCAAATGAATAAGCTGCATCGTCGCAGGAACAAAGTGGATAAAAGTGGGTTGAGGGGCCGGTATGTCAAAAACCTTGGTCCAAACATTACTCGAAAGCATTTGTTCTGTTAACTGTTAAAAAAGACCATTTGAGTCTGTTGTCCTAGAGGGAGTTGATTAAGCGATTTATTTGAAGCAGTTTTAATTAATGGAGACATCTACTGCACCATGGAGAGCCTGCACAATAAACACATATACCATGCCACATGCTCAAGTTGCCGATTTCTCAAATCAGCTTACTTTGCTTTTTTACAAAGCCACTACTAGGTTGTATTAATACAACTGTCATAAGAAGAAATAAATAGAAAAGACGTGTAGGCTTACCGTTCTTTAATTACAATTATCTTTATTAGTACGCACAACTATGTTCACTGTGAAACACGTTCAGGAAGCCTTGTTTCTTTGGTGTTACAGATATCAGGTATGGCCCGTTGGCAAATATGAGGGTTGAGTGCGTAATGCCATCCGGCAGCCCGGCTGTGCGTATTGGTACTGCGAGAACTCCTGTTTGCGTGAGGTGACAACAAGTTTCTTTTAGGATATCAATCGAGGGCTCTCTTGCAAGGCCAACCTACAATTTTCGAAACACATCTCGGTGTCGAGAACTATTGGAAAGCTGTTTAGAACACACGGAAATTCCAGGTTTCTAGGTATACTTCCGATGTTTGTTCGCGAGTTTTACCTTCAACGGTGTTGATCCAAAATTTTGTTATACTGTTGAAGACCGTCTAAAGCTCTTCGCTTTCGTGCCCCGTCCTTGGGGTCTTAAACATAAGGACAGATTAACTGCCAGCCATCATCGTTGGATTAAAGTGATACTTAGGTGAAAAATACTGTTGAGCGTGCACTTAGCGTCGCATACATTCCGTGCATTCGGAAATCCGTAGACCTACACAGAGGCAATGTAAAACAATCAGGTAGATAGATTATCGCTAACGCCTTCGCCGTTCAACCGTAGGTTGGCCTTTGGAGCGTCGCAGTAACCTGCGGTAAATAGTTCATACGTGTTCGCGTATAGTGCGCTGTCAAAACCCTAGCGTCGCAAGACACGTCAGTGAAAGATTTCGCCCTGAGAAGGCTGCTGGAGGTTGAGAGGCTAAGCTGGCCAATCTACGATATCAGAAGATACAACTTTTTGCAGTAGAAATTATGTCGAGATGCACATTCTGGGAACACGGCGCCAATTATGGAGACTCGGCTATAGAATACAATACAAAAAATACATAAATACCTATATTTGTGTACTAGATTTGTTTATAGTTTTAAATAAAAGCGTCAAACATTCCACTAGTTAGTTTGAGACGTGTCGTGGAACAGCAGACGTGGAATACGGCTAGTTCTAGGGTTTATCCTAATCAATATAGTAACTTAAAAGGTATTTCTTCAACTGAAGCAGCACATGTACACAAGAGTGGCGTTTCACCGTTTACTGATACTGGAAAGCATACACTGGTTCAAAGCTGCCTGAGGCACTGCCATAAAATATCGTACTTTAAGCATCTAATGGACAACGTACTGCTTTCGTCAACCCAATTTCACTTATAACAAGTTTAGAACAGTTTGAAGTTCAGATTAATGTAGTTTCTCTCGTTCGGCCATCCTTACCGCTTTATCGTTAATACGATTAACTCATAAGATGCAGGCAAGTAAACGCCTGTATTAGAAATAGTGTTGATCATTGATGATGAATGACTATTGATTACTAATTAAATTGAATGTGTCTTATAAGGACAATTAAGTAAACGTTATAACTACTTAAGCTTGTAAAGTAGTTAGCTGCTCAACGTAATTGCTAGGTGCTTTAGGTCTTACAACTTTCCATTCAGAGTTTTTAAGGTTGATTTTAGTGCAGTATGAATAGGAAACTAGTTAAGCACATATACATTTTGTTTAGTATATTTATTAAGATCAAAATATGTTATGACCAACAGACCTCACAGACGAATGTACACGTTTAGACTGACAGAAACAAAATAAAAATGAAAAAGGTCCTGCAAGTAAAGACGCATTTTTATAACTAATAACTTCCACTTCATGAATATATCTGTCAGTGCTTCATACGTATGTACTTTGTCGTTGATACGACTTCAGCTAGTCATTAATATTGATTAGTGACTACGATAGAAGGAGACGTTCTTGAGAGCTGTCGTATTGAAATAAACTAGCGATTTCTACTCGAAAAATCCTTCTTCTGAGCTTATTTGTAACAAGCCAGTTAACTCTATAGTTTTCATCGGTTAGGCTGACGCCCTTCAAAGCTCTTCCTGACGTGTGCGGCTCACGAACAGATACAGCTGTCGCAAACTAATTTTGTTGGCCGCATCGACATTGCAGGTAAAATTAGCAGGAACCAAATAAGCACAGAGTGTTCCGGGGCAGCCGAGCGCATCAGGAGAAATAAAACGAATTTAAGGGAAAAGAAAGGCCTCCCCGTTTCAGCCGCTTGCTAACGGAACTGTACCTGGCGAAGCGTCAAACGAAGATAAAGTACGAGGGACCTAGCGCCTTGCTTCTATCTCAGTCCCACGCCACTATCAGCAGCAGTCACTACTTCAGCAACCCACGTTAGCATAGAAGCTTTAGCCGGCATAGATAGCACGAAGTAGACAGGTATTAAATTCCTGTGACGTCGTACTAGGGGACGGCGAACGGAATCAAATGACGCCGCCCCCAACACTAAGGGGAATCGCTACTGCATAGCCGTATTTTGCCTCACCCCTCCACCCATTTTCCATTCCTGAAACTAACGTCGTTCCTGGCACTTTCATGACAAAGAGGAGCTGAAGGACGCCGACGAGGCTAGGCGGAACGCTATGAACGGGCATTAGGATTTGTCTGCCGAACCTTTGTAAACCAGTCCATCCTGCCGGCCTAACGGTTAAATAGAGGATAATACCTAATACAGCTGAAATGTAACGAACAAATGGGAAGCGTGTCGGTAGGTAAGGCAGAGACTAAATAGGGACAACTGGAAGAGCAAGAGGAAAATGTCGGCATTTATGATAGTTTCGTGTTGTTCATAACGCCCAATGTTGACAATGACTCGTATTAACGGCTTACACTAGCATCGACAGTTTAATCTTCTGCTTTCTATGACTAGACCGTTGAACTAGAGGAGATCATTGTTTTTCTACGTAAGTTGGGTTATGGTGATTGAATCAGGAACTGAAGTCTGTTCAATAGAGTGGCATATTAAAGTGACGTAGTCCTCTTCTTGTCATGAGCAGCGGTTCCACTACAGGCGATGTAGTACACGTAGTCAATGAACTTTCTTTCATTTCTGAGTAATATAATACATTGATAACTATTGTCATTGATACACATTTGTTTGTAGCCGACCAGTGTCTAATATACAACAACGATTCTTGAATTAAATAGAAGGTAATGAAGGTTGAATTAAATAGCGTACTTCAAACGACACCATCGCCGTATCTTCAGTGGCTGTATTGCGATAGCTAAATGCTATGAGGTATAGTAATCGCTTTTCTATTTCTTTTAAAGACGTTCATGAACGTAAAGGTACTTAGACTTACTGATGAGAGGATGTTACAAACGAAGCAAAATAAATCGTCTGCTAACTTTACGTCGGTGATAGATCGAGGACTATTTTCGGATACATAAATTCGAGTAAAAAATAATTTGGACGAAAATACATTTTTCACAGGATATCACATAGTACGTGCAAACTGCCATTAAGCAAAGTGATTATAGAGTTTATTATATGATTACTGATAATTATATATTATGTCCACTTAGAGACAAAGTTCAGATTTGAAAAACTAACGTAGTTTTTTTTTTACTTCCAGAAACGCAATTTTTAACCTGAAAGAAACAGCAGCCTACATCGTTTTTAGCAGATCTTTTTTTTTGAAAATCGTATCTATTCTCACTCAATAAACGTCTGCTATATAATATTATGGATTCAACTAGCTGCTACAATAAACATTACAAAGATATAGCTCCGATTATTTTCACTGAACTAGAAATGCAATTCGAAGTAAAAGTAATTTACGAAACTAATTGTTAAACCACAACCTTCTCTTTCAAAAATCGGATCTTCTGCTAATAGTTAAAATGAAATAAATAACTTGAAGATAGATAGCAAGCACATCATGCGCAACGTTCATATCGCTACCAGAATGACTCCGTTTTGCACAAAAAAAATAGGAACCACCAAGAGTCTAAAAAACAACAAAATGTTTTTCATTGTTTTAAATTATGCAGATCAGCGTCTTTAACCCCAGTAGTATCCTTATCGCTCCGTACTATTACAGCCTAAAAATGTCTTCAAGCACAAGTTCTCAATTAGGTCTTCGAAGCACATGTCCTGAATGTTTGGAAAAGTGGGCTCAAGTTTGTTTTACTGGTATATAGATTGAATGAATTGTATGCAAATTCCGACCCGTAGATAGCAACTGCTTTACGTTATAACACAAGTCGATATTGCGTACATTTGAGCCAGCCTAATTTACACAGTTTATTGATGGATAGACGATGAATAGCTATATGCAATAGAATGCAATTGCGAGACTCAACAATGGCTAGATCTACACTACAAAGAACGTGGATATAGCACCACTGAGTCATGCCTATTTTGTATCCATGTAGAAAAAATAAGCACACAAACAGGCGAGGGCAAAGAGTACTACACAAGATGAAGGGCATTTCAAGGTCAACTAGAAAAATACAGTGTCGCTTTGCGGTATAGTCAAACTCGCACGACAGGATAGGGGTAGTGACATGAAAATTTATGATATCAAACAGGCCGTCGTCTCCAGGTATAAAGAAAAAAATCGGCAAAAAAAATAGAGCGGCGCGTACTACTTTACGTTCCATCAAATATAGTGAAAGTGTTAAATGGGACATTATATTAGTAGAAGTTAATTACTAATGGGGCATTATTACAGTAGTAAAAATAATATCTTGATCCGCCATACTAGTCGGTAAAGTTTAAACATAGAGAATTTTAAAATAGAAAATCTAACAAATAGAACTGACGTTATGCTGGCCAGTAAATCAGTTAAGATGCATTTTAGGAGGTGACACTCATTTGCTCCTGAAGAATAAACCCTTATAGGCACAACGTTGGTATAACTCTACCACCTTTGCATGTAGTCCTTCGTATACAGTAAATTTATTAAATTGCAAATGTTTTTTCTTTTTTTTTTTATAGGAAAACAAACTTACCGGTAGCTAGAGTATTGGCGAATATGTTCTATGGTAGTCATTTACAGCTTGTCTCAAGCATGTAATTAATTCATTACCTCTCGCCTGTTTACGTTGACCCTGCTCGTATCGCCCTATTCGAAATGATTCTCTTAAGTGATAGATAGAGACGCGTAGTTCTGCTTTAGAAAGCTGTTTCTTCAGGCTATGATACGCGTCCTTGAGATTCACATTTGTCACACATTTATCAGATTGATAGATAACTAATGTCCTTTCACTGCCAACTTAAAAATGCTTACTTAGCAACTAATTATATCTTCTCCGTTGCCTTCTACGGCCTTTCGTTATCTCTTAACCAAATTATTTATTTCTTTCTTTTTTTCTGTTTAGAAAATTTCAAGTCTAATACTGATGAACTCAATCAACCAGCTCTTGAGACCCTTTTTACTGTGATTGGAAAAATGGTAATAAGTCAGCGTAGAGCGAGAGTCTGGGAAACATGAAAGGTGCAGAAAATCTTTCATTAAACCTCTTATAGGTCGGCTTTAGCGACCTTTGCATGTATTTTGCCTTCTTTAATGATTTTTTTTCATTTGAATAGTGTCGTTCAGTGGATATATCTGGATCATACGCCTTTTTTTGTCGACCATCTTGTCCTTCGTAAGCATGTCCCCGTGTGTAAAACGGTTCCAATACCACCAAAGGCAAGTTATGATCTTTAGGGCAGAGAGCTGCCTTAGCTCTGGGTTTAGGCCTGTCTCCCGGAACTATCAATTCTTTTCTTTGCTTCATACCAACGCGAAGACACCTCCTTTAGTCGCATGTAACAATTTTGTAGAGCAGTTTGTTGCTATGGCTGAGCGTTGCTGGGCGTTGGACGAGGAGCAAAGGATAGATGGGAAGTCATGTTTCCTGGTGCGCTTCGTCCAGTCTATGGCGTACTCAGACTCCTGATTTCTAATGCGTTCCAGGCGCCTAACGATCGTCGAATGTGCGCACTTTACCTTCTTGACCCACTAATGACTTATTTACTGTCCAATGTCTTCCACGAATTCGGATGGCTGATGGGAATCGGGCACATTTTTCAGGTGCAAGGCCTAATTTTTTAACTTCGGGAATTCTTTTGTCAACTCTAAGATTTTTTCTACACAAAGATGCCAGGCTGCTTCGGCAGCTATTTGACCTTGGCAAAAGGTAAAATACAGTTAATGTCGAAAATGGACGAAATATATGTCTTGGAATTCAAGACGAAATCCTGTTTATCGCACACTAAAAGTACAACAAGCCTGTGAAGGTTTTCCAAACGGCACATAGAAGTAAGCAAATAGTGGAAGGGTAGTCGGAAAAACGACGTTTAAAAAACTGTGATACTAATTTTGCCGCAACCCTAACACGTTGCATATATTTCACACTAATTTGATTTTGAAACAAAAAGTGACTTTTGTTCTATGAGAGGTAATTCCTCTAAGGCAATAAGACGAAACAGTATGCACGTTTCTCAGCAGTGGTTGTTCGATATATGGTTTCGATCTCCAAATTTTTCGTAGTAATCATTGACTTTAAAATGATTGAAGGAGGTGATATTAGAATGCTATCTGTTTGCTGATATTAACTTAGAATTAGGTAACATAGTTTAAACCCATTCGACGAGTACACGAAGTTAGCTTTAGTTTTTAAATTGTTTCTGGCGTACACTTACCACCTAATGGTACATTTCTCTTTGTTGAAAAAGTACGACAACCATTTGCAGACTCGCTTGAAGGCCTTACCGAATATCCAGTCCTGTTTCTCTGAAATGTGAAGCGCTCTTTTTTTTTTGTTAGCAATTGGCCTGGCTCCGAAGTGTTGCTAAACTCGAAACGATATTTTACAATTGTAGACCCATCCTTCGATTGAAGTATTTAAATACGTATCAAGCAACCTTAAATTGTGTAAATTATTTAAACTTGTTATTATTATGTTATTACGAATGAATATATCAAATATAAATAGTTTCATAATCGACGATACACCACTTGTTATTTCACTAGCTAAACGTTCTCCGTATTCCACAGATACGAACGTCAGGAACTTTATGGAGAGGTCGGGGAAAAAAAGCGTAAGGAAAACAGAAAACGAATGTTTCAGTGTCAATCACATTCGCTGCTCAGCTTATATGAATCCTTATAGACGTTTCTGGCGACAGAATCCACGAAAATGGCCGCGTTCCTACTTTCTACATTTCTCCGGACCATTGCATTGTAACGAAAAAAAACTTGAGTGAAAATACTCCTTCTTTAGATCCGTCTCTTACACATTATTTTAGGCAGAACGATGTACGTGTGGACACCAAAGTTACAGCTTTTCTCCGAAGAGAGAACTATGCGCAGAACTATGATGGAATTTGTCTCTCATTGCGTTTTTATCATGTGAGACAATGTCCCATTCAGGCCATATGTGCCACAAAAGTTGATCTTACCGCTTCACACATGATATGTATATCCAAAGTTTATTTTATTATGTAGGCTGAGTACAGATGCATTATGTTATGCTTCATAGCTATAATGTTTGTCTGATACTGTGGAACTAACTCTCACGCACAAACAGTATCCAAAGCTAGAATGTAGCAAATACACGTAACGCCTAGTCATCGGTACCTGTCGACGATCTATCAAAAGATTTGCAATTTCACAAGTTGAATTTGCCAAGCTTCTGGCTGAGTCTACAAACATCACGAAGCTCATTACAGTTACCTCTTGTCATCGGCTGATGGAAAAGGAACTCTCTAGCAGAACGCAATGAAACTTCCTATACTATCGCTTGCTCCGACGGGCTACATCACATTGACGCAGACAGATCTGCAAGTTCGTTTGCAAACTTAACGACAAATTGCCTTCCAGTGTCCAATACCGAGAAAAAAATACCAACTGCTTAAAAAGAACTGCTTTCTATACCATATTTTGTTTCCTGTTAAATAAGCTGCTAATAATCTGTGATGTTACGTGTACAATACTGATTCATCATACGCGTATGACCAGCTATAATTTACGAGACCCTACGACTTTCTCAGCTGGATAGCACGCAATTGACGAGCGAGCACTTCTCCGAAGCTGGAGTTCAACGAAGCGATCTAGCTTTGGCTACTGAGATAGATAGTCACCTTTACTTCGTTCAGACGCTTGTTGAATCGAATCTCTTATTAATTTTTATACTCTCTTCACTTTTCAAGCATTAGTAGAAGATTCTTATGCTAGAGTAGTACGCCATAGTTAAACGTCTCGCGTATGAGATTATTGGCGACCTTTTAAAATAGTAATCACTTCCTGTGAAGCGGGTTTAAGTGATCAGCGCCATATTTAAAATGCCTTAAATGTATAGGGGCGTGTGGGCCCTTATTTGGATCTCTGAGCCGGTTACGCAAAACTGTCGCATGTCAGCTTTCAAATAATTACGTTTATCAAATCAAAAGTAGTAAGATATAGAAGTACGAAACTAACTTCTACCTAAAAAAAGCGTGAACATTGTATCTTAATTAAATCCACAGCGTATAAACGGCCGCGCTATTAAGGGCTGGAGGTCAGAGTCCACAATTGACAGCATCTTAATAAAACCGACTTGACATGCCCAAACAGGGGGGATTCGACAGACTGAAACACAGTAAAGGAGGCAGTATATGTCGATCTGTACATGATATATAAAAAGCAAGTGCAAGCAAATGTCATAACAGGAGTATAGTTCAATGGACCGAGTGTAGTCATTTTTGCCTAATTAAATAGCGATCCGGGTGTTCCGTTCCAAATCTCCTCATCGTTAATGTTGTTTCAGTCCTCTCACGCCAGTCCTGACGTCCACATGTCCTGTTGTGTGTGACCTGAAAGATATTTCCACGTTGACTCTTCGGCCAATGCAGAATTCCTCGTCCTAAAGCAATTTTTGTGAGAGCACTCAGTGCGTTCTCGGCACAGATGAGGAAGCAGTTGTGTACAGACTGCCTAAACCACTGAGAAACAAATAAAAATAGTAACTGAACTCTTTTAGTCTCCGGCGTATGTTGCCACTCAGGCTCATGTGCTTTCTAACTGCTGGAAGAATCTTGTCGCGGTCCGTGAAGGTACGACTCCACCCAACGTCCCATTTCAATATATACCATTTAGAACGGTAAATCCTAGTACTTTTTTGTGTTCTTACAATATGACCCTTTATACGGCTAGGTGAGAACCAAGGAACTTCGTTTGTGGTTTTATTATCACTACGTTATAGACGGTTATAAGCACGAAGCGTTTACCTTTCGTCAAAGTGCTTTACGTTAGTAAAATGAAATATAAGTTTGAAAAAATATAAAAAACATGTGCTGAGAGAAATTGCAGTGTTTTTTCGTTAACTAGGTAATTTCAGTATCATATAATCAACAAGCTAGACACTGTTGGGTATAGTAACAACGGCCAATTGCCAATTAAACTGTGATTTTGAGAATATCGCAGTTTAAAATTATTTGTGCTTTAATTGAATTTATCATTAATTACGGAAACCTGCAAAGCTAATGGTGGAAGAGATCATTTTAGTACACGTTCTTTTTTTTTTTTTCATTAAAAATATTCGCTATTTCAAAAAAAAGCCTATCCAATGACATTTTTTAAACCACTAAAAGAGAACAATTGTTATCGAAAGCGGCGTGGTGATACCGGATTCGACAGGCAGATTTTGACGCCCTCCGAGAAGAAGCAGCTGCTGTTGGACAAGGCTTTCGATGGCTTCCTTTCATTTTTTGCAGACAGTTGAACAAATTAATGTTATTACTGATGAGTTCTTTATGCTGATAAAAGTCATGCCTTCCATTAATGGAGAATCAAGTCCTTTGCCGCGTAGCAAAGCATTCAAAGAGCCGTAAAGACAACGAATGATGTATCAAAGCCGTCACAAAGCAAATCAGCCCCGCGCTCGTCGAAGCAAAAGAGTAAAAATTATCTACTGTCTGTTACGGATATCAGAAAACGACAAAAATCCGTGAGATTATCTCCGAGTATGAGTCCACATCCAACTTTTTAAATGTATCTGACAACTGTCATACATAACACGTATAGAATATAAATGTTTAAGCCTATTTGTATTGCCTGAATGTCTTAATTAACAATGAAAAGGGGTTCTACGTTTAGCGGGTTAGGAGAAACGTTTATTGGCAACAAACGGGCGTCCTCAGTGCCCGCGCTATAGAAGTTAGTTCCTGCTTTGTTCTTGCCTCGCTTTCAACAATGTCGGAGGGCGCCGTGTTGCATTCGACCACTGTCGATAGACTTGCTCGATAATTGCCTCTAGCCACGGACTCCGTTTCCATGACATTTTGACTTTTCCTTCTTTCCTATACCGCTCTGTGTGATCTGAATACGACATTTATCTTTTCGGAACTTAGTAATTGTTTATTGTACGCTAAACCGGGTGTGGGAAGTATTTCCACAAAGACATCAGCCATTACTTATGCTTGTATAAATTATAAGCAAATTGTTTTGCGAAGTCTAACGATTGACGCTGAGAACGTCCATTCCATAGCCTTTCCAATCGAAATACGAAATATTATTGCGCTCCCGAAGGTGAAAACGAAGACCTTTTACTTATTTAGCGTTAATGATGTCATACCGCCATTATCTCAAACTAGCTCTTACAACAAAAGAAAAAAGTCTGGGCTGCACAACAAGGCACATAGCACGTATAGCAATAATAAAAATGGGTTTTCTTTTTGTCGGTGCGCAACATTCTTGTGATTCGAGCCACTGTAATAGGATAAGCTTTAAAATCTGTTCGTGACCTGTTCGCAATTGGTATAGACATAAAGACGTAACTAACGTCTATATTTGTTCTGAAAGGAAATTTTCGAGTGTCCTAAAATATGAGGACACGCGCGGACATTTCATGAGCGAGCGACATTGGCTAACATACGCTGTACGTTCATTCGCTTTAGACTTGTTTCAACAAAATATAATCCTAAGTTGAAAGGAATGGGGGGGGGGGACTCTCTGCAAAAGTAGCGCTATTACATTTAACCTGGACGAAGATGTCGTTTCCGTTATTGCTACATTTTGTCACTTGTTGTTTCCATGGACAATCATCTAACGTTAAAACAGAACTGCAAAAATAAACGTGTGTTAGAATGGATTCTACCGAACAAAATATGTTTGTCGTCGTGAAAGTTATTAGTTCCAAAAATGTAGTGTTTTTCTTAAGTTTCGCAAAAATCTATTGCGAGCGTGGTAACCCCAGTAATATTATGTTGGTAAGCACGCCTAGAACAACAATGCGTAGGTCATTTACAAAACTTGTTACTCACCACCTACCACAAACAAATTTACACTCGGGATGAAGCAGTATACATCACATTAATGAACATTATAATAAACGAGAAGTTTTTCGTTCTTTAAGACAGCCTGGGATAGTTTAGTATTCCAGGAGCGTGAACGTGTGGTTTGTTGTTACATTGGTTGTACGAGACATTGCCTTAACTTATTTGAAGTTAAAAATTTTCTTGTGAAGGGTCGAGTTGAGGTTCGGTTGTCCGCTAAAGCGACAGACGGCTTTATCAGTTTGTTTTCCCCTGCCGTTTTTTCCTTCTCTCTTTCTCCTTGAAATGCTCTGCCCTGGTTTCGATGTTGATGTATAAAGATAACGTATCCGATATGTCAGTTTTGTGGTCGCCGGCTGGTCTCTGTTCGCCTCAAATAACTCGACTCCGCATTCGAATGACACAGCGTCTATTCCTTCACCCTACACTTGCCGGTTGGATCCAGCGAGAGAAAAAAAGGTCGCAAGTGTGAAGCAAAAGCTTTCCGTTTAACGTCGTCGTGACTACCATCGACCTCGACAGCGAACGTCTGTGCGCAACGTAAACGGGGTGATGAACGGCAGAAGCCAGGTCGGAGAGCTGGTCCTGGCTCTTTGTCTGCCAAAGTCTCTCTTGCAAAATACCACCAGTGCTGCCTGTCAAAGTTTAGGCGTGCGTTTTTTTTTCTCTCGTATCGAAAGCGGTGTTCTGCGAAATGCGCACGTAAGAAAGTCACGTACACCACGTTTCATAATAGTACCAGCCTATATCGAACTATACCGAATTGTGCTTTCAGTGACTAGCCTTTCTGACTACCGTTCGGCGTGACATTGCTACTTCGAGTTCAAGCACTCAACCATGTTATCGCCACTGGATGCGATGGGTACCTACGTACGGTTCAGTTATTTTTGGGCATCGCCAAAGCGGACCAGAATAGAGCGACCCATTTCTCTTTGAGGAATACGTGTTCTCTGGCGGCAGCGGGGTGCTCGCTGCATATACGGCCGCAGTTCAGTTTTATGTCGTTTATGATTCTTTCCCGTTGGCAGTATTGCACACAGAAAAATTATGATGAATGTCGGTTCGTCTACGCATATGATCCGTACAAACAACGTAAATCGATTGTTTAAGGATAACAATGCTTCGGTATACGTCATTACAAATCATTGCCATTTTCTCGTGTAGTATTGCGCGCATTATATGGACAACGTTTAGAACAATATACGTCATTGAACGTAGTCCGTTTTCGAACTGGGCGCATACGTTTGACGTCCGCTGACATCCAACCGTTCGGTCTACTCGTGTTTGTGGGCTGGAGCCAACACGTATATTCATGAGATGTCGGCCTATATTTCGCTAAAATTCGGCCGGAGGCGTGCTTGAACTTTTCTGGAGAGACCAATCCGACCTAAATAAATAGAGTTTTAGCTGGACGACCTTTAAGCGTCGCAGGAACGAGACGAGGCTCAGACAAATGCGCTTGAGTTTCCACATACAATATAGACTTCAATGAACGTTCAGGGAGTTTTTCGCACCACAAGCCATTGAATAGCCATTTTCGTTACCGTGATGACACATGTGAAGGCATTTCTAGGAATTATAGCGCCAACTGCACTTGCAGAGCCTAAACGAAGAGTGCACGATATGAAATACTGCAAATCTTAAATCACTGAAAAATGCTCCTTAATTAAACGATCTGACGCATAAATGTACACAAAAAGCTTCACAAAGAAAGACAGTTACTTTTACAAGAATAAACTAGTTCAAAGGAAAGTAACGTAGTGTGACTCGGATGTATATGGGCCTAGAAACTTAAACCGCAATGTAGTTTTACTAAAGGACACCCGAAATTAGAAGATGATAGCCACTTTTCGAGTCCTTGGAAAATAAGCTAAAACTATGGTGCCCGTCGTTGTGCCATAAAAGTAACCGTTCAAAGCGGAAAAGAAAATGCGACGTAAACATGTCCGCGCGGACGTGTTCCGCGCTCCTTCGCAAAATATAAACGAGTTAATGTTCAACATGAAATGGGTGCAAAAACTTATTAACGCAGCATCGAAAACATTTAGGTCACGGCAGAATGACCGAATCATCTTTTCAAATTTATGATTAGGTCAACCGAAACTGAAAGTTTTCAGCCTTTTGCTTAGCGTTATGATATTTCACCTGTTTTGATATATGTGTCACCTGACTCGTGCCAGCCTCCGATCCCCTGATCTTTCGGCCTTGTTTAGCTTTCGGCATTTCTTAGACGTACAAGTTTTGGTTTCAATCGCGGAACTCTAGTAATATCCAATACGCTTTTTATGCATCTAATGCCGATGGTGTATGTTGCGTCGGGCAAGCTCATTTTCATGAGACTTTCAGTGGCAAACCGTAGCTGAAGATGTGACTCTTTGGTTAATTCAGCGTCAAGCCTGAAATAGTTAACAGAATACGAAGTGAGCGCACCTGCTGAGGCTGACAGTCGCTGAACGGGGCTTATCTACTAAATATAGGATTCGTGCTGCGCCTTAACTATTTATCTTACTTAATTATTGTTACTTACTTAACTGCTTGTTTATTTACCAAGCTATACGGCATAAGGCTGCCCGTAATCAGTGTACCTCACTGAACAAATTAAAGAGGAATCTATATAAACTAGGTTTTTACTACGATGTAAAGAAATATTGCATTGAAAAACAGTATTCATCCACATTTAAGTACCTACTTGTTCCGGGTGAAGTCAAATCAACTGATCCGATACACATATACATTTAGATATCATCGAAATATTCAACTATTCAACGTGGTTTCTTCATTTACCCCCAAAAAAAGACCATGACTTATAATTAGATTATTTAAAGCTTTTTAATAATAATAATAATTTGTTATAATAAATAACAATAAATTTTAAATTAGTTTTTACCAGTGATGGCATAATGTAGTTCGACAAGTTTCGACAATAACTGTACCTGCAGTTAGTGTGCTGAGGTTAGCAATAATTAACTATATTTATTATTAGAGGTTTTTTGAACTTTTCTTTCTAATAATTTATTTCCAAATATAGGAAGTGGTATCGTATGATCTCCACTAAATCTCATTCTTTTTGATCCTTATGAAATTCTATTCAAATGGGCTGGGGAAGTAATTGCAGTAACTAAATTGCCAATAATTATCCAGCTAATAAGCTAGTTTCCAGGAAAAGCGCCTTTTACTAGCAAGCTTTTGTCTTCAGCATTGGTGGATTATTGTCCCGTGGTCCTTGTCCCAGGCTGATCCCTACTGGATATGTATTCGTGTTTTCTTTAGTAAGTGGCGGCCTCATATGAAAAGGATCGTCGTCGTGACGCATCCTATGAGCATCCGTTCGACCAAGATGATTTTCGCATTTAATTTTCACTGACGAAACATCAGAGAGAATCATCAGGTCTCAATTATGGCTTTGAAGCACAGATGCCAGAATACAAAGTTCTCCCGTACACGAAACTCATATCGCTTGATCTAAATGTAGGGCAGAGAAAAAAAAACCTAACATTGAATCAGGTACCGTGACATTCCCTCCCGAAATGTACAACGGCATTTCTGCGCTCTAGTTCATTTAAAGCAAGAACTAACATGGCAAATGCTGAAAACTCACATACCGATAGTTACAGGAAATACACTTCATCTATTTAAATGAAGTGTGAATTGGTTAAATAGAAAAAAAAAAAAAGTTTACCAAGAGGTTTTACCAGCGCTTAATGAATATTTAGGTTTTTTTTTTTTTTTTTTTAAAAATTAAGATTACGAAGAGCATATTGTGTTATAACAATGCGTCTGGATAAATCATAACTTCTTATCAGTGATTATAAGCACATACACATTTGTATAATCGTATCTGATTTTGGTCTTCATAAAGCGAAAAGCAGCTTAGAGTAGCGGTTTAATCCATCGACAAACATCTTAATGGAGTATCCTAGAAGATTAATTTCGATTAAAAATACAGTCACTAGTCCTTTTGTTATCCGTTATATCTTTCTCTTGTCTCTCTGCCAGCTTTTCTATTAGCGCTTCCGATACAAATACAAAAGAAGACAAATGAAATTAGTAATGATAAGCAAGTGGATCAAATGAAAGTACGAAACGGCAACGAATATGAGTGTAGAAGTTTATATTTTCCGCCATATTAAGAAAACCGTAGTATCTAGATATAACTGAACACGCTTTGCTGTATTATAAACGTAGCTGAATGAAAAAGGACTTACTTCCCTGGAAGCAAATATGGGTTGAACCTTCAAACAGACGACCCTAACAGTGTGCAGTCTTTTAATGTTGTTTTGATATGTGTATACCGGTGATATGTGAGTAGTTGTAAATCTACAGGGAAAGCTATAAAGCAGTAGCATGTTGGCAAAAAAAAAAAAAAAAAAAAAGAAAAAAGCTGGAACAAGATGGTGTTTTTTCTTTTTTTTTAGTGTTTTGTATTCCTACGAGGATCTGCAACCAAGAAGTTTTGCCTGCGTATTTTAGCCGTTCGATATTTTCTCCCTTCGCCTGCCATTATTCTTTTACCGTCAACCCATTAGGCCTGTCACCTGCCCCGTCATGTTCGTGTCTAATTTATTTAGCGTCTAATTTTTGTACTAAAACGAATCTCGATTTTAACCAACTGCGTCGAGATCTGAAGGTTAAAGAAGCAGGCACGCCATTGGAAGGTAATTTGCAAACTAGCCAACGTCGCAATGTACTTCTTTGTACTATACATGACTCGCTCCCTCCTGTCGCTGATGCGGCGTTGTAGGTCCCGTTTCGTCTAAGCAGTAGAGACATAATGTCGACGGCTCACTTCAATCTCTCAACACAGACGCATGCCATATGCTGCACCGAAACACACGCTGACGGCGTGTAGCTAGCTGCAAGGCCTGTCCCGTGACCCGAGCAAAATGGGGAAAAGTGCACGAATAGAGACGAGATAGAAATGGAAACGGAGCCACTAGTGACTAACAAACTAAGCAGCCGCTTCGTCAGTTCCTGCCAAACCTTTCTACGTACTTTACGTACGAACGTAATAAAAAGCAAATAGAGCGGGAATAATCGTATTTCAGCCTTGCAGACGGTAAGCCGAGTAGGTGGAAAGGAAATAGTCTAGGTTTGAAAAGCTAGCGAGAGTAGCCGACGCAGTTGCAGTAGCGGAGGAACTATATTAGGAGGGCGGAGCATTTGCTATCGCTGGAAGAGAAACATACACCTACTTATGTAAACGAAGATACGGATGAATAATAGAATCGAACGGCGTATTTAACTTCGGCTGTATCAATTAAGGACTTTTCGGCGCCTTTCAACGCCTTAATACGTTTGTTCCGTTAAATGCAATGCGATGAAATTAAGTTTACGAACACTAATGCCTCTGCTAAATTGTATATTACATACGCATGTTGCGTTAATGTCGTATAAGTAAAATGTTGTAGCCAGAAGTTTTTAATATGCTTCTTAATAGAACCAGTGTAAAGTAACGCTTATCGATTACAAAAGTGTTGGCACGGTGTTAGCGAAAAAACAAACTCTGCGCATTAAGTCTAGACCACAGTTATATTCACAGCCACCATACGCTTATATGATAAATAGAGACATATAATTCTGGAGACCGATATACAAAAAATGCCATTGTCGAAGAGTAAACATGCCTGCCCCTGCCGTTACTCACAGCGTAAACGCTCATGATGATAATGAGCTGAAAACAAATGTTGGACGTTGCAAGGAAACAACAGATTTTATCCAGTGCGATATTGGTTCACACATATATGATAAGAAAAAAAAGTAGTAAAATTTAACAACGAGCTACCTATCAGTCTATCCTACTCAACTCTGAATTTTTCAATGAGTGTATTCTGTAACGTGTAAGGTCGCTATGACACAAAGTATCGATATATTCAGTGTATTATTTGCGTTGTTTGGATGACACATTAAATCCTCGTCACATCTGTGAAAGCTCGTACTTGCGCTCTATCGATGTACCTGGCCGTAATCCAGTCTAACTTTCAAACCTTCACATGTTGGTCAATCGATAAAAAGAAACGTCCGAATCGTTGCAGTACCCATACTTTCGCGTCTCGCAAATCACATCCGGTGCTCATCTGTGATGTGTGAACATTATTTACTGCCCGTTGCGCAACAGACCGAATTTTAGAGAAAATGGATTGATTGAATTAGTTCTATGTTTAACTGCAACCTCTTACTTATCCATGTTACTTACTTGGCCATTTCATTTACGTTCTACTGGCTTACTTGGCATCGCAAAGAGTCGGCCGGCATATTGAGTACGCTAGCATATAATAAAACGAAATACGGTACTCATGCAATACTTCGAAAAAGTTACTTCGAAACACATCTACTCAATATGTCTCTTTTTATGATTCATCGTACGCGCCTAATCTTTGTAAATGTTAAATAAGAAAATAATTATGAACTAACCTCTGTTTTTAATACCCTTTATGCGTCGACTAATTTTAGTTCGTCTTTTACAAGCTTTTAACCCTCGCCATAAAACGGCATCTGTTTTTAATGATACCAGTCATTAGTTTGTAGCTTCGCGCAATTAACTATAAGATGTACAAATTACAGTATGTTGTTTAGAACTATTCTAAATTATTCTGTCAGTGGCTGAAATGAAAATAGGAGGGTCCTAAGTTCGGCTGATAATTGTCGCCTCACTATACGCTATGTAGTATTAGTGATGACAGCATCATATAGTACGTATGCGAAGGTAAATTTTCTACTAGAGTTGATTTAAGCTAAATACAGAGTTAACCAAAACAGAATTACGGCAGCTAGCAAGTAATTAGAAACAGTTTGTCAAATCGATCGTATTGTAAAACTATCTATTTCGCACTAGGACAGCAACTTGAAATCTATTGCCGTCGTTATGTTGCCACATGTTTGACACGCTTTCTACCGTTTTCTATCGACAAAAGCGAACAGAACAGAACAGAACAGAACAAATACTCGATACGCCGTACACCGCCGGCACTTTTATCATCGACAATCTTTCGTGGTCATGGGCCGGTAGAGTGACAAATATTCGACAACAAAGTTACTGTCTAGGACCTGCATGAATAGTTTATCCGAGTGTGTTTACTTGATGTCCTTGCTGCCTACTTCGGCTAACGACGATGTCGAAAGTTTCTGTTTAGCTACAGCGGTATTTCTTGAAAGTCTCGCCCAAGAGAGAGATTTGCATAACGCGTCTCAGGTGTCGTCTTTTCTTTAATACTACGCCGAAGCAGCTGTTGCGAAACACGCCTTTGGAGAACTGTTAAAGCAATTGTAAGTTATACTAGATGTTATAGCAGGCGAAAAACTTTCTCTTGGGTGTAAGATAGCCTAGCATCTTTTTTGCCTCAGCGAAGATAATGAGCGTGTACCATCGTGCCATTACTACATTTGGCCTACCTTACCGTGTTGTTACATGGTCCACTGTCGAGATGCTCGTGCCACATTTTCCTCCTTCAATCTCAACTGATAAACGATTAATGGCGCACATACCTAATTCAGCAGTGGCGACATTGCCTTTGTAATAGGTCATTAGTTATTTTACAAGTTCGACGGGTACACGGGGGTATGAGACGCTGCAGACCCTTTTATACGCATCTTTCCATTTACATCATCACTTCCTGACACCCACTCTGATAAGGTCCATAACTGACATTAACCAGCATTTTTACCATTTCCGAGCTAGCAAGTCTTCACCGAGTCAAAGCCGGCGGTGCTCGTATACAGCTCAAATATACTCAAGCTACTACTGTTCAATACCCCCTCCATACTTGCGTTAACACTGCCAGCAAGGGATGTTTCGCTCTCGATATCAATTCATATATAGCCTGTGTGGGAACACCATTTCTTGAATGATGTACTTCTATGACCGTTTCTATAAAAGAAGTTGCTGAAGTAGGTGCTCTCGCTAGCAGCTGAGACTGACAGAAGCGCCTGAGGCAGCGGTAGCAGCCGTGGGAGGGAACAAGGTTGAATCTTGGACATAACAATATATATGACACTTTTGCTTGCGTTGAAATATGGCGCAAGTAGATAGTTAACTGGGGCAGCGAAGGGCACTAAAGATTAAGGCTGTTAGGGAACACATCATTCATCAAGAAGATAGGCATAAACCTCGAGCAAAGGAGGGCGTCATGTATATATATATATATATATATATCATATAAACTAATTCCTTTTAGACGAAATTTGTTTAGTGAAGAAACCGCTCTCATGACCCGAAGCGCTGTACTTTAATATCTACTCAGTCAGTCCTTTTAGTGCTGAGCGCTACTTTAGACGCAGGCAGTTTACATTGTGTTATCCTACATTTGTTGCACCATTAAAACTCAGTTTCTACAAGTATTGATTTCAGCCCCAACAAGTGCTGATAAGGCATTTACATGTTAATAGTGAAGTGATCCTATGGAAGAAGACCCGCGTTATTATATCCCCAAAGTCAACCTGACCTATTTTTTTTCATTGACTCTGGTCGAAAAAGGACAGAGAGTTCCTGTTTTGGGTCTAACTAATAGGCCATAATCGCTACACGAAAAAAAATAGTGAAATGTTACGACATCCGGTTTCTCCATTTCGTTTATAATTTTGCCTGTTGAAACGTTTACTATCCAATTTGAATCAACCAGATCCTTACGCTGAAAGCGTCTTTAGAATAGATGCATCCTCTCCTATGTATTATGATCTAAAATGGCCGCAGATTTCAACTTACTTGAATGATCTCACTTAGCTAGCGTATCATTCTGGATAGATTGCTTGCCGTGATAGATCATACAATGATATACAAACGTAGTTCGTGTTGACACAGTTACAAAACGCATTTTTTGCATCGAGTTTGAGGAAAGTTCGAGGAAAGTTCAAAGAAGCACTAGTTCACTTCGCTACGCAGCGTATGTTAGTCCAAGTTATTAATCCAATGTGATTAACTTGATGAAACTTCTAATGTGAGCGATACGAATTATCTCGTACATCAGCGCATCATGGTGTGCAACTTAAACTTCTAGCAATTTCTGCTATGGTGTGCTAAGGAGGTATAGACTTAAAACGACAGGCTGTGGCTAACGTACAGCGAAGTGTTCATGTTACTGCGTTCTCGATTATCGAAATGCTTACAATGAAGTTCAGCTAGCATCTTCCATCTAACAATCAGCTTTATCTTCAGATATCCTATTCAAAAATAGTATACCACTAAGTTCGAAAGAAGTATAATCTAAAAAGGCATTCATAACACGCTCAATAATGAAATTGTTGTCCAATGTATTAGAATAAAGAGAGACGAACCTAAATGTGAACGCGAGAAAGTAGTAGATAACAAACGAAATCACTTGCGCCTATATGGGCATTGAACCTACGATACCTTAAAAACATCTCAAGTTTGCAACAGCATTGCTCGAAATGGCTAGCTCCCAGTATGAGACAGTACCCTGAGGGCTGCCACATCAAAATGTACACTGGTATTAATAAATTGCATTTTGCGCTCCTCAAAAACGCCTTGACGTTTTCCACACTAGACATCTGCTACCGCATATATATATATATATATATATATGATAAATATACGATACGACATATAAGCCATCACGATTAGATTTGTAAACGTGCGGCCATGGAACACTGTGCAGAGAATTTGTTAAAAACGGACCGGCTGCTACATTATAGGCTTTAGTTTGAATGAATGTTTCTGTTTATCTATTGAATTATTTAAGGAGAAATTGATTTCTATACAATTATAAGGCGGCAGACCTCCTGTGAAACGACTGCCTCGAGGGAGTCAGAAGTTCGTAATGTCAAAATGATGTTTTTTAATGATATAATAGTCAAAGTGTATACGTACTGTAACAGTGTTTGGGATTAATATTATAGCCGATAAGGAAAAGACTGCTCGATTGTTGTTGTCATTATCATGACAGCTGAGGCTGGGCTAGGTCCAGCAGGATCAACAGCAGTTTCCAATTGGTCAAACCGAAACTCCACCGCCTTCAATTAAAGCTAGACGTCAGATCTAACCTCGTGACTGTGCACTGGAAATGTGTTTGGCTACTAAATTTAGGGAACTTTTAGGTCGAAACAAGGACCTAGGCAGACTTTCTTCCTTGCAGTTTTCTAAAACAATGCTTAGAGGCGGTACCGGATATAAAGGTCAAAACATTTTCAGCTGTCAACTCTAATATTTTTAAAAAACTAAACAAATTAATTTTTGTTTCAATCATTACTGTGCCATATTTGAATGGGTCAATAATTTTTTGACTAAACGTATTTTAGGTAAACATTTTTATTATTTAAGCCTTTATAATTTCTGGTTAACTTTACTACAGTAAACTCATGCGCTTATTTACGTTTAGCTACATGTCTACAACACTATGCTACTAGAGTGGCAATCTAGACACTTTGACATCTACATTATTCACGTAAGTATATCAGAGTTGAATGCATCAGCCCGAGAGCCGCACTTCGTTCTATAGCACGTTCGCCCTATTAAGTACCCCACAATATCTCGGTGTTTTATGGCTCAAAACATTACCACTGATGAGATGGCTATGGTGAAGACTCTCTCGCCATTTCGAAACGAGACTCAAGCACTACTTCGTTCTGCTCAGCTGTTGCCGTTGCCAATATGAATACTTCCGACTAGACGGATTGAATCCGTTAGTTCCAGTAGCGTCAAGTTCCAGAAAGTAAGTGTCATTCTGTCACCATCAGGCTTAGCTAGTCGCGGCGAAAGTTAGCAACGGACGAGAAATAGCAGCGGCACTGGCGGGAAGGGAAAGAGCTGTAACAATGACTAAAGCCACGATGGGCCTTATCAGTTTAACCCGAATAGAATGAATACTGAAATCCGAAATCTTCTTGCTTCTTATATGAGTTACCGATGACCTATAGTAATTTCTCTATCAAGTTAGTCCGTGGTAAACTATCTATTAGAGGCGTATCAAACGCAGCTATCCACCGAACGAGCCACCTGCTCAATTTGATAAACTCTAGGCTAAAATTAATGTCCAAAATACAAACGCTTGGCGCGATTAAAGCTTTCATTTTGTCTTCTTTTTCTTCGCTTGTCTAAGACAGCATTGTTGCTTGGTGCATGTATCGGTTAGGAGATGTCTTCGGCACTAGTTGGCGCAGAGCTTTATGGCAAAGGCTTTGTGGCAAGGTATCTAGGCAAATAATTGAGCCGAGAATAGTTACCTACACTGAGCGATGTATCTTTGGCTAGAAGACATAAACGGTTCGCAAAAAGGCCAGATGTTCTCTAAGCGGCAAGGCTTTTTGCTCTACTGCTTATAAAAATTCAAGTTTAAACGTCCTTATTTCTTCGTGCTATGTAACAATCGCATAAAGATATAGCTATGAGATTTGTACTTGGACACAGAACATCTGTAATCGAACATGACATATAGTCTGGTGCAGTAGAGGTCTCGTTAAGCTGGGAGGCCATGCATGTGTAATAGACGACATTCGGGAAGCGGCCTTATTGGAATATTACAGGGTCGTAGTAAAGATGACAAATGCTCCAGTTTTATCTGGTCACAGTCTTCTATGGTTGAAACATGTTTAGCTCTGATGAGCTTTAACAACCGATTGGAAACTATAAAATCCTTCATAGGATTGTTTTCTTACTAGGGCGCCTGGAGCTACAATTCATGTACCACATCGCTTACGTCAATGCCGATTTCAACAAAAACCTTAGAGAGAGCATTGTAATCGATACTGTTTCATTTTTTTTTATGAAATTTTTTTTTTCAATTTTTTATGAATATTACTATGAGAATATATACGTTTCTGTATTGGGTAGCAAAACGTACGACTTCTTAGGAACATCTATCTTTGGGAGCTTATTCTACATACACTGTTCTTGACATTTGGGTACCTAACATGCTGGCCCGCTACATATGCGTAACAATTCTTGGAAATTCCTAAATTTTGTAGAATGTTTAACCCCAATCGGTTATGGCTTATGGGATTAGCAAGTAGCGTCACAACGACGCTGCCTTGCTGGAAGTTACATTTATCTTAACATGAAGTTTCCATCAAATATGTTTAACTGATAAAGAATATTAAAATCTATACAAAGCAACGCCGATCTCTGCGCAAAGTTCCGCTGTGTCTAACGTATTTTGTGAATATCTATTCTCTCTCTGTTACAAATAAATGTCAATTTACAGGGAGAATACAACTAAAATGTTCCAAGCCAAAATTTTGTCTAAAAGCATCAAAAGTTAGTTTATCAATCATGGAATCGTTTTACTTTTCATAAACACCCTAGCCTCTATAGGGCCGCAATGAATGACACGACGATATCGGAGTAAGAAACGACATACTAACTCTAGCCGCGTTATAAGCGCTGCATTCAGCTAATTTTAACAACCGATACGCTCTAGCACAAACGGTTTACGTGGCGCTGACAATTTTCAATTGGCGCCCATCGATTCTTTTCTTTTCTGTGCTCTGTGCGGGGTTGTGTTATACTCCTATTTCTCTTCGTTTATTTTTCTTTCGTATTTTCAGTGTTTCAGTTTCGAAAAACACATCATTACCATATGGTCGTATGTTGGCCTCACGGCCGGAGGGGATGTAGCACGTAGCGAAGTACCTTGTTTCTTTCGTTGACTGTCCTAGTGAGTTTTGCCTTTTCCAGGCCCGCAGTCCAGCAGCGTATGTATTAACAATGGCCTGTTCAGTATAACTCTGCAGCAGTGCTTTTTTGGCTAGCGTTGTTTCTGCGTCAACGACATCGGGATAAGTCTTCAACCCGCCGAATACACGACACCGGGACTGCATCGCGACTAGGGACCATCTAACATGGAACGGAATAAAAAGAGGAAAATTTTGCGCTGGCTGGGCGACAAAATAGGAACAGGCTGATGGCTGTATACCGGCGGTTTCTCGCTGTATTTTTCCCTATGGTGGAGCCCAGTTTCTCTTGTTTTCTCAGTTCAGGTTCCGTTCTGTTTCTTCCGTAGAACGAAGACCCGTCCTCGGCAGAGGTTTCGGTCATCTGAGAAAGCTGACAGCTTCATAAACGGCATAAACGATAGATACGCTGCCTCACGCAGGACACAGGGAATCAGCATCGCTTTTCTGAAGCAACACTGCGCGAGCGTCCATCGTCCCTTTCACGTCATGGCTTTATGATTTTCCAAATCATCTTGAATAACGTGTACCTAGACGAACGCTGCTATCTACCAGCAAATCGTTTCGCTATTTGTTAGGAAACATACTCTATTCTGTCCGGTTGTTTTTTCGTGTGGCAATTGCTATGCGAATGCATCGTAAATATGCGTGGCTGATGCATTACATTTTAGTCGGTCTTTCACAAAATGTGTTCATAAGAAAAGCCTGAATTGTAAGTTGTATTTCTTTTTGTAACTAACTTTCTTCTCGGCCCATTGATACAAACTCAACTGGCCCATGGAGATGAACCTAAATCCAGATCTAAATGACGCTTGAGTGTATTTATCGTCGCTATCGGCTGTCGACCAAAGAAACGAGACGAAAAGCTAATGAAAAAAAAACCAATCGACCTTTGAAGCGCTCACAACAATTGCATGGTCTATTTGGTCTTGCTAGTCCTCGAATAGGGCACTATTGAATTATTAAACCAAGGATTTATTTATTGCATAAAAAAATTACATGATACTTAAAATGAGACACAGCAATTGTACTAAAAGTTGCCATTTTTCTTCTGTTACTCACCGAGACAAACTCACTCCATACAGATATCATAGATTTACTTTTTTTTTTTAATATTTTATTTTCTTATGAACGTGTATAAAATAATTACTTCTTACTGTATGTTATACATTAAAGGATAACTTATTTCTATCAGCTAAATACTTTTTCAATTTAGCAGATCCTTGTTGGGTCATGGTATTGTTGAATTAGTTTACGGCCACGCCGAGGATAGCGGCTAACGTGTTCGTCCAATACACCGCGTCTTAAAATATCTGGGCATGAATCTCTATAGTGACCTTACCGGAAGAAGCAGCGTTCATAGCAAGACATTTCTGAATAGTAGATTGAAGACAGCTGCGAAAATGATTGATAGAATACGGGTGCCCAAGATAAAATTGTAACGTTGTGAAACGTTGATGGCTAACCAATTACGGTTAGTCGTCTTATGCTAGAGCAGTCCATTTTTCTTCTAAAAGACTGAGAACAAACTGGAAGATACCAGCCTACAGTCAATGGGGCTGATAAGAAAAATAGTTATAACAGCGCTTATGCACAGATACGGAGTTAATCGGTTCTGCGACATTTCTGGTCTGTGAACGAGCGGCCGCCATTTCTGTGCGGCGTGTTCTTCAGGATTAAGGTTGAGCTACTGCGGGTGCAATTTCTTTATGAAATCTGATAGATGATACACTTGGGAAAATCGCCTTCATGTCTGCGGTGAAATGAAGAATGCCGGCTGGGGAAATACGATGGCGGGGGTAATCCCTATGCTTTGAGGCAGAAGGCAATAATAACCTGCTGCCTAGTATTTGACTGGACTTGTGTCGCTAAGTGCTTTGATCTTGTTTGTGTCATTTAGAAAGACGAAAGCGAAACTTCAGTAAAACATTTTGTCACTGGGGGGTGGCACTGATTGTACGATTAAGCGTAATAGAAACTCCTATAATTTACTAACGCATATTGATTGCCATTTCACTTTACATACTTTATTTTATCACAAATGAAGTGTGATGTTCATTATTTACGCAAATTCTAATACGAACATTCCCGGTGCGACTCTAACTTTTGACATATAAATTTTTGCCATCTGTGGCAGCCGACGCTCGTTTATCTATAAGTTGCTGGCTAATTATGTTAGGAAAAGTTAGACATCTAGATAAATAGGTTCGAAAGCAGCGACAATAGTTCCGTTTTCAGTAAAAACACGTTCGAGTGACTACAGCTTTGTTATCCTTATTCTTCATCATGTTGGCGTATCGAATGAGTTTAAAGCGGTAGGGGTGCGTGTGATGATTCGTAGCAATGAGCACGTCGTGGTTTATAGCCTCCTCGGCCGATCTTCTGTATGTTTTAATCATACGACGGATGACGTTGGCTAAAGTATAGTCAAATCGAGTAGAGTTAGATCCAGGACAGGTAGTGTTTGTGGTGGGCCTTCACATTTCACTTCGGTTGGCCAAATGATATTCCCGCCACTCAACGGACGGTTAAGGGCCTCTGATTGATGACGCGTCAAGGAACAGCAGCATGGAGTGACTAGACCGTCCGCCTCACCGTAAGTGCACCGTAAGTTCAGGGAGTTACGTATGTGGAAGCCTGAGAAACAGTGCAGCGTGCGCTAAGTCGCGGACGCAGGTGGTTGACGCTGCGCAAAAAGTACAGTAAAACCTATCAGGTTTCTAAACGGAATCCGGCTTTTCAAAGTACCTTCAAGAAAGTTGCACAAAAGAGCAGACGAGAGTTGAAATGGAGTGCAACGGGTATCAGAAAGCCAACTCGTAAAGGAAATTGACTTTTCAAGTTTGAAGGCAACTGCAAATTTAAAGGTTTTCTCTTCCATAGGAAAGTTAAGGTTACTATTATAAGTATAGCTTAGTTTTCCTCTACGGTTTAATATATCTCAAAAAGTCTATCTTAAAAAGATTATTTGCAAGCCGTTTTGATTCGCAAGATTGGAAATGGACACACGTTTCTTCGGACAGGCGACTTTAATAGAATTTCCATAGTGGGTTGATAGGCTTAATAATAATTTGATACTATTAAATACGAAATTTGAGATATGACATATCCAGCTTCTGGTTAGTTTTAATAGGCTTGCATCTTTAACACCTACCTTTTGCTTAATTTTCACACATAAACAAGTTTAGTTCCCTTCTTAAACACTCGCTATCGTATAGCTTTTTAATATGTCAATTCCGTTTATAGACTTTGGGCTTTTTTTTCTTTAAATATTTATAAGAGTAGCGTGGGGCTTTTGTCAGGGTTTTTTGGTTACGATGCCCACTGGGTTCATATGTTCCATCCCTGCTTATCGATAAATACTTGTTTTAATCCCAGTTCAACTGTAAGACGAAGGCTCTCTTTCACATTCAACATTAAGCTAGCAGAGGCTTTGCGTTTTGCCTGTGGTTGCTTCGTCCGTATTTTTCGAGCTTGATAATTTTCGCCACATGCTAAAACTTATTGTGTAACCCTTTCTCTTTGGAAGCACTCAGTTTACTTAGGGATCTGTTCTAAATGGGCGCCCTAATTTTTCCCTTTTCTCTTCGAGAAGCGTGCAGTGCAGAATGTAAGTCACACATACCCGTGCGGCATATGATGCACGGGTATGTGCATCTTTTTTATTTTACTAAGGTACTAGATGCAGCCTTGGCCGGCGGGAACCTGTCCCAAATGATATGTCGCTCCTCTGAAATCCTTGCTGTACCAACCTTTGAATTCTGGTATCAGTCTGCTAGTGCAGGTAGCTATCCTTATTGTGCTTACTTAGTCCTTTTACAACTTTTCGAGGCGGCTCTCCCTAGCCTTTCTTCCAAGTAAGAGCCTGCTCATTTTTCTCTTCTAGGACAAGATTTAGATGGTACCGCCCTATTCAGGACCATGGACCCGTGATTCAGAATGTCTTACTTATCTGGAGGAAGAGTATCCGCAATGTGTTTTTCAGGTCACCCTTATTTTTTATTGGTTTCATAGCATTTGCGCAGGCACAGAGGACTCTGGTGTCTTCTTTAACATAAGTAATTGCCTTTCCTTTTTACCCAATTCCTGATCCCCATTCACCCTTTGCTCCAAGAGGTAAGTTTCACTGAGGCTTTGGTCAAACTTTTTTCGGGATTACGTGGCTATTTTTTCTAGTCGTTTAGAGAGGCGTACGTGGTTGATCTTGGTGTACCCGCAGTCGTTCGTAATAATTAAAGCTTTTGTATGTCTGTGTTCTGGCTCCAACATTATACAGACTGTGTATTCTTTGTTCTCCGGTCCCGTCTTGGTTCTCACATACATGGATACTAGAGCCTCCGCAGATAGTCTGAACACTCCGTCGTAGATAAAACTCCACAGGACTAGTCATAGGGCAAAACTCTATGGTACTTATACCCTGACGTTGTACTCGATGCCATCCTCAGTTTAAATTGTTTAGTCTTCTAGATAACTATTGATGATCTGTCGGAAATATGAAAAGCGGAAAAATCGAGCGTACGTCTTACGTCTAGAAGAATAGTCAAAGAAAAACCTTTGATCTTCGGCGTCTTCTTTTGTTCCCTTATGGACATACTTTAGAACCAGTGATTTTCCTGAACGAATCCACTGACCCTTTTTAAAACCGGAGTAACTTTACGCAAACGCTTGCCTATATCCAAGTCACTTACTTTACGATAGGTGCTGTTTTAAACAAGAAGAGATCTTTGTATGAACTAGACTGTACAACAGGCATATTAGTTGTTTTTTGAAAAGAAGCCTACTGGCAGGTATTTGATCGTCATTTGTCAGCAGGTTTGCCATTGATCGATTGGCAAGTACTTCCGGTAATATCTAATACGGACCTGCTACTTTCCGCGGCGCCTTTCTCTCTTGCTTACGACAGATTACGTTGCTACAGTTTCTTCGCCGCCAACGTACCCATTTACACGCATCAGCAGTGCAAGAAAATCATATACCGTTTTTGGGTAGATATCCTAGATTTCTAAGAAGAGTTAGCAAATAATATATTGCTAAGCGGTGTTAGAGGATCCTGCAGTCATATATGGATCCTTGAGGATGTTTGCTATTTCACAATAGCGATGCTCCTGAGAGTGACAAATCTGTTCTTGGTTGTATAGGGCTCAATCAGTACTTGCACCAAGTGATGTATGGGCTAAGCTGTTGTACGGTAATATGCGGGCGGTGCTTCTTATGCAGCTGAAGAGAATATGGAACATTCAATGGAAGTCCCAATAAAGACCGAAGCGTCTAGCGTGTTTTATTTTTACATCAATATATGGGTTTCGAAGATCAAATAAAGTGTGTTTCGTTTTTTTTTTTTTTTATACGTATTTTTACATATTCAGAGTACAAAAGTAATCACAGGCGCTGCGAAAATTGCTTAACACGGGAATCTAATGGATTACACTAGTGAAATTATTCGGTTTATCAAAATCTCGAAAGATCACCGTTACGATAAGTCCGTTGTTAGTATAATCCTATTTAGGATTGGAAGCTCTGATCTATATACTTATAGATCTCTATTACGCAGTTCTCGATTGGGCGGTGAAATCTTACGTGCCACGTTCAACTTTAATGCTAACTAATAGGTTTATAATACAGTGCTTTCAAGCGTCGTCTGGTTAAGTGAGTAGAATATCATTGTTTATAATCGAAAAAGTTCGAAATATGGCGACATTCCGTATCATATATACGTCCACAAAATACCGTTGCTACGCAGTTAAACCTAAAAGTTTTTGTAACGCCCAATGCCAACAGGCTGGTATCTATCCATTAGAGACGATGCACGTTTACTACTAATAAACAATTTCAAAATAAGTTGTCTAAAAGCGTCTCTCTTTGATTTTTTTTCATTAAATCTAATACAGAGCCCTTTCCTACTCCTATAAGCTCGCTTGTTGTCGTTGTTTTGTTCCGAGCCGAAAATTCAGGTTTGGATTTAAAAAATTCGACACGCCCTAAACTCGTTATTTACTATTGAGATAAGTGGCAAAATAACCTTACAGTTCAAGGTGAGATTCAAAAATTCTAGATTTTAAGTACGGAATCTTTGGGCTAGAAGAATTTACTCTAGTGAAATTTTATTTATACAAGATATATTACTATATAAGATCGCTTGGAGCCATTTTTAGCGAGCGACGATTATTAAATGAGCTGATAGCATGGAACAAGTTCTAATATTGACAAAGTTACTATTTTATCCTTTTCTTTTGGACTCTGAGATAACGATGAAATTCTGCGACCCGAAAGAAGCAATCACCTTAGGCGGTAAACGAAGCTTGATCATTTGCATTTGAAACAATTGGCAGAGATAATCGATATAAAAATATTGGCCGTTTCGTATTAAATAGTTCAGTAACGTCCTGTACGACTAGGACGATATATATATGCACTGCTATTATGTGTTTTTTTTACCTATGCAGGTTAGTTGCGCTCCAACGCGATGCCAACACGTTACAAAGGATTTAATTTCTTTTTTTTAGTGAATTAAAACCTACCGGTTTATAGTATTATGAAAAAGGAGAAAATTAGGCAGGGTTTCTAGCTGCTTAGGTCACTCGCATGAACAGAGATCTTTAATTCAACATCCAATAACATGGGGCCTGCTGGGATCATTTCAGTATACTAATATATATATATATATATATATAATGAATCTGGCGATTGTGACATACTTGTTATGCCGACGTTTCAATTCACGCTTACTATCGGATACTCCACATAGTTACCTGATAAAACGAAGACTTTTCTAATGCTATTCCGAGCACTATCTGGAAGGCTGACATTTTTGCAGGCCACGTTTCCCAGTTGACTGCTTAACTGGGAAACCAGTTCATCTGGCAAGTGAAGCAGAATGGTAAACGTCCAAGGAAAAAATGCAGACAGCTGCTGTCGAACCGCCTTGTGTTGCATTAGATCTTGCTGTTTAGATCTACCTCATGTAAGATAGGCCGGGCCTATCCTTTAGGAGGCGACTATCCATCCTTCGTCAACACCTTGTTCTCGCTACCACCATCTTTCCAACAACACTGTTTGCCGCTGACAAGCAATGCGCTTCCAACATATATCTCAGTAATGTACCAAATTTAGAAGTTCGATTTTCCTTTGCCTATTATAAACAAATCGTACTCAGGGTTTCAGGCATGCAAAACTAGTGTAATGTTTGTTTCCTGAAAGTATACGGGGCGTCATGAGGAACTTCAACAGCATTCGGTTTAATGATCTAGCGTACATTAAAGTTTGGTCTTTAGGAAATTAAATGACCGCCGTGCATAGAATTATACTAAGCTAACACGGCTGTATCCTTGTATCAACTTGAATCACTTCCAATTCCGAACGACGAGCTATTCATTCCGAGACGAACTATTCATTGCTTTTCACACCTAATACCTTAGCAATCATCTATAGATCAGGAAAGCGCCACGGGAACCTGCTCAGGGTTAAGCTTACAAAAATACACCTTGAAGGCTAATTCGTCTTTTTCAATCGGTAGCCTAAACGTAACGCGCGAATCACAAAGCGTTACTTCCGTCACAATAGTATATTCAGTCTTGAGCAGACACAAATCGGCAGAGATTAAATGACAATACAGGCTATCGGTAGGAAATGATCTACTGCCAAGATGGAGCTAGCTCTTAGCTTTAACATAAGGCTGGTGTTAGAAACTCGTGAAGCCAAATATAGACATCAATTAGGGAGATTTATAAGACTTCAGTCTCTTGAGTAACGAGAGTTGAGTAAAAAATCCACGTGCAGAAGGGCAGTTTTTCAATATAGCTAACAGTTGGACTGAAGAAGGCAGCTGCCGCGCTTGAGCCGCCCATAGTGTGGCCTCTAGTATAAATGAAATAGTACTTCGAACAAACACAACGTAGAGCGTTCGTATATGGGAACACATTGACTCCTAGCTCAAATGTACAAGGGGGCGAGCTATCTTAGAAAATCCTAAAATGTAAAGAAAAGTTTCTGTGGGTTGGGTTGTAAATCATTTGTGAACTTTAGATGTCCCAATATATATATATATATATGTCCCAAAGCATAAATGACACAGTTTCATCAGTGTGGACCAATATGGCTTTATGAATGAAAAGGGCCGCCGGCGTGTTACACAGTCACGGATTAAAAGGTAGTGGTTAGGATATGGCTCCCTGCTTTACTTTTAGATGTTGCCGAAAGAAACGAGATTTTTCCTCATTTGCGTCTCAGGAAAATTCCAGACAGTTCAAAAGTTCCCTCCCATTTTTTTAACCTAACCTGAAAGTCTCTTTGGCTTAGAATATGACTTAGCTTACATTTATAGGCTGGAAGCTTCTATAAACTTCAGGCACAAGCACCATTTTTCTCTAAAGCAATGTTAGAGACGACAGCATAGACCAGCTTAAATAGTCATTGGTTAACATCACTACAGAATTTTGGTAGGTGGGCAGCAAAAGCTGTACTATACGCTCTGTAAAGCCGTCATTATTGAAAATAGATATCTTCAGGTATCACGAAGACAACTCAACATCTGCACCACTGCAAAGTCAAAGCCTTTAGAAAACACTATACTCCGAAGCTTTTTACTACTTTACCAGCCAGCAGAGTAAGTAGGCTATGTGCCTAGACACGATAGGAAGTTAAAAATCTAACTTAAGTATGCAGTGACTGTTGCTTCTTCTAACAGGTCTAAGGAACCCATTCTGCTTGCGTAACCCTCCACAAGAACTGCTCCGAATAGTTCGAAATAACCACAAAAAAAGCCTGTTTGCAGCGCCAAGATGAATTCACTTTCAGTTCACTTCCATTCATAGCTTTAAACGTTAACAGAGCCATAGTTTTCTGAAGCGTGCATATCTTTGACCGACCAAATTAAGCTATTAGCAAACCAAAAACACTCTATATAAACGAAACTGGACATAGGTACAAATAATCCATAGTGAGACAGAAGAAATGCTAATGTCGGAGCAATCTTCAATGATATCTTTGAAAGAAATTTAGGAGCAGGGCCTGAAACTAGGTACATTTCGAGTAAAAAGATGCTGCAAACTTTACCTGGCCGTCGAACGCAATAGCTTCCGTTCCTGCAGAAAGTAGGAGATCAAGAGGGCAATGTCTCACACACAAATACTTGATAGGCCTGGGTAGAAGTCTTTCGAACCAATAGTTATTATCGGGACTCAATTTGGTGCACCATGGAATTCTCTAAAATGCGACAAGTTTACGTAACGGTTCTAGATAAACACAGGGTGCATGCATATGCCATCAGTATCTCACGACGAGAACTCCTGATAGCTATGCACAGCTTCTAGAAATCCACTCGTGGATTCTAGGTATACGTTTCGTCACAGAAATTACGCCATTCCAATTTCGTTGAGGGCACGATATGCGGGAGACATATATAGGACATTGGTAAAATTCATGGTTCAGATGTTTTATGTTAGGATAGTGTTGATCATGTAGATGCACGAGATGTAACTTGGTTCGTTGGTAAGCATAGCTTACCGCAATAGCGACTAAATGTCAGTCGTTATTTTTCCAACAACAGTTGATCGGTATCTAGCTTGAAATGGATCTAGATTGAAATGGGGACCTAATTCCAAATGGTCAAGCCAGTCAGTTGCCATTGGAGGTACTATGGATACATTCTAAATCAATAAGACGATCGTAATTTATTAATGCTAGAGTGCATATGCTGGGTTTGTATAACAACCACATGCTGTGATTTGGTAATACTTACTTATCAGTTCCGTATTGTTGTCGATCAATTATAGGTTCAAAGACGCTCACAGTGCCTAGTCGCGAAGATGACAGCAGCAATCAGCGTGCTAATGTTTGAAATCTAAGTAGTTTTAGGGCACTGAAGAAAAATATGAAGATCGCCATCACCGTAAAGAAGCAGAGTGTGATATGGACATGTGTAAACTGGCTGGTCGTCTTCGAAGCGGCTGAGGCTGACCGTGACAAAGGATCAGCGTATCGACTATTAGCGTACCTGTTACTTCAATCGTATGCTCTATAAGCGATACAACGGGTTCTTCAGTTAGTTATAATATTTCTAATAGCTGGCATTTACAGTCTGTCAAGTGAAATTCAAGTATTATTGAGCGTGCAACAATTGATAGATTGTTTTCTTTCGAGCGATTGAAATCTTTAAGCACTATCGTCACATCAAGTCTCGGTGGTATGTGTGTGCCCGGGATCCATGTGGGCCACTTATCAAAGGCATTACTACAACGACGTGCTACCGTTAAAGAGAACTGTGTCAACATGAGACATGGATAACGAAGAAGCCATCGACTGAATACAAGCCGCTAGGTTTCGGTTGTAGAAAGGCGCGCCTTGGCCTACTGCGAATCCGCGGTCGTCGAGCGCTGTAAGCAAACATCATCTGGTCGGAACGTCTGGGCAGGCATCTGAAGAGGAAGCTGAGAGGTTTGATAGTAAGGTGATAACGACGGACACGAGAACGCAGGCTGGATTTTGAAGATGCCGGCAAACATGCTTTTGTCTACCGTATCATTAATTTTCAGATAATAAGTGCGTTCGTTTATAGTTCATGATGAGCTCTTAATAATTTAGTGGAAACCTACAAACAAAACGCTTTCCATGCTGTTAGCTTTCGTTACCAGATAAAACGGTGCTTATAGATCTGATAAGCTGGTTGACTGTTTGGGAAAATTGTACGCTTTTTCGAGGTCAACCGTCACCACGTTTGGTTCATTGTTACAGCGAAATCCTTTAATGTAAGGACTATACTCTGGGAGGGGCGAACGGAAAGTTCGAATAGCCTGTGGAGTCTCAAGAAAAACGTGCTGGTACGTCCCCTTTTGCTAGAGCCATATTTGAAGCTCTAGCGACCCAAGTGGCTTAGAGACGGAAGTTCGTGTATACTTTAGCTCGCTTCATTGATGAATGCGTTTTCAAAAGTTCTCTTGAGAAAATTCTCGTCAAAAAAATCCCGAAAAATAAGCGTCCCGAATGCAGCGCCTTACAGGCGATAATTGTAACTACTAAGAGGTCATGATGAAACCTCTCACAACTATGACTGATCCAACCCAACTAACCTACAAATCACAGCAGTTTAACATTCTCAAATCCAGTCTGAAATTTACAATCGCCACGCACGTGTTGTAGGTTATAGCTGCAAAAAAATGGTGACCTACATACACAATTCGCCCCGCAATGGATGGACATTTTCGCTTCTAATATATATGTATATGTGTGTATATACTGGGTGGTCGAAAAAAATATTGCCGGTTTTTCCACCTAGATGGTTACATTTAAGGTTGGTCCCATGTAATATGAGTTGCGTCGAAAGCTGATGATTAAGATGCGTTATCGGAGGAAAGTACGACGTCAAAGGTGCTCTTCATAGTGGTTAACCAGTTTGAAGGAGAGAGATGAAATAACTGCAACGCATGAGTCGCCCAGAAATTGAACGCCCACCACCACGCAGCTTTAGACCATTCAAAAAAAGCTAGCCGGAAAAAATCGAGCTATTTCTAAAGAGATTATGAAAAGTGGGTTACATGCAAGAAACGCAAGCCTCACAATCTTTGGCAAAGCCTGAACTGATGTCGATACTGGGTGTCTGGTGGGATTAAGAAACGAAGGTGCAATATAGGCTGCCGCCTATTCGGATTTTTGCTGTCAATAACTAATAAACCAGTAAAAAAATTGATCGGAACTAGTTAACGATAAGGACGTCATCTTATACCATGTCAGACCACATACATTTTAAGTTACCCGGCAAAGAATAAAAGTTGGATGGGAAACTTTAATGCATTCGCCACATAGCTTGGACAGGTCATTTATGTCGGTCTCTGCAAAAGTCACTTAAGGCTGGTAATTTATTTTCAGTGAAGAAATGTAGGAATCACCTGTCACAGTTATACGCTGCAGAGGTTCTACAGTGACTGATAGCGGAAAGTACTGTATTGACCTGATGCATATTTAGTTTAACTGCATTTTTTTAAAGTATGAAAAATATTAGCTTTCGTTTGAGGTTGAAAATTGTTCGATTGTCTGGTATGAAGGAATTGTGTAAAGATGGACAGAGTCCTATTGTTTGCAGGCCATAGAATTTAAGTGGTGTTACATAGGTGTCCCTTAATTTTCGTCTAAATTCCGTCTGAGACAGCTATACAACTATCTTAAACAAAATTTTTGTGGCACAGAATACGACTTCTTGGAAGTAACGTCGCAGCATAACGGTTAGCTAATAAACAAATTACCTAACTGATTAAGTTGTTCACTGCCAGTAAGCATCGCTTCAAAGAGTTCGTTCCTCCTAGCTGGCACCGAACGGATGCAGTAATAGTAGGTCTTCGCAACAAGGTATATATATCTGCAGTTTACAATCAAGGCGTTTGATCGGCTGCACACGAGATTTGGTAAAGTATTGGATAAATGGTAGAGCTTGTCTCTTTGCGTGACAAGTGATGCGATGTCGCAATGAATAACGCAGGATAACGGGTCTTATCTTGGAACACCATAAAAATGTATACCCGTTCGGTTTTAGCCGTACGGTGTTCGTAGTAGCTATGGACGTACAACGTATACGTCTACAACAAGAGATCAAAGTAATTTTTGCCTAACTTTATGTTTCTACCTTGCTGTTCTAATATTATAGAGAACTATCGTTTTTCTAACGGCTATTTCGTGCCACAAATTTTTTCGTTGATCATCAAACGCTTTCCGGATAATTTGTCGTCTCGTGTGCAAATATTGCACATAATTTCTCTTTGCATATGTATTCTTGACCACACGCTCTTAAAGGTACTCTCCTTCGACATCAATTGTTTTTCTCTCTTCCTTCCCAGAATGCTTGAATAGGCACGTATTAATAGATTTGTTCATCTTACAGGATTGCTTATGTAACTAATGTAAGTTAATATGGCTTAAGGGCGCCAATTTCAAATCTAATGCCAATCAAATACCGACATATGATTCACTGTTATTGCCCAAATTGTTATATCTGCTAACTAGCATCCCCTTCAGTTAAACTATCAAATAGTAAACAATACTTCGGTTTAGTTCATCGGCGTGCTACTCTCTTTGATTTCAATTTTTTTTCTAACTTCTTCGCCGATGCAACTTCCAAGACTTTGAAAGAACTGTCCGCGTTTTTTGTCACTTATCAGGTCACGATCAGGTTAAGCGCTTCTTTGATACGATGGGTGCGATTCAGCCGTATACGTAGCGTTCACATTCAAACCATCGCTAATCCGATCCAAATCATTTGGAAATTTACCAGGCTGTGAAGGGTTCTCGAGCTTGAACAATACCTGTATAGAACGCTTCTTTTTCTCAAAACGATTCAAGCTTTACAATCTCTATTCGACTGGATATTGGAAAGTCGATTTTTTTTTCGTTTGAGCCAAATGTGGACTTAGCTTTGACGGTTCGACTTGATTCCGCCGAGACCACTAATTTTTAATTCCTTTCCTATGCCTGACTCCGAGCCAACAAGACGTTCTGTTTAGAGTGCTACGGATGAGTGGCGCGTGCCACTGGATCAATTGGCTCAGCTAACCTCAATTGGATTTTTCACCGTACAAGACGAATTAAGCGACTCCTCCACCTTACCTGCGAACCTGACATGTTAGCATCATCTTCCTCCTTTGGGACTTTGCTCAATCTGACTTTCAGAAGTCTTCTTTTTGTAAAAAGCGTTCTGGCCTGCCCCCGCTGTACCAACACTCTCGAGATTAGCATATGTAGTGCACAAAACTCTTTAGACCTCCTGTCAAGGAGTCTTTTTACCTCTGCATTAGAGAAGGTTGTTCTAGCGTGCTTTAACACCTTACAAAGCGCCAGGGTGCGAAATGCTTCGTCCTTTACTCCGTTCATGCATAACAAGCACGTCCCCGAAGGTGCCCCCCTTATTTGAAGCAAACAGTGTTGAAGTTGCCGGTGTCTTGTAAGCATTTACGCAAAGAAATACCGCTGTTCGCTTGCCGGCTTTGCCACGCAGTCGCTAATGTCCAGGATGATGTCCTTCACAGCTGGTCCAGGGGCGTAAAAAAGAACGGCGGCTTATTCGTTTTGCCATTCGCTTAACGAATCCGTCCGCTGTGGAGTGAGCCGTGGTAATTTGTAGCGTTTAAATTCCAGCGAATAGTTTCTGCCAAATCGAGGGCTGCCTGCGTACTGACCGTCCGGTACACCTGTGACACTTCAGTTAAGAACACGTGGGGCGTTTTTCAAGAAGCCTGCTGTTAATGTTTTGGATTGAATCCGGCTTCGTTAGTCTTCAAACAAAACCATTAACCTTTCCCCTTTTTATCAGTAACCTTTTCCTTTTTTCTCTGGGTCCATAGGCATTCGGTATTGTTTTTGCTAGGTCCGCTGATACATTCACAGTTTTAGGCACCGTGTCCTTTATGTGTATTGTGCCTCGCAAGGCCTGGTTTAGCTGGTTTTTCAAATACCTGGTATTATAGGTATGGTATTATGAACTTTTATTTTTTCTACGTTGATCTCAGTTATGATTTCGCCAGCGCTACTCTCGGGTTGAACCATTTCATTTAGTATGGCTCTCCAGTTGTAAAGTGTATGCTCCCGCGGAGTTACCACGTTTGCCGTAAAAACGACTTTGAGAGTCATAAAAAACGGATTCACGATGTCACGATTCGTCACTGTCGAATTATAGGTAAACTGAGATCATATGCACGATACACTGAAGGTATTTTGTCTTTTCAGACACTCCAGGACTCTCTTCCAGGGCACGTTGTCAAACGCGTACTTAACAATTAAAAGAATTGACAGGTCTCTTAATTGCAGTTTGCTTTCATCTTCGGAGGCTCCTGTCGACCTCCGACAGTACAAAAAGATGCTCCTTAGAACCATATTAGCTACCTAAAGACAAACCGTGGCTCTTTGGGGAATCCCTAGAATGGCCTCTAGAACTGCCCTTTAGTTCGCCTCGTGCCGTTGTTGATTACATGATCCTTTATTAAACAGCCGACGTTCTAAACTCCCGACGTCTTGGCTTAACAGGAGAAGCCGTTCAGGAATAAAAAGTTCTAGAATTGACTTTAGCAGGGTCCAGACGTCTAGCTTAAACCACCGAGCGGGATATTTGATTTAAGGTTATTGCATACAGATAGCTTTTTCTTGTAAGCAAATAGGATAAGTAATATTATTGATCCTGTAGAATTGCCATCGCAGTTAGTGCACAGGTCTTCTGAAAATTATTACCTTCTTGCCTTTTTTCCTTTACTTTTGAGACGTCGCGACGAGTGGCGCGAGACGCACCGATGAGGAGCGTTTTTGTACGTGCCCAAAGCGTTGACAAATTTCGCTTTATCGCACATTTGGAATGAACAAGCTAAAGCGGAAGCGAAAAACGGAAACAGTCACGTAAGAGATTGTCAGAGTTCCTATGATCAGCTCGCATGTTAGACATGGCCATGCAACAAGGATAATATGCATATTGATGAGGACAATGCTAGAGCACAAGCTCAGGGATGAAAGAGGAATCCATATCGTACATGACGATTTAACCAAATAAGAGAGGTCAAAAAGCTACGATTCATCTATCACGAATTTACACACAAGTTCTGCTATGCAGTGTGAAGTTGGCTTTTAAATGGCCCAGGTAACGACACAGACACAAGTTGCATTTTGTTCGTGGACAGAGAAGGAGTAATGGCAGTCTGCGCACCGTTCTCCAAAGTTAACAAGGTCAGATTAGAGCCTGAATAAAAATTTTGGTTATGTATGATTCTGGTATAATTAATAATCCATGGTAAATTTTGATCTATAATCATATTTAACATAATGCGATGCAAAGCTTAACAATGTCGTTTTGTTCGAAAAAGACATTATGACAATAGCGTTGTCAAAATTTCGTTCTGGGGGGGGGGCAAGCCTATGTTATACGTTGTAGATAATAACAATCACAGCAGTAGTTGAACGCGAAACTAACCTTGGTTGATATGTATATGCGTCTTCTGCTGAATCGAGTTTCCTCTGAAGCCATGTAGTTTTCTCAATTCCGTATATATAGTATTATCGGCCTAGTTTCATATATGCTCCAAATGCAGTGGTTCTCACCCTGACGCACACAGCTTATTCGGTAATCGCATAGTGTAATTCAGTGTAATGACTTTTATAAAGCATAACTTACTTCCAGTTTATGGTAGAAAACTAAGCTTTCCAAAAATAGAAAAACTGTGCTAGAAAAACGAGCTGAACGTATTTCGCGTTTTATCATTTAACAAAAGTTCACGAAAAACACGAAGAAGGCGGGATACGAAAAACATATTCAACAGTCCCGTACAGGCGGACCTCTCGAAATTTGACTAAAGAAGATATATACAATAACGTAAATTTTGCTAAATATCTGACTCGTGTCCATCCAAAAAATCTTAAAATGATGATGGTATTAAAATGTTAAATGAACGTTCTTTTGCTCGAAAAAAAAAAAAAAAAAAAACAACAACAAAAAACAGAATAGTCCATATAGCATCTGTCCCATATAGCTTTGCCTTTTTCTATATGCTCAGAAACCGCTCTCGAAGTTAGACCTACAGGCACCACTGACATTAATGAATAAATCTATATATAGACATTGAACTCGTAGCATGCTTTTAAGAATTTATGTACCATTGTCAGGGAACTAAATATTCCTCCTTGATAATTTCATTGAACAATTTGTGCTGTCTTTGAAACTTCGTTTGTACTCATTGTCTTGCACAAATGCGCATTTGTATGATAAAAGATCCTCGACTTAGACCGCATTGATACCGGCTTACATTAAATGAACTTGCTTGGAGAGCTAGAACATTTGTAGGCACACAATATGTTAAGTCACGTTCGCTTGAGGTAACTAAGTGACCACGTTTTAAGGATATTAAACCACAGCTTGGAGAATAAAACACTTTAACAAACCGAGCCGACCAATCGATTACCTGTACCTGCTCTGCTGTATTAACGTCGCTGCAATAGTGTATATGAAATATGTTCGTCCTTCAAACCCAAGGGCATATGATTGGCCTAGGTTCAAATCCCCAAGTAGAGACACTTCGTTTCGTGCTGAAAGCCAACGCTCTGAATCGGGATTAAATACGAAAACACGGCTCAAAACATTGAAATACCTAATGTACTATGGCATCTTTGCTTTTCCCAAATAATCATGGGACAACGAGTCCGTTGTCAGACAGAGGCTCGCCGTTTCGGATATAGGGTTAAATTAGATAGAACCTTCTCGTTGTCACGTGACGTAGTTTCGTTGACATCATTGTACATCTAAAGTTGCCTTATTTATCCTTTACAGTAGCTATAAGAAGTAGGCGGTAAGCATGAGCGACGTACCGGATTTATTTACTCGTAGGGTTTGTTCTTAGGGTCTAGTTATAGTGGAAGTTTTATTTCTATTGTTCGGCCTCAGAAGTGAATGTTTCATTATTTACTTAAGTATTTAACTAGGCATCGTGCCTTAGAGCATGCTAATGATTATCGTTTGTTAACTATAATTAGTGAATTTTCCACGGATGTCTTGGACCGAGTTCTTAAATAGTCTATGGCTATGGAGGAGAGGCTAGTTTTTATAACGTGGGGGAAATATAGTGCGAGTAGAGGAACCTGTGGCGGATCAGATGCGATTTTATTTAGCCTTAATAAATGGTTGTATTTATTTAATCGTGTTTACTTGACTATGTTTTTATCTAATTAGAATGCGTAAGTTTACAGTTATTTAATGAATGGGAGCCCGTACACCAAACACTATCTACATACTGTAAACTCCGAATAGCACTTAACCTAGTACAAATCGCTTATGGGCCTTCGAAAAAGACTGTTTAGAGACACGTTCTCTCTTTATTTATTTGGCGGATAATGCAACTTAATTTTATTTTATAAAGTGCTATATATATATATTTTGACACATTAGTAAAATACCCGAAAAATTCAAATGGACTTAATGAACGGGCAGTTTAAACCTGAAATTACTTGTTAAGCCAGCACATATCTGTTATATGTATTCAAATCTACAACAACAGAAACACAACTAAAATTTCCGGTTAAAAAAAAAAGCCCTTTGTCGGCTATTGATGGCGGCTCGAATCAGTAAAACGTTGGCCACTACGTGAAGGCAGAAAATCTTACCGTAAATTTTCGCGGCAACAGCAGCGAACATTTGTTCTCGAAAAGTAGACAGATGAAAATATTTATAACTGTTTCCGATTAGTTCATTCTATGAGGAGAGCATTTTTCACTTTGTTCCATCGTCTTAAAGCTGTCATCCTATATAGATTTTGTTTATATTTGCAGCTGCTATTTTTAGGTCGTAAAAAGAGTAGACTGCACCCCACCTGCGCACTTGGCCGCAGTGCCCGTCCTATTTTACCGGGTCGCCTCTTTTCCTTTGTGTAGGGTCGACGTAGGCGACCTTTTTGTGGTTTAACGGTCAGTCGTACTGCAAAAAGCTCGACCTTCTAGAAAGCTGGGTAGTAATTTTTCGAGTAAACGGCAGACCATTTCTGAAGCGCGCTGTCCGTTCACAGAGCAACGCTGTCTGACGGCAGTGTCTAACAAAGAAGTACTGAAAAAGTTGAACTTTGTTAGATTTCAAATATACTCCTGCCAAATTGTCATACTTATGCTAAACACCAAGCATAGGGTTATGTTTACTGTTTACGCATCAGTTATTCATTAATGACGCAGTCCAAACAATACAGGGCCGTTCCGTGAAAAATCAACTGCTTTTAGGGCATACATATGCAAAGCAAAATGCGTAATACCTGTGGAAAGTTAGTTACTCCCTAAGTTTCGTTCTGGATTATCTTTCGCACTGAAGTTTTGCATATCTTTTTTTGTTTTTACTCATAGGACTCTATCTTTAAAGGGTTGCGAAGCGACCGCTTGCTTGTATTTACCTAGTGAGAATAGTTCCGGGGACCTAACTAGTAGAGTGTATAGATAATTTGGCTATTCAAGACGCCGATCAGATTCGTGTTAGCCAAATATATGAGCACAGAATTCATTGTGAGCTGATTTACCAATCCGCTAGATAATATCGGTGACACAAGGCCAACCTGACTGGATGCTCAATACGCATTTAAAATTAATCAAAAAAAGTACACCTATTTTACACTGTACAAGATGATTATGTGTACAGTATATTTCAACGCCGAATACGAGGAAATTCCAAATAACAGGCCCATTCAATACTTAAGGCTAGTATGTAAAGTACACTGATTAGTTGAAATTTCATATCATTAACATTTTACTGAATAATCCAAGGTATACTTTGTAGATTTACTATGCACGGTTTGTTCTATTAACGCATCTATTCGAAACGCATCTTGGCTGTAATATATTTTACTGACAATGCCATTTTTATTAGTTGGGCTTATTGATTTCAATGGCCGTATAAAAGAGTGTATTGTTGTAACTGTTTGTATTGCTAATGTTCTTGCACCAAAATGAAGGTATACGTTCACTATACGATTACAAGGCGAGCTGCTTTAATCATTAAATTCATTTAAAAGGCTGCATCGTTTCTTTTTTGAATACCTGTTAATTACACACACCTTCAGATTGTTGTTAACCCGGCGGCTTACGCTCTTCTTCGAAGCTTGTTCCAGGGATGCTCAGGAAAGTCTTGGTCCTTAAGCCCTGAATCTGTAAGGCGTTGGCCTCTTACGTCCGAGCAAAGAGAATCTACGTAGTCAGGAAGCGACAGAAAAGATCTAAACTGTATTAGACACGGTGAGGCTTATGGGATACTAACAAGGCACCTGTCCCTTATCTAAAGCTAGAAGAGACGAAGCTAACACAAACCCAGACTATTCGCAATTATCGCTCATGATTGTCAGCTATTTACCGTAGGTCACCTAATATCACAATGGTGGGACTCCTCAAACTTTATATTGGCCACGCTGTATTGCTCAAGCATCAAAAATAAGCGCTTCGAGTGTGACGTTTGGCGCCGTCGCCAGGTGACCCTAATACCATACGAACTTTAATTATGGCAAGATTCGAACCTGCACGACCACGTGTTGATGAAGTTCGGCAAACAAACGCTCTACTCCCTACGCCGTTACGATAATATCGTAGTCCTGGTAACTGTGCAACAGCTGTAGATTTGTATATTTGCACGACAATTGCTGTACCACATAGGTTCTACTAACAAGCCTTTGAATAACGTTTTTCACTACATGTTACTGAAAAAAGGCCATATGTCTTAATGAAAAAAAGAAAACTCTATTTCTTTAAGGTTTTCTACAGGAAGACAGAGAAAAAACCAGGAATACCCGTTGTCGACATCTCTCAAAACTCATAAACTATCGAGCCAAGTATCCATAAGCAGAAGCATTGTGTGTAACACTTTTGATCGAATGGTCAACCATGTATTGCACGATTTTTTGTTGCGCCTAATTTCTCGGCGAAAAGCTCGGGTGCGTAATCGTACGTAGAGTTCAAAATACTCAGTATTAAGAACTATTTTTCTGCAGACGGTACTATTTTACATGCTCTTACCATATTTGTGTGTGTTTAGGTTTATGTCATCATTAGTTCATATTTTATGTTTGTAACTATTAATGTGTCCACACTGAAGATACAAAAACAAAGCAATATAGAATACTTCCAGTCAAACCTGGTAGCTCAAAATAGTAATAGTATTAATACTGTCATCGACATTTCAGTTTCTGGCACGTAGATTTAGACTAAATCCGATATAATAACAGGTCGTAACACATTGCCACAAGGCCACCTCTAGCGACGAAAATTTTCTCCGAAAATTAGATAGGCGATGTTGCGATTTTGCCGCAAAACGTGATATAATTCACAGTAAAAAAAAAAAAAGAAAAAACACTTTTTCCTTAAAAGAAAGCCGCAAGCACAAAAATGCGACAGTCCATGCTTTTCAGGTTCCGGTTCGTTCTGTTGCAGATACGCTTGAAATGATCTAGCTTATTCCACCCTGCTAATGCGTTAAATGCACACAAAAACACAATATACATATATCTCTAATTAAGCCGTTATTTGACACAGATTATCTATATGTGTCTTTGTATAAGCACAAATAAAATTGAAATAATTTAGAATGAATATCAAAGTATCCGAGGAAAATATTTGGCTAAACATACTAGAATCGTGCCTTAGAGAACGGGCACGTATAATGTTTATATCAGATAAAACAACTTGCTTGCCTAAGTGGTTCCTTTGCTAAACATGGCCATGGAAACATATTGTAGATATCTTTAAGCCGTTGCAGAAATGCGCTTTTCGAAGTTATAAAACTACTTTTTCATTCGGTAGGATATCTTTTGCTTTCCAGTTTAGCTAAGGCCAAGCAGAGATATTTCCTCCATTAGATGGCTCCAAAACTGGGACCTTAGTCTCTTGCAGATAACTCGCTGTTTATGAAGCTATAGCTATTAAATACATTTTAATTAAATACCCAAAAACTCAAAGACTACATATACGTACAGATATATCTATATATGGTACGGAACATTTAGAGTCGATAAAGCCAGTTTTCCCAATAAAGGATAATGGCCTGAGGACGAAGCAGCCCAGGACGTATTTGACCGCGAAGTACGTTGCAGGAATTCATGAACAATCTTGCAGATTAGGGTTTAGGAGAAAATTTCAAGGTTAACTTCGTTTAAACCCGTAAAAAATCATTTCAAAGCCTTGCGCAATTTAAATAAGCATCACTGTACGAAATAAGGAGTGCTTCATCGTCCGTCTGTCGCTTTTAGTAACTATCGCATTGGCACGGGGCAATTCGTGCAAAGTTTGTTTAATTAGGGACTCGTTATAGAAAAATCTCGTACCTTAACCAGGTTTAACTCTCGACGTGATTCTGACGTGGGGCAGAAGCACCGTTAGGACCGACATCTAAAAGCTCTGTGATCCCAAGAACGATTTTCGGTTGACGCATTTACGTCAGCAAGAATTTCAGTTCCGCGTCGCATGAACACTTACTGCAAAGTATGTATCAATTGAAAACCTCTGTGGGCATGCTACTTTCGCAGCGGCGATCAAACACCGAGTTCTCAACGATCGCCAGTAGTGAATGTAGAGTGTAGAGTGAAGGTAGAGTGACAAATGGAACGACTTACATAGACGTTTCGTCCGACATTTTCGCGAATTACTGGTATTCTTAAAGGCTGGTAAAGCTTATCTTCTAAACTCTTCTCGAACTGCGAAGGCGCGATATACGGACAGAGGAATTTGGTCTTGAGCTCTTCTAGACCGCCAATTTTCACCTTTAACTGGTATTTTCAAACAACAACAACAACAAAAAAAGTAGGCCACTTTGCACGCCCTTGGACCAGTCATAAACGGGTAACAAGGTGAGTGGGGATTCTGTAGTATACGAATTTTTCGAATTGGACTACGAAAAGGCTTTAGAAGATTGTCTAAGGCATCACCTTATTGTATTATTGCAGTATTGGTTACCACAACCGTCTGAACTGCTCGTCCGGCCGAGCTGAGACAGCGTTGCAATATGGCAATAGTATGCGACGTGAAACGACGGTGGCCGCACTATAAGGACATCCTTGCTGGTAGTATTGGCTGACGAAACTTCATCTTTGAGCAGACAAAAATGTCTCCATCGAGCTGTACGCTATAGCCTAAATACTGCGAACGAAAACATTAGTTCGCTCCGATATATACTTGCAATTTGATCTAATGATGGCACAAATTTTATCAATGGCTACCGTTCACAATACATAATGCATGAGATGATCACTGAGCACATTTTAAATATACATACTTATTTTCTGTGGAAATTGAATCTGGGAACGATTATGGGGGAGCCAGTAGGCTAAGCTACGGTATAACGTTGTGTTGATCTCCGTGCTGCTGAATGGTTTCATAGTCGATGGGCAGTTAGAACCCGCGTGTCGCGTATTCCAAGACTGCATTACATATTCTTAGCCCATCATGGTAAAACGGGTTTTGTCTAAATAAGTAGGAGGGTAGTGTAGGTGTTCTGACAAGAAGCAACAAAGGCAGACTTTTCCGCCTTTCAAAAAAACGGCGTTTATGAAGTACTTTAAGGCAAATGAAAATAATAAATACAATGGATTGTACATCAGCCGACGTTTCTATTGCTGTCTGATAAGAGTGGGTAGCAAACGATTCACTGGCAGCATCTGGGTTCCTAGACGACCTACAAATGCAAGCCCACAAATTAAATCGACAGCTTACTAAGACATACATGCATTTGTACTGAGCGACTAAGCTATGCTACTTATCAAGCTCATTCTAAGCTGAGTGTCCCGAAAGGTATTTAAAGACACTGGGGTCACTTCAAGTTTTCAAGCTGCATCTCCATACATTTTCACGGCAACGTATATTGGCATTGCTTTGCCTAGGCTAGATCGGCATCTTGACGCGGTTTTATAAGTTTCTCATCTCATTACTACCATTTATGTAAAGTGTGCCATTCGTAAAAATTCTCCTATATAGGAACCTTGATAACAAAAATGTTGAATGTGATATATCGAAACAAATCCCATAGCCAACTAAAGATGGTGCTCTCGCAGCGGCCTAATTCTAGCACACGCCCACGGTCTTTCGAGCAGAAGAAACCACAATATAGAACATCAATAACTTCTTATTACTTGTACTGGTAATACTCGTACACATATAGTAACTAGATTAGCTTCTCCACCTCCATTGATCTCAGAGGCGTTTGTAGTTAGAGCTGGCACCGAATGACCCACCCAAACAGCGACTCAGGGATGAAGCTCCTATACGAACATATCGGCGATCGGCCATCATTTCATAGAGACGCGTACACTGAGTCAGTCTTCAGCCAACGTCAAATAGACCACAAACAAACATTACTATCGCACCAACGCACGTTATGCTTATCGTCACAGATGAAGCACATACATACATATATGTATTTTTATAGATAAGTGCTATTATGTGCATCTCGCTGTAAAAGCAGCTTTAAAAATTAAGTAGAAGAGAAAAATATGGAGACAAAAAGGAGATATACACACACAATAATTTACCTATATTCTTTTTTGCACAAGTGTCTTTATGGCGATGGCTGCTATATTTTTTATTTATACATTACGTCACTGACTTGTCTTCTCCTTGAGTTCATTTCAGCCATCATTACATGGATCATATGGATTGTCTCGTGTTCATCATTCAATAAGCTGCCAGCATTGATATTAGTACCTCAACAAAGATTCAGCTGATAAGGGGCGAAAATCGACGAAGGAAATTCCTGTAGATTATACTCCTGAACATGTCCCATGTTCGTCTGGCCGACTCCTATTTTCCTCTCGAGCCAAGTTGTCCGCCGATGTTACCAGCGAAGCTCCATTTTGGCCGCTTTTTGCTACCAGTTAATTGTCGTATAACCAAAACTACCCGCGGCAACTTGTACGTGATTCCTATGGGGCGTTACCATTTGTTGATTTTCACGACAGCTGGTAGCTGGTACAGTGGTTGGTTAAAATCAGAAGACGATACTGCGGTCTCTGCATTCGTTCGCTACGCTGCTCGTGATGGCTTGGGCGGAGTTGATAGTATGATCTAGCCAAGAATAGCGTCCGCTCGAGATTCACTCAAGGCAAAATGTATTTCATGTTAATGGAGGAGAAGTAATATTACTGGACCAAGACGGAATGATAAGTTTCTTTCATAAAAGACTGACTTTCAGACGAGAACCCTTTTATGATGCACAAAACGACAAAATTCTCAAGTGGATTAGTTGCATAGCGTGTTCCGAGTAAAATGGAAAGAAAATTGTCTCGCCGCGCTTGTTCTACAATTTATTAGACATTTTAACTAAAAAGTAGCACATATTAATAAGTTCAGTATAACAATATAGTACGCTATAATGAGTTGAACTTATATTTTATAAAATGCGCCTAATAAACTTTTCGTTCGGCCATTGTCTTTAATGACGTTCCCCAATCAGTTCTATAACAACATCTGCTGGCTTATTTTGTCGCATCGGTCAACTGGACTGACTTTATGTAAGTTTCTTGTAGATATGAGTATTACGTTCGAAATGATAGTTTTAAGTGATAAGTTAGTCACTGCGGCGTTTCTAAGGGTAAATACGTCCAAGCAACTTTGCTCGGCAATTTGGGCGCCAGGTCTTTGCTACTCTCTAGTTTCTGGGGTCATAGTGTCCTTGATCTGGCATAAAGCACTTTATCATAGATATCTACCAAATGAAAAACGTATTTCTACATTTCCTGTTAAAATATTTAGGCTCCAATACGAGAAAGTATTACAGTATTTTGCCGTAATCGCGTACCTTAACTCGGTGTTGCACCAGTTCCAATTAGAGCACGTGATTGATCATCCCGAAGCCCCGAAGGCATAGCGAAATGTACTGCTTTTACCAATATTATCGTGTGAGCTTTTCTTGTGGGAAACAGCTCACCAGCAAGAGATTCGGATACGCATGTTACGTCTGTGAATAAATGGTAGGGTTAACTTCAGAGCTGTTAGGCCAAACTGATCTGTACCTGCGTTGACAAGGATACGTGTACCAGGTGGCCGATACTGGCCGAACTGAATCTAGGAGAAGGCACTCACGGATAACATTAAATTTTCTCGCAAAAATAAAACTAACCATAGGGGGAATACAAGAGCTATCACAAAATTTCTTATATATTAAGATAAATAGTCAAGCCTAAGAAACGCCACTTCTCTAAAAACGACGAACATCACTCTGTAAGTTCAGTATTTAGCTTTAGTATTAGGAAAAATTAATCGGTATAACGGTTCGAGTAGTATCTATCAGCAGGAACATCACTATCGTTATTTTTACTGTCATCAAAACAGCTGGTGACCAACGACCTTTTCGAGAGTTTCGATCGGTTGAGCTTTTTAGGTATCTGCTAAAAATATATCCGTTATTTCTTAGTAAATCACCGTCGTATGCCTCTATTTTTATACTAATCTGGTATTCCACCATAAAAAGACCTCAAAACTCTTATCAAAATCACCCAATTAGCTTTTTACGTTTGTTGTATATTGTCTCTTGCTGAAGAAATTAAATTCACCTGTACGAGCTTCCATAGTTAGCATAAGAATCGATTGTTGTTGTTGTTGTTGTCTATAGATGCCGAAATTTACGTCAAGCAAACGTCTTCTCGCAGTCCCGAACAGCTGAGGAGCAACGAGATAGCGCCGACCTACATCATTTTACGAGTGACTGATCAATATCGTTATGAACGTCGGACAGAATTTAGCAAACGAACCGTATTATTAGCATTAGCAGTCGCTGAATTCCGAATGTTCTACTAGTAGTGTTTTAAACGGAAATTTTAAGAGAGATTTTTAATTTTTTCAGTGCACGGCAAGGTAGATTTCCTGTCGGGATAATGGATAATCCTACTATCTCCTTGTAGGTAGGGTGGAATAGGTAAGACGTTTATCTCGGTAATCGAGTTAGTTTGACCCGGTAATGGACACGATTGAGCAGCTGGTACGCGATGATCTTTGCTAAAACATAGTTATACGTACACGTTTGCACCGAGTAGTTATTAAATATATATGTATAAACAATTAATTGTGTTAAGTTACATAACGAGCACTAGCTAATGGTGTGTAACGTAGGTTAGCATACGTCACTTAATCGATCGATTAAATTATGTTTATACGTAGCTATAGAACTAACTAACAAGGCCTTAAGCACACATTTATTTGATTTATGTGTCGTAAGGTGGTCCGTATCCAGTGTACGTGGTACATTTGGGAATGTCTGTATGGCAATGGGCTTCATTTTCGATTTCCGTCTATTGGATATTCTTCGATGGAAGGCAGATTCAAGCTACGGATTCGGATAAAATTTCTGCTGAATAGCGGCTCAAACCCGAAAAGTGAAGGCCAATTGTTGATTGTTCTCATGAAGTACTGAGTGATTGTCTGTTTTTTTTCTCATTCTCGCACGCTGATCTCTGCGTCTCCAAAATCAGCGTTTAACCACCGATAACCTTGCAAAGCTTGATAAGCGGTCGGAGCTCTAAGACTATCATATATATATATGAGTATTCATTTATTGATATTAAGCTAAGGTCTGTTTTCGTGCTGCTTCCAAACCTATCTCAAGCGGCTCCTGATGCATACTTGCGTTGAGATAGAAACCTTCTTGACAATTGTAACAAACGCAGTATGGCTATCGATGTGCATTGATCATTTGTTCTTTTAACAAAAACACTGACGCCCATGAGCCGTTACTATAGACGGAGAGTGATACTGCGTTGAAGGACAGCAAAGTACGTAACATCTGAGCGTGATTTACAGACATGAGAGTGAAAACGCTATTGGTAACATATGAAACGACTCATTGACTTCAATTGTCTGTTTCGTTGCAAATAATAGCTTTAAGGGATAACTTTCTTCGAGTTGAAAATGGCCAGTAAAAGACCAAGTCCTAAGTGTAGTATAGATTATAGCTTAATTGCCCATTATAATCCTTTGGTTACAATTTTTCTAACCCTCTTGCTTATAGAAATCTTATTTCCCTGATTTAATCGAGTTTCTGCTTTGTTTCAATGAACCCGCCATAGTAGAGCTGTTACCTTATCACTCTGTGTCAGTTATTGACCTCCCGCTGCGCTATGCAGAGGTAACCTTTTATTATTATACTTCAATGCACTTTTATTATGCGGGATTAGCCGCGGTTCTATATTAGAACCCTTTTTACTTCGCCGCAATATGATGAATCCATCGTTACCCGCACGTTTCGCCCTGCAGTTGATACCAAAGATAACCTAAATAGGCGCAAAAGTTATCCCAATGCGCTTAACTTAGGCACACTATTCCTATTTGTCAATGAAGCGTCCTGGCGATTCTGTTTCCTTCTTGCCTTCATCCCATCAACACATTTTACTATTAGAAAATTTGTAAAGATGTATCCGATCGTAACCATAGATATGCCGCTGTAGCAATTCCGATCATCCAGCGCCAATGATACCGTTACGGTAATTATACTATTTCGAGTCATTTTTTTTTTTAACTTAATCACAGGAGTAAGTTATACTGCTGCATTACATAGCCATAATGCTTTTGTTTTACTAATTTCATTACACTGTATTGCAATCAGCTCATTTGTCTTAGTTGTCGTACCGCAGTTAATTCATTACCACTTAAGAAACCCTAACAAATTTTCCTCCGCCTCTACATATAATACCAGCCTTTTTTGGACGTTGCTGTTACCTTAATGTCCTGTTGCACGTTTCCTATTTCCAATCTACCAGCCAACTTTTACACTGGTACATCTCATTAGTTTTAAATGGATGACGTTTATTTCGTGAAAAAAGCGCCAACTATGACGTATAAACTCTAACGGCCTATGCAGTAAATCTATCCAACCTTGCTTTCCTGTTATCATGCACATTGTCCACATAAACATATTTCTGTCTTTTTGATTTACCTCTTTCAGCAGGTACTATAACCGCCTCTTTCCTAGAATTAGTCGTGCTAAATTTGGATTATAATATTTGAAATTTTGCAAAAAAAAATATTTTATTTTGGGGTCGCCACAATTTCGGTCGCTACAACCACGAAATGGTTGACAATCACTGCTTTATCAGTTAATTCCTAGAACCGTATTCCCATATTAAAATCGAGAAACTCTACAATATGGACTCTTCCAAAAATGTTTAACGTTAATGGATAAAATCTCATGCGCAGCCTATCCTACAACGAAACTATTCTAGCTCATAGAAAAAAACGTACGCAGAGAAGTTTTGGTGCCTACAGAGATGTTAACTTTTGCCCTTTTAATAATAAAGATCAAATTAAATGTTTCATAGATTAGAACTTTAGCTTTCTATTTGCTAAATCCACTTGAAATGATATATTTAAAAAAAAAACTCTTTCTAAATAACTCAGCCATCCTCAGACTACCTTCTTATATACGTAAGCAGGTGCCAAACGAGGCGAGGAATACCCGTAACAATTTAAACGGCGTCTTAACATCTTAACTAATACATAACTGGAACGGACTGCAATGAAGGCGAATGTATTGACAAAAGCCGCAATTAAATAAAAAAAAGTCGTACTTAAACTCTAACTCGAGGCCATCCGTATGTTAAACTGCTCCGGTGAAAGATCAATAATGCCACGTCGATGTCGCACGATCGGTCAACCCAATTTATTCTACGCTACGATATATTCACACGAATATAGAAACGTCTGTTATATGGCGACATAAAAAGAAATGAAAAAAGGAACGCCTTATCGTTTACGCGATGGCTGGAACCAATTCAGTCGCTCTGATTGAACGCTCAACGTTCCCACGACTCTTTAAATGTTTAATGTTTTCCGCAAACTAAGACCGCTCTCGCTTTTTTCACTATAATATTGACATCCACCTACCTAAGTACACTAAACTCTTATGTGTTCGACCTGACCATTAGAAGTTCTCAGTACGCGGCGGCTCGCTTCGTAGAACTTTGGCCCGAATCGCCTTTTGCACAGCCACTTAACTGAATTGGAAGTAGGATTTCAGGGGTACCCTGGCGAGTTCGATCCTCGGTACGACCTAGACGGTTCAGAGCCTGCAATCTTTCTCCCACCTCATGGACTTCACTCTCAATCGCGTAGCCTGCCCTCTACAGGTCAGGAGATTTTGCCTTGAGGCCCGAACGGTCTAAATTAATGGACAGCTCATTATAAAACTCTGCCTAGAATCTTCCCGCCACAACAGAGCAATCTTCCATGACAAAATTCTTATGCTCAAAGAGCCACCTCCATTCATATACACTCATCCTGCAACACATATGAATCGCTCGATGTGTGATTCCTATTAATGAAGTCACGGATTCTCAAAACTCCAAACGTCACAATGATCCAAAACTTTCTAAGAGGGTGTTTATTTTAGCACAGTTGGAAGCTAGGATCATTGATTTGATGCCAGGTTAAATTTTAAATTCACCTACTGCTTTATTGTGATCGTACAATTTTACAAAACAGGGAAATATATTAGCACAGAAAAAATATTAAGCGATTTTTTATACATCTCAAGGGTTTACTACTTGGCGTCTGAATTTAAAGTTGGCCGAACGAGCGTCAGCGGTGAACGACCTCCAAACCCTTCCGATTAAAGGACTTTTCAACGAAATAATTGCGATGTACGAATGATCTTTTTAAGAGGCAACTGAGTGTGCGTGCGTCAGCAAAAAACCTATGCCTCCATTACCACCATCTAATTAAAAATGTTATGCAAACATTTAGGGATGATCAGCTCTTCGCAAAAGGGCTACGTATATTCTAACGGTAACTCAAGATCAATGCCGGAAAGGCAACTGTTGGGAAGTAGAAGACAAGTTCGAACAAGACCAGCACTTGATCCTGGTCACTTCCTACGTGGTCATTCAAGGTAACACAATAACTTCGTAGTTAGTTCCATGTACCTCATAATGTACCCAGACCAATTTCACCCTCTTGAAAGACTTTTGCTAACTTGCTTCGTGTCGGGTTATAATTAACCTTCTTCTTTCTCCTATTTGGGGTGGTAGTGCGATTTCTTTTATAGAGAATTTATAGAATTTATAGAGAAACTGCTCGTTTGTTTGTTGATAATAGTTTTCCAAATATGTGATTTTCCAAAGATAAATCTTTTTCACTTCATTTGACAAGTTCAGCAAATGTACATTTGTTTGTTAGCCGTTACTCCACATATAGCTTTTCTCAATTGTTATACCGAATTGTACCGATGTCCAGTTAGGAAGTCTTCATCCTGTGAAGTCTCTCGCCGACACATTTTGACCTTTATAAAATTTCTAACGGGTACGATTTTCCGGTTTGGGAATAAGGGTGCAGCAGTCCTTATTTGCTCTTTCTTGAGCATGAATAGACTGAAGATAGTGCTCCTTTTTTGCCCGGTAAATAGTCCAGTTTCGTATTCACTACGACGTCAACTTGATCTTAATTTTCGTTCGTCCTTTTATAGCTTGTAATCAATATATCAATGGCTTTCTTATTAGCAATACATTATATTGCTGGTAGGGAAAAATTCGAATATGTGTTGCCTTAACCAATCTAGTAAAGTCGGTAAACATTTGCGCGCTAAACTAGGATCTGATGTTACCTACTATCGTTACCTTTGGGATTACCGCAACGTTTTTACCGGAATGAATGAGCTAATTTTACTTTCTGGTATCCTACGAGCTTTCTGGCTTGATATGTGTTCCTTAGCCATGACTGTCGAGTAATTTATAGTATTGCATAAACGATGCCTAGCTCTTTTAGTCAACTAGTTAATTATAAGATTTGGCAGATATTTACAATGGATAATGATAATCTCTTGAAGTTTCGATTAGGTCGATTAGGCCTAATCAGATGTGCGGCATATTCAGTATATTTAGCTCTTCCACAAACTCTAGACCTGTAAGGTTATGTTATGTTATCTTTTGACTTTGGAGAGATATGATAATAAATTGGAAAATTTTTTTTTTCTTTAGTATTCCGTGTCCGCCTAGTTTTGGTCGAAAGTAAGTCTTTGCTTGATTACATATTTCCGAACTAGTGACACAAATCCAAGGAACTTTTCTCTGAAGCTATATGTTAAGTTTTCTTGATTGTTATCTAGGAGATCGATACATTTTTGATGTACACTATTTTAACTATTGCATCTAGGCCTCGAACTAACTTTCATCATGTCCTATCCGTTCCCTACATTCAATAAATTTCTGTAGCACTGTAGCATTTACCATAATAATGCTCTGTAATCGTACTCAGAACGTGCTTCTAGGTACCTGGAACGCGTATCAACAATATACGCGCTGTGCAAATGTCTCCTAGTCTTAATTTCTCATGTATCTTAACTTATAATAATAACATCTTATATGATACCGTGTTTTGTATACAGGCGGTTCTACGAATCCTATAGTCTACATATTAAGTTCCGTTTATTATAATACACGACCATAACATCGTCAAACTGTATAGAGTTTTCGGATCCATTATAAT